>NC_091314.1:31894594-32222869 GCF_038502225.1 Cherax quadricarinatus | reverse complement strand
TTCCTTCCACTACAGACTGATACACTCTTGAAGTCATTCTGTTTCGCTCCATTCTCTCTACATGTCCGAACCTCCTCAACAACCCTTCCTCAGCCCTCTGGACAACAGTTTTGGCAATCCTACACCTCCTCCTAACTTCCAAACTACGAATTCTCTGCATTATATTCACACCACACATTTCCCTCAGACCTGACATCTCCACTACCTCCAGTCTTCTCCACGCTGCAACATTCATCACCCATGCTTCACACCCATATAAGAGTGTTGGTAAAACTATACTCTCATACATTCCCCTCTTTGCCTCCAAGGACAAAGTTCTTTGTCTCCACAGACTCCTTAGTGCACCGCTCACCCTTTTCCCCTCATCAATTCTATGATTCACTTCATCTTTCATAGACCCATCCACTGACATGTCCACTCCCAAATATCTGAATACATTCACCTCCTCCATACTCTCTCCCTCCAATGTGATGTCCAGTCTTTCATCACCTAATCTTTTTGTTATCCTCATAACCTTACTCTTTCCTGTATCCACTTTTAATTTTCTTCTTTTACATACCCTACCAAATTCATCCACCAACATCTGCAACTTCTCTTCAGAATCTCCCAAGAGCACAGTGCCATCAGCAAAGAGCAACTGGGACAACTCCCACTTTGTGTGATTCTTTATCTTTTAACTCCATGCCTCTTGCCAGGACCCTCACATTTACTTCTCTTACAACCCCATCTATAAATATATTAAACAACCACAGTGACGTCACACATCCTTGTCTAAGGCCTACTTTTACTGGGAAGTAATTTCCCTCTTTCCTACATACTCTAACTTGAGCCTCACTATTCTCGTAAAAACTCTTCACTGCTTTCAGTAACCTACCTCCTATACCATACACCTGCAACATCTGCCACATTGCCCCCCTATCCACCCTGTCATACGCCTTTTCCAAATCCATAAATGCCACAAAAACCTCTTTAGCCTTATCTAAATATTGTTCACTTATATGTTTCACTGTAAACACCTGGTCCACACACCCCCTATCTTTTCTAAAGCCTCCTTGTTCATCTGCTATCCTATTCTCCGTCTTACTCTTAATTCTTTCAATAATAACTCTGCCATACACTTTACCAGGTATATTCAGCAGACTTATCCCCCTACAATTTTTGCACTTTTTTGTCCCCTTTGCCTTTATACAAAGGAACTATGCATGCTCTCTGCCAATCCCTAGATACCTTACCCTCTTCCATACATTTATTAAATAATAGCACCAACCACTCCAAAACTATATCCCCACCTGCTTTTAACATTTCTATCTTTATCCCATCAATCCCAGCTGCCTTACCCCCTTTCATTTTACCTACTGCCTCACGAACTTCCCCCACACACTCACAACTGACTCTTCCTCACTCCTACAAGATGTTATTCCTCCTTGCCCTATACATGAAATCACAGCTTCCCTATCTTCATCAATATTTAACAATTCCTCAAAATATTTCCTCCATCTTCCCAATACCTCTAACTCTCTATTTAATAACTCTCCTCTCCTATTTTTAACTGACAAATCCATTTGTTCTCTAGGCTTCCTCAGCTTGTTAATCTCACTCCAAAACTTTTTCTTATTTTCAACAAAATTTGTTGATAACATCTCACCCACTCTCTCATTTGCTCTCTCTTTACATTGCTTCACCACTCTCTTAACCTCTCTCTTTTTCTCCATATACTCTTCCCTCCTTGCATCACTTCTACTTTGTAAAATTTCTCATATGCTAACTTTTTCTCCCTTACTACTCTCTTTACATCATCATTCCACCAATCGCTCCTCTTCCCTCCCGCACCCACTTTCCTGTAACCACAAACTTCTGCTGAACACTCTAACACTACATTTTTAAACCTACCCCATATCTATTCAACCCCATTGCCTATACTCTCACTAGCCCATCTATCCTCCAACAGTTGTTTATATCTTACCCTAACTGCCTCCTCTTTTAGTTTATAAACCTTCACCTCTCTCTTCCCTGATGCTTCTATTCTCCTTGTATCCCATCTACCTTTTACTCTGTGTAGCTACAGCTAAAAAGTGATCTGATATATCTGTGGCCCCTCTATAAACATGTACATCCTGAAGTCTACTCAACAGTCTTTTATCTACTAATACATAATCCAACAAACTACTGTCATTTTGCCCTACATCATATCATGTATACTTATTTATGCTGTTTTTCTTAAAGTATGTATTACCTATAACTAAACCCCTTTCTCTACAAAGTTCAATCAAAGGGCTCCCATTATCATTTACACCTGGCACCCCAAACTTACCTACCACACCCTCTCTGAAAGTTTCTCCTAGTTTACCATTCAGGTCCCCTACCACAATTACTCTCTCACTTGGTTCAAAGGTTCCTATACATTCACTTAACATCTCCCAAAATCTCTCTCCTCTACATTCCTCTCTTCTCCAGGTGCATACACGCTTATTATGACCCAGTTTTCGCATCCAACCTTTACTTTAATCCACATAATCCTTGAATTTACACATTCATATTCTCTTTTCTCCTTCTATAACTGTTCCTTCAACATTATTGCTACCCCTTCCTTTGCTCTAACTCTCTCAGATACTCCAGATTTAATCCCATTTATTTCCCCCCACCGAAACTTTCCTACCCCTTTCAGCTTTGTTTCGCTTAGGGCCAGGACATCCAACTTCTTTTCATTCATAACATCAGCAATCATCTGTTTCTTGTCATCCGCACTACATCCATGCACATTCAAGCATCCCAGTTTTATAAAGTTTTTCTTCTTCTCTTTTTTAGTAAATGTTTACAGGAGAAGGGGTTACTAGCCCATTGCTCCCGGTATTTTAGTCGCCTCATACGACATGCATGGCTTACGGAGGAAAGATTCTTTTCCACTTCCCCATGGACAATAGAAGAAATAAAGAACAAGAGCTATTTAAAAAAAGGAGAAAAACCTAGATGTATGTATATATATGTACAGTGGACCCTCGACTAACGCTATTAATCCGTTCCTGAGAGCTCATCGTTAGTCAAAATTATCGTTAGTCAAGTTAATTTTCCCCATAAGAAATAATGGAAATCAAATTAATCCGTGTAGGACACCCCAAAGTACGAAAAAAAATAGTTTTTACCACATGAAATATTTATTTTAATACACACAAACTGAAGAAGATATGCACAGTTACATGACACTTACCTTTATTGAAGATCTGGTGATGATTGATGGGATGGGAGGAGGGGAGAGTGTTGATGGTCTTAGTGTTTAGAAGGGGAATCCCCTTCCATTAGGACTTGAGGTGGCAAGTCCTTTTCCGGGGTTACTTACCTTACTTAAATCTCTCAAACCAACCTATGCTGGCCTTAAATTCACTCACATCACCACTAGTTGCTGGCATTTTTTAAATTAAATCATCATGCAACTTCCTAGCCTTTTCACATATGATCGCTTGAGAGATGCTATCTCCTGCTATCTGTTTTTCGTTTATCCACACCAATAACAGTCTCTCAACATCTTCGAGTACTTGCGATCTCAGTTTCGAGAACATAGTTGCACCTTTAGCAAGAACAGCTTCCTTGTTTGCCGTTTTCTTGCCCACAATAGTAGCGATGGTTGATTTGGGTTTTGTGTACAACCTGGCCAGCTTGGAGACATGCACTCCATTTTCATACTTAGCAATGATCTCTTTCTTCATATCCATAGTAATTCTCACCCTTTTTGCTGTAGGGCTGGCACTAGAAGCTTTGTTGGGGCCCATGGTGACTTATTTTGCAGGTGCAATCACTAAAAAGGCTGTGATAATATGAAATGTTCCGATTGTATGCTTGGAAGCTACCGCGGTGGCTGGCTGGCTTGTAAACACTGGCCAGAAGTGGACGCGTCTCAGACGGAACGAATAGTGTTGGTCGAGTTTTTTAGCGCTAGTCGAGGCAAAATTTTTGCGTTAAAATGTATCGCTAGTCTGGTTTATCGTTAATCGATGCCATCGTTGGTCGAGGGTCCACTGAATATGCATGTGCGTGTCTGTGAAGTGTGACCAAAGTGTAAGTAGGAGTAGCAAGGTATCCCTGTTATCTAGTTACGTTCCTGAAAATGCTGTGTTAGGTAAAATCGTGTTAGATGAACTGAAGAACTGATGGGAAAAATAGGGTTATGTTCCTTTGAGCCCCCATAAAGCCAAACAGCTTTTTTTAGGCCTCCACATCTTACAAAAATAAAACTGAATATATAATTGCAGCTCATTGTTGTGATGTATTATGTTGTTTTTACTGCTTAACCCTTAAACGGTCCAAACATATATATACGTTCTCTCGCGTAGCACCCTCAAACGTATATATACATTTTATTTTTCATTCATTCAAAATTGGCACGATAGGCCTGAGTCGCCTAGACATAAGAGAATGGGTGTGTGCACTCAATGTGCATGGTATGAAAAAATTGGGGACGCCTGGGTACCACATGGTAGGTCCAGTTACATTCAGCTCCATCTTGGGTCAGCATCATGGCACATTTTATTTTTATTTATTTATTTATAAATTTTAGCATACTTACAGAGGTACAAAAAAAATACAGGTAAGAGCAGCATGCCAAAGCCACTTATATGCATAGCATTACGGGCTGGCTTAAAATTAACTTAAGATTAACTAAGCAATGATGAAATCAGTGATAAGACATTATTGTAAACAGATAACTATAAAGCACAAATGAGTATTACAAAGACAGGTCATATGGTTGCATGCATTGCTGTTCATTCAGTAGAATGGAGTATTCTGTTAGGTAGTGTATTTAAAAAAATAACAAAGTTAGATTGGGTCCTAGGTTTAACATTTATGTGATATAATTGTGAGTAACATTTTGGATATACAATTTATAAGGTTCAGTTATTCAGTATTTATTTGGTTTTGAGTGAGTAAGTGAACTTTGAGAAGAGACTTGAATTTATAAACAGGTAGTGTTTCTTTTATATTTACAGGTAATGAATTCCAGATTTTAGGGCCTTTTATGTGCATTGAGTTTTTGCATAGCGTGAGATGGACACGAGGAACATCAAAGAGTGATCTGTGCCTTGTGTTATGGTCATGTGTTCTGTTGAGGTTGGCAAGGAGATGTTTGAGGGGAGGGTTAATATCAGAGTTAAGTGTTCTATGTATGTAATAGGTGCAATAATAAGTATGGATGTTTTGTATGGTGAGTAGGTTGAGTGTTTTGAATATTGGTGGAGTGTGTTGCCTGTAGTGAGAATTTATCATTCTAACTGCAGCCTTTTGTTGGGTAATTAGTGGTCTGAGATGGTTAATTGTTGTTGAGCCCCATGCACAAATTCCATAGATGAGATAGGGGTAAATAAGAGAGTGATAAAGGGCCAGGAGGGCTGTCTGTGGAACATAGTACCGTATCTTCGATAGTATGCCTACAGTCTTGGAAATTTTCTTAGAAATTTGTTGTATATGTGTATGAAATTTGAGTATTATCGAGGTGGATTCCTAAGAATTTTCCCTCTGTTAGCTTTGTGATAGGTGATCCGTTTATCGTTATGTTAAGAGGTACATCTGTAGCTCTGTTACCAAACTGAATGAAGTAGGTTTTGTCAATGTTTAGTGTAAGCTTGTTAGTCCTCATCCAGGTAGATATTTTCTGTAATTCGGTGTTTACAGTATTGGCTAGTGTGACTGGGCTCGGGTGAGAGAAGACGTATGTAGTGTCATCTGCAAAAAGTGTGGGTTTGAGTAATTGTGAAGCATTTGGTAGGTCATTTATGTATAGGAGAAAGAGAAGAGGGCCAAGGACACTTCCCTGTGGGACACCAACTGTAATTGGTTGTGCGGAAGAGCTTGCCCCATTTGCGTACACATATTGGCTTCTGTTGCTGAGGTAAGACTTGAGGTAGTTGAGGGAGTGCCCTCTAATACCATAATGTGACAATTTTACGTGGAGCAAGTCATGGTCAACTGTATCAAAAGCTTTACGTAAGTCAATGAAGATCCCCAGTGGGACTTCTTTTTTCTCTATTGCAGTGTATAATAGCATCATAGCATGTGTATAATAGCATCATTAGTATTTTTATTAGGCCTGAATCCAAATTGGCAGGAGTTGAGAATGTTTTGGGAGATGAGATAGGAGTAGATTCGTTTATGAATTAATTTTTCGAAGATTTTTGAGAGAGGGTGTAAATTGGATATTGGCCTATAGTTATTCAACTCTGTTTGGTCTCCTCCTTTATGGATCGGGGTGACCCTTGCTATTTTGAGAACTGTAGGGAAGGTGGAGGATTCAATGGATTTGTTAAAGAGTGTTGCAATGATTGGTGATAGTACTTGTGACGCTTTTTTGTATATAAAGGGTGGTAAGGTATTTAAATCTCCTGCCTTGTTTTTCAGTGCATTGATAATAAGGGAGACTTCGTATGGGTTAGTCGGAGCTAGGAACAGTGTGTTCGGGTAGTTGCCAGTGAGGTAGTCATTTGGTGAGGTATCTGAGCTTGGGATTTTATTGGCAAGGTTTTGACCTATAGTGGAGAAGAAATCATTGAGTCTGTTTGCTGTTTCTGTTGGTGGGAGTTGGGGTTCATCTGATTTTGCTAATTTTATTTCGCTATGTCGTGATATCTTTTTTGTTCCCAGAATTTCTGATAGGGTCTTCCAGGTCTTTTTTATATCACCTCGTAAGTTGGATAATCTGTTCTCATAATACAATTTTTTTGCCCTTCTTATCAGGCTGGTTAGGATTGACGAGTAACGTTTTGTTTGGTCTCTGGTTATGTGACCCATTCTGTACTGTTTTTCATATCGGTGTTTTGTATTTATGGATTTGAGAATGCTGGGTGTTAGCCAGGGACTGTTCAGTCTCTTAGCTGTCATCTGTTTAGTTTTTTTAGGGCAGTGCTTGTTATAAAGGTATTGGGTCTTTTTTAGAAAATTATTAAAACATTCGTCAATATCTGTATAGATTTCTAGCTCAGTGTGCCAGTCAATGTTTGTTACTGCTGTTGTGAAGTTATTAATGGCTGCCTCATTGTGAAGTCTGAAGGTGACTTTAGTAGTGTCTTGGGGTATTTTACCAAGAGTTGTTATGAGGAAAGTAGGGTAGTGGTCTGTGGTATTATCTGTAATTATGCCTGATTTTAAAGGGGATATGGTGTTGGTCCAGATGTGATCAAGTAGGGAAACACTAGTCTCTAACTCTTGTAGGTTTTGTTACTGTTGGTAGCAACATACAGTTACTCATTGTGTTTGTGAATTCAGTAACGTGTGGGTCCTGGTCTTGCAGGAGATTTATATTGAAGTCACCTGAGAGTAGTAAGTGATCTTTGTTCATGCGTGCATCAGTTATCATACTTCCTAGGTTTTGACTAAATTGGCTAATGTTTGATTGTGGAACTCTGTAGATGTTTATCAATGTGAGAGGTTTTTGTAGGTATTTGGATTTGAATTTAGCTATTATATATTCCCCATGTTCATCCCTTGTGCAAGTATTAGTGATACATTCTAGTTGGTCTGAGTAGTATATAGCAGTGCCACCCCCTTGTTGGTCTGGCCTACAGTTGTGTATGGCTGTGTAACCAGGAATGGCATAGACATCTGTAGTATCAGGCTTTAGTCAGGTTTCAGTTAGTGTAATGATGGACATATTGGCATGCAAGGAATTTAGTAATGCTAGGAGGTCATCATAATGCTTGCTTAAAGATCTGATATTGTAGTTAAAGATAGTTATGTTGTTGTTGGCTCTGAGAAGTGCCTTTGATTGTTCTGCTGTGTAGTAATTACAGTAACTGTTTGAATCATTTAAGTCATTAAATAAGAGGTTGGTATCAGGATCAATGCTTGTAATCATAAGATTTGTAGTGAATCTATAGTTAGAATTAAGTAAAAAATAAAGTAAATATTCTAAAGCTAAAAAAAAATAGCACCTGAATTATTTAACAAATGTAAAAATAATGAGCTAAGGTAGTTTTTTAAAGCTAAAATAAAGGAGACAATATAAAAGGGACTAAAATAATTTGTGGTGAACAAATAAAGTGATGATCAAATAATGGAGCTTGGGAATATGATAGTAGGTAGTACTTTAAAGCTAATTCTTTAAAGTTAGAATTATAATAAAAAATTATAATATAAAAGGGACTAATATAAGTTGTGGTGAACAATAAAGTGGTAATCAAATAAATGAGCTTTGGAGTATAATGGCAAAATAGTGAACTTATTAACTTTAGCACCTGAGAATAGCACCTTGATTATTTTAACAATTGTGAATATTTGAGCTAAGGTAGTTATATAAAGCTAAAATAAAGGAAAAAAAAAATATATAAGGGACTACAATTAAGTAATGGTAAACAAGTTAAATGGACAGATAGTCACTATGAAATAATATTGGTTTAGGAGTAAGATCTGATTTGTAATATTAAATAAGTTGAGCAGTTTATTGCACAATAAAAAGTAAAAAAAAAATGAGGTAGTTGGTACTAGCTAGCAAAAGATAGTTTTGGTACTTGCAAAAAAGTAATTGGAATATACACTAATTGCACACACAATAAAAAGTGACTAAAAAAAACAAGTAGTGGTAAACAAAATTAAATGGACAGGTAAGAACAATGAATAATATTAATTTGGAGTAAGATTTGACTTGTAACATAAAATTATGAGCAATTAATAGCAGTAAGAAAGAAGTAAAAAAGTATTGGAGGTAGTTAGCATTAGCTTGTGATGAAAAAAATAATAAAACTAATAATGCACAATATAATAGTAAGGTACACTATATCCTCATGATTCACTCACGCCTCATCGTATTAACACTACTATTTGAGGAAAGTGATATAGATCGAGAGTTTAGTGGATTTGGCACCAATAGGGCCAGTAATATTCAAGGAATTAGTGAAAAATGTCGACGATAACCCAGATGACCCTCACGCCATCACCTCTGGGGTAGCCACACCTGATCCTGGGCCAAGCACCTCTGGGGTAGCCAATTTGGCCACAACAGACCCTAGGCCAAGCACTTCTGGGGTGGCCAGTGTGGCCACACAAGGGCCTGGGCCAAGCACTTCTGGGGTGACCAGTGTGGCCACACAAGACCCTGGGCCAAGCACCTCTGGAGTGGCGAGTGTTACCCATAGGCAACTTCGCAAGAGGAAACTATCATTATCCCGGTGTTTTAGTGATAGTGACAGTGATGTAAGTGCCGATGAGATTGATTTTATGCCATTCGAAGATTCATTTAGCACTAGTGAAGTTCATTATTCACCAGTGAAGCGCACTTTTAGGCGTCGTTATCTACATTCAGGCAGTGTTCCATATGTAATCCCCAAGGGTTGTGGCAGGTCACTATCCAAAACCCTTGTCACTGATAGTGAAAGTGATCATGAAGGCAAGTATGTGGGGATGGAGGAAGTAGTGGTGGGTGGCATGGTGCCTGGACCACATGGTGCAGTGGGTGGACAGACAAAGGACCACCCAGCATCCCCTCAGCCATGTGCTGCGTCCACTCCTGTCCCCCCCTCCTGCTCCCCCTCGCCCCATGCCACAGGTCCACCCTGCACCATGTGGTCGTGAGTGGAACTGGACAGAAAGTATGTTCGTGCCACAGCCTTGTGATTTTGGTACGAGTTGAAGTGGTATCCAGCCAGAATGTCCCATAACAAATGAGTCTACAGAGTTAGGCTATTTCCAGTTGTACTTTGATGAGCCTATAATGAACTTGATAGTGACCCAGACAAACAATTATTACCAATATACCATAGACAACATAACAGAGGTTGGAGAATCATCATGGCTGCACAGGTGGAAGGACACAACAGTGGCTGAAATGTATTTATTCTTTGCCACTGTCATGCTTATGCCACATGTCTATAAGAACAATATACAGGTCTCCCTCAACATTTGCGTTTTCAACTTTCGCGGGCTTCACACATTCACGAATTCCCAACCGCCAATTTCCCAGCCTCCAAATTCCCAGCCGCCAAATCATATTTAAGTTTTCCACCACCTGCAAGTCCCTACTACCCTCCCTCCGACCCCTGCAACTGGCAGCCAGCCCTCCCACCAGTGTGGCGAGTGTTTTGTTTGTTCATTATTTGCTATTAAACTACAATAAAGTTGGTAGAATTACCGACAATATGTAAAGTAAAAGGACACAAGTGCAACTAATGTGACATTTTATTGTGGCAACGTTTCGCTCTCCAGGAGCTTTATCAAGCCATTAATGGCTTGATAAAGCTCCTGGAGAGCGAAATGTTGCCACAATAAAATGTCACATTAGTTGCACTTGTGTCCTTTTACTTTACATATTAAACTACTGTATAAATAATGTAAACCCATTTATGACTGCATATTGGAATGGCTATTTGGACAGGTATTGGACGGTGACATCATGTGTTTACTCTTGAACACAGCAAAGAATCAAACATTTCTGCTACTGCTAATAATAACAATAGCAGTAGTAATAATAATAATACTAATAATATTAATGATAACAATAAATGCGATATGAATTGAAGAAGGAAATTGTACAAAAATGCGAGGGAGTGGTTGACACATCGTCAGTGTGGCTTTGTTTATGCTGGAGTGAGCATTAGTCTCCATGCTCTTCCAAACATTTCACAATAATTCATTGTGTTTGGTGTTTGTAGATTGAGTGCGACTGGAGTGGTAGAGGCAGTGGTTGAGGCAGTGGGTGAGGCAGTGGGTGAGACAGCAGTTGAGGCAGTGGGTGAGACAGCAGTTGAGGCAGTGGGTGAGGCAGTGGGTGAGACAGCAGTTGAGGCAGTGGGTGAGACAGCAGTTGAGGCAGTGGGTGAGACAGCAGTTGAGGCAGTGGTATTTAATAACATACATGTTAATAATAATAATAATAAATGTTAATAATATGTATTATTATTATTTATAACATGTTATTAAATACCACTGCCTCAACTGCTGCCTCCACCATTGCCAAAACCGCTGCCTCAACCCCTGCCTAAACCGCTGCCTGTACCAGTGCCTGAACCGCTGTCTCTACCAGTGCCTCAACCGCTGCCTCAACCACTGCCACACCCACTGCCTCACCCACTGCCTCACCCACTGCCTCAACCACTTCCTCAACCACTGCCTCTACCACTCCAGTCGCACTCAATCTACAAGCACCAAACACAATGAATTATTGTGAAATGTTTGGAAGAGCACGGAGACTAATGCTCACTCCAGCATAAACAAAGCCACACTGACGATGTGTCAACCACTCCCTCGTATTTATTTCCTTCTTCAATTCTATCGCATTTATTATTATTATTATTATTATTATTATTATTATTATTATTATTATTATTATTATTATTATTATTATTATTATTATTATTATTATTATTATTGTTATTATTAGCAGTAGCAGAAATGTTTGATTCTTTGCTGTGTTCAAGAGTAAACACGTGATGTCACCGTCCAATACCTGTCCAAACAGCCATTCCAATATGCAGTCATGAATGTGTTTACATTATTTATACTGTAGTTTAATAGCAAATAATGAACAAACAAAACACTCACCACACTGAGTGGCGGGAGGGCTGGCTGTCAGTTGCGGGGTCGGAGGGAGGGTAGTAGGGACTCGCAGTGGTTGAGGAAGTGGTGGAGGCAGTGGTCCAGGCATTGGTGGAGGCAGTGGTATTTAATAACATACATGTTATTAAACCATAACGTGTATGTATTTAGTACAATTTACGACGTTTTCATGTATTTTATGATTGTTCGTGGTTCAACAAGTTAAGGAAGCAGTATTGTATTATATTTCCCTACAATATTTTGGGGCACGAAATGTTCGCGATTTTTCAACATTCGCAAGGCTCTTGATCCCCTAACCCTCGCGAATGTTGAGGGAGACCTGTACGTAATTACTGGTCCACAGACCACTTCATCAGTAGTGTAGTTTTCCATGACCACCTTCCCTGCAACAGATTCACTCTGTTGCTACGAATGTTGCACTTCTCAGAAATATGCCAAACGGCAATGACCTTCTGTACAAAAATCCGGGAAGTGTTTATGTATTTGAAGCAGAAATTCAGTGCATACTTTTATCCCTTCAAGAGCATTGTTGTTGATGAGTCCTTGATTCTGTTCAAGGGACGCCTGTCATTCAAGCAATATATACTGAGCAAACATAATCGCTTTGGTATAAAACTTTTTGTTATGTGTTACTGTGAGAGTGGTCTTGTGTTAGATGTTATTGTATACAATGGGAGAAATACACTTGATGATGACAGACGGATGTTGGACATTTCCGGTGATGTTGTTTGCAGGATGATGGAACCATACCTTGGCAAGGGCCATACATTGTACATAGACAACTGGTATACAAGCCCTATACTCGCTGATTTCCTAAGTGTGAACAATACTGATATATGTGGAACAGTGAGAAGGAATAGGAAACATATGCCAAGGTTCAGTGGAGGCAGTGTTGAAGGTGCAGTGCAAGTGTTTCATGCTAATGACATCATGGTACTGACATGGCATGACAAATAGGACATGACATTGCTGTCAACCATCCACAGAAACGAGATGGTACAGACAGACAGACTGAGCAAGTTCAACAAAGAACCTATTGTAAAGCCAGCTGCTGTCGTGGACTATACGGACAATATGCGACTAGTTGACATGTATGACATGATGACAGGGTTTGTGTGTAGAAGTCGCAAGTGGTATATAAAAGTGTTTTTTTCACCTTGTAGACATTGCAGTGCTCAGTGCATTCAGTATGTACGAAATGAAGACTGGAAAACGACAATGTTTTGCAGAATTCTCTCTGAATGTTGTCAAACAGATAGCAAGAAAGTGTGGTACCACACCTGTACCTTCCCCTCAACAGTGACCTGTCACACCACAACCTGTCCCCCAACCACAGCCAGTGGGGAAAGTGCCAGACTGAATCACTCCTAACTGTCACTGTCTGGTACCAATACCACCTACCCAAAAGAAGAAGAATGCCCAGAAAAAGTGTGTTGTGTGTGCTACCACCAAAAAACGACCCCAATAGCAGAAGGACACACGATTGATTTGTCACCAGTGTGGGGTGGCACTCTGTATGAATCCATGCTTCATGGAGTATCATACAATCGTGGAGTTCTAGAAACATAAGTAGGACATGTAAATACTTGTATATAGTTGTAGATAATATAGGTAGTAGGTTGGTAGACAACAACCGCCCAGGGAGGTACTACCGTCCTGCCAGGTGACTGTAAAACTGAAGCCTGTAATTTTTTTACACGATGGTAGGATTGCTTGTCTTTTTTTTTTTCTGTCTCGTACACATGCAAGATTTCAGGTACGTCTTGCTACTTCTACTTACACTTAGGTCACACTACACATACATGTACAAGCATATATATACACACCCCTTTGGGTTTTCTTCTATTTTCTTTCTAGTTCTTGTTCTTGTTTATTTCCTCTTACCTCCATGGGGAAGTGGAACAGAATTCTTCCTCCGTAAGCCATGTGTGTTGTAAGAGGCGACTAAAATGCCGGGAGCAAGGGGCTAGTAACCCCTTCTCCTGTATACATTACTAAATGTAAAAGGAGAAACTTTCGTTTTATCTTTTGGGCCACCCCGCCTCGGTGGGATACAGCCAGTGTGTTGAAAGAAAGAAGTTGTAGATAATAGAATGTGACTCAGCCAGGTGTGCAAAATCACCTGTCAGTGTGTACATGTGTGTTTATGACAATATGATGATAATTTTGTATATAATATTGGTGTATAAACAACAATTGGCATTGAAATCAAAGGATTTACTGCAAAACATAATTATCATACCATGAAAACCAAGAAAATAAAAAAAAAAGGGGGGGGCAAATATGTAGAATTTCTACAAGCGGCAGTGCTCCATGTTGCCGTCAGGTGATCTCCAAGTGCCAACTTCGCGGCCTCATATCTCGGTAAGTACTGGCCCTAAAACTTTTTTTGTTTTTTTATTGTAAAACGCTTAACCCTTAAACGGTCCAAACAGATCGACGTTCAAATTCGTAGTGCTCCAAAAGTAGATCTACTTTTTTTTACATATTTTCAAATATAACAAAAAGAAATGTAGATAAAAGTTTTTTTACATGTTTTCAAATGTAAAACAAAAAAGATGATCTACATTTTTTTACATGCTTTCAGATGTTGAAAAAACGTATATATACGTTTGGACCGCTTAAGGGTTAAAAAAATGTGCTTTTTTTTTTCTATATAAAAAAAACTGATTATTTTTTTTTTTTTTAAATATTTGTTGCGCTGCGCGAGTTAACATATATATACGCTTGGACCGTTTAAGGGTTAATACTACAGATGTAACAGAAATAATAGTATTTCTTACCTGGTGTTTGTGGATGATTGTAAAGAGAGTGGAGAGTTATGCTGTGGCCCTACTGGGCTGAAGTCGATGGTTGTGCTGGAGTGTCTAACTTTAAGTCACTCAGTAAGCCAGTCAAGTCACATCACCACTAGTTGCAGGCAATTTCTTTACCAAATCGTCATGCAGCTGCCTAGCCTTTTCACAAATAAGCGACGTCATAAGACTATCTCCTGCTAATTGTTTCTTGTTTATCCACACCATTAATAACTTCTCAACATCTTTGAGTACAGTAAGGCCCCGCTTTATGGCGTTTCGCCTTACGACGTTCCACTAATACGGCGATGTCAAATTATGACCAAAATTTGCTATATGGCAAGCGGTCTTTCAAATACGGCGCCCCCACCCAGTTTGTTTACATTTTCTGTGACCTCATCTATTATGTCAGGAAACTTTCCAAAATTTCAAGTGTTTTAAAGTTACTGCATATTTTATATGTACTCTGATAATTATACTTAAGTGTACCTGTACCTAAATATACTTACACACTGCGCTGGTGTGCAGGTACACATTAAAATCGCTAAGTCTCTCTCTACTCATGACGCCTATACTACGTAATAATAATCACTCTTGGGCACACTAAATGTCTTATTTAACATCAATATAGGCATTTTCATTAATCCATCTATGATATTTTCCTCAAAATTATATATGAAACCCATTACATAGCATATAAACATGATACATACACTCGCAGAATAAAAATTGATGTAAATATGAGATTTGTTTACAAAGCAGCTGTGTAGGTAGTGTCGGAAGAATTACGTTTTCTCTAGTCAAACTGGGGGATAACTGTAGAAAAATATTCTTTTCGTATGCCTTTACTCTATATATAGCAATTCACGACCCTTGTGGGTTTAGTGCTTTTTATAATAAATAATAATAATACTAATAATAATTTATTATTAATATTAATAATTATAATATTATTTAATATTATTATTATTATTAATAATATTAATAATAAATTATTATTATTATTTATTATCAAAAGCACTAAACCCACAAGGGTTGTGAATTGCTATATACAGGTCTCCCTCAACATTCGTGAGGGTTAGGGGATCAAGAGCCTCGCGAATGTTGAAAAACCGTGAATGTCTGGTGCCCCAATATATTGTAGAGAAATATATTACAATACTGCTTCCTTAACTTGTTGAACCATGAATAATCATAAAATACATGAAAACGTCATAAATTGTACTAAATATATACATGTTATGCTTTAATAACGTATGTTATTTAATAACATGTATGTTAATAATGTATGTTAATAACATGTATGTTATTAAATACCACAGACTCCACCACTGCCTCCACCACTGCCTCCACCACTGCGAGTCCCTACTACCCTCCCTCCGACCCCCCACAACTGGCAGCCAGCCCTCCCACCACTGTGTGGCGAGTGTTTTGTTTGTTCATTATTTGCTATTAAACTACAGTATAAATAATGTAAACCCATTCATGACTGCATATTGGAATGGCTATTAGGAAAGGTATTAGACGGTGACATCATGTGTTTACTCTTGAACACAGTAAAGAATCGAACATTTCTGCTATTGCTAATAATAACAATAGTAATAATAATAATAATAAATACGATATTGAAGAAGGAAATTGTACAAAAATACAGTGGACCCCCGGTTAACGATATTTTTTCACTCCAGAAGTATGTTCAGGTGCCAGTACTGACCGAATTTGTTCCCATAAGGAATATTGTGAAGTAGATTAGTCCATTTCAGACCCCCAAACATACACGTACAAACGCACTTACATAATTGGTCGCATTCGGAGGTAATCGTTATGCGGGGGTCCACTGTACGAGGGAGTGGTTGACACATCGTCAGTGTGACTTTGTTTATGCTGGAGTGAACATTAGTCTCCCTGCTCTTCCAAACATTTCACAATATTTCAGCAGTTGAGGCAGTGGTATTTAATAACATATATGTTATAAATAATAATAGTACATGTTATTATTAATAACGTGTATTATTATTAACATGAATGTATTAATAACATATATGTTATAAATAATAATAGTACATATTATTAATAACATGTATTATTATTAACATGTTATGTTATTAAATACCATTGCCTCAATCACTGCCTCTACCACTCCAGTCACACTCAATCTACAAGCACCAAACACAATGAATTATTGTGAAATGTTTGGAAGAGCAGGGAGACTAATGCTCACTCCAGCATAAACAAAGTCACACTGACGATGTGTCAACCACTCCCTCGTATTTTTGTACAATTTCCATCTTCAATTATATTATATTTATTATTATTATTATTATTAATATTATTATTATTATTATTATTATTATTACTATTGTTATTATTAGCTGTAGCAGAAATGTTTAATTCTTTGCAGTGTTCAAGAGTAAACACTTGATGTCACCATCTAATACCTGTCTGCATAGCCATTCCAATATGCAGTCATGAATGGGTTTACATTATTTATACTGTAGTTTAATAGCAAATAATGAACAAACAAAACACTCACCACACTGAGTGGTGGGAGGGCTGGCTGCCAGTTGTGGGGGGTCGGAGGGAGGGTAGTAGGGACTCGCAGGTGGCGGGAAACTTAAATATGATTTGGCGGCTGGGAATTTGGTGGCTGAGAATTTGGCGGTTGGGAATTCGCGAATGTGTGAAGCCCGTGAAAGTTGAAAACGTGAATGTTGAGGGAGACCTGTATAGAGTAAAGGCATACGAAAAGAATATTTTTCTACAGTTATCCCCCAGTTTGACTAGAGAAAATGTAATTCTTCCGACACTACCTACACAGCTGCTTTGTAAACAAATCTCATATTTACATCAATTTTTATTCTGCGAGTGTATGTATCATGTTTATATGCTATGTAATGAGATTTGTTTACAGAGCAGCTGTGTAGGTAATGTCGGAAGAATTACGTTTTCTCTAGTCAAACTGGGGGATAACTGTAGAAAAATATTCTTTTCGTATGCCTTTACTCTATATATAGCAATTCATGACCCTTGTGGGTTTAGTGCTTTTTATAATTAATAATAATTTATTATTAATAATAATATTATTATTTAATATTATTATTATTACTATTATTATTGCCTTCATTCATTCTAAAAATGGTGTGTTGCTGTTTGTTTATTCTGAACTAACTTGTACAACTTGTACACAATGTAAGAGTATTTGTATTGTGAGGTAATTATTATTATAATAAAAAATATTGAGGTAAATGTTTTACAAACTCTTACAAATGGACGTGAATGAACTAAAAGTAGACACACATTAATGCACATTTATTTCGCCTGACCAAGTGATCGTCCACTACCTGTTCAGTTTGTGTTCTTACATTGTCTCAACTCTGTATCTCGTTCTCTCTCTCGTTTACTCTTTCGTTAACTAGTTGGCTCTCATTGACGATGGCGTCTAAGGTTAGCTGTGGTAAAAAGAGAAGTCGTAAGCCTCTTGCTTTAAGTGCCAAGTTAGAGGATGATGGTGTGCCATTCTGATTTTATTCAATAAACACCCTGCCACTCACCTCTCACACATTAATATTAATATTTTAAGGTAAGTAATAAGTGTACTCTGTGTGTATCTTACCTTTTATTGTGTTTTTAATGCCTATTTTTTATTGCTAACTTTATGTAAGTTAGTGTAAACTTGTTGTCTGGCATCTATTGCATATTTTATGTGCTCTGATAATACTTGTGGATCTGTGTGGTAGCCGGGTGGAAGGACAACATTATGTTTTCTCTGCTCAGCCATCAGAGGAAACGTGTATGAATCTGCATTTGGCCCAGCCACTCCCTCACTCCGCTTTTGTTTACAATTTTCGGCATGAATTATTCATTACTTCTACCTTCGTTTATGATGGCATCTAAAGGTAGTTGTTAGAAATGATTAAATTCAGTGAACAAGGTACATCGATGTTAATAATATGGCTCTGGCCCACAGTGTAGGTAGCCGGTAGGTGTAGCCCAGGCAGGCTACACCTACCGGCTACCTACACTGACTCCCTACAAATAAATAATACTCACCTCTCTTCCTATATTAAGACTACACATATTTTAAGGTAAATAATGAATGTACTGTATGTGTATTTTACTTCTCTGGGATGTTTTAAATATCGTATATTAAGTATGAGATGGGGAGCCAGGGCTACCTACACCTGGGCTACCTGCGCCTGACTTCCTACAAATAAGTACTACTCACCTCTCTCCCTACATTAAGATTACAAATACTTTAAGATAAGTAATGAATTTACTGTGAATGTATTTTACTTTGTGTGTTTTTAATGCCTAGTTCTATTACTAACTTAATATAATTTAGTGTAAACTTGTTGTCTGGCATTTATATGCATTTATAAATGGAAAAAAATGGCGTTCTGCCTTCCGGCAATGTCTGCTTTCCGGCGACAGCCTGGAACCTAACCCGCCGTATAAGTGGGGCCCTACTGTACTGGTGATCTCATTTTTGTCAGCATATTTACCCCCTTTGCAACAACAGCTTCCTTGATTTCCTTTTTCTTGGCTATGGTGGAAGATATGGTTGTACGGGATTTGTTATACATCCTGGCCAGTTCGCCCATATGCACGCCACTTTCATATTGTTCAATGATGTTTTTCTTAAATTCAATCGTATTTCTCACCTTCTTTACCAAGGGCTTGGCACTAGGAGCTTTCTTTGGAGCCATGGTAGCTTATTTAGCACTTTTTTTTTTTTTTTCAACAAGTCGGCCGTCTCCCACCGAGGCAGGGTGACCCAAAAAAAAGAAAGAAAATCCCCAAAAAGAAAATACTTTCATCATCATTCAACACTTTCACCACACTCACACATTATCACTGTTTTTGCAGAGGTGCTCAGAATACAACAGTTTAGAAGCATATACGTATAAAGATACACAACATATCCCTCCAAACTGCAAGCACTAAAATGAATGGAATATTATGAAATACTTCGTATGAACACGTGAGGGGACCGTCGCTCACTGGTAAACAATGGCACACTGGCTGGGAAGGGAGGTCGAGGCGGCTCAGAGCGTGAGTACGCGTCCAGGACGAAAGATGATTAGCGAGTCAACGGACCATTTGCAAGCCAATGTTTAGACGAAATAACAGGACTCTTTCTGAAATGGACGGCTTTCAGGCTGGATGATTATTGAGGGACCACTGTAGTTGTCAGAAAAAATCCCATAGCTATTTTCATTCTTCCATTTGTTTTTTGGCCTTCTTTGTAAATATCACTAATGTAAGTAATATTGGCATTCACAAGACAGAATAGGTAGAACAAAATAGATCTGTGGGAAATCCATTAAGTTCATTTTGAAAGAAATTGTATAGTTAGTTTACAGTGTAGGAGTGCATGCCGACAAAGGAAAATGGTCATTGTGAAAAATCAAAGCTATTCATGAGATGCCCTTCACTAAAAAAAAAAAGTATATTCAATCTAAATTATAAAGCTCATGATTTTTTTTTACCAATTTAAATACAGTATTGTTAATTACATTAAAAGTAAATAAGATATTATGGACAGAATTCTTCAGCTGGTTCACATGTGGCTCTATCTAATCATATCTATCCAAAACAGGTGATGTGTACTTGTGCTTTACATACTTAAAGTATAATTAATATCAACAGTGGGAGAGGAGGTGATCAGCTCTATTGGTCGAGGCCTGTGTGTTCTAATAGGCATTCACAAGAATGATACCCAGGCAGATATTGATTTCATGTAAGTTTTTCATATGAAGTAATCCACTTTTAACTGAGTTTACTTTTGCTTCTATACATCTGGTATAGAATTCAACCTGACCTAAGGTAAGTTGGGTAAGGTTAAACTATGTTGCATTAACTTTAGTAAGGTTAGCTTAGGTTCTTAAGTTAGTTTTGGTGCAGAACTAAAAAAAATGGTATACACTGCTGTCAGAGGTTACGTGTGGTCACTGTCCTAAGCTGTCTTGGCATTAGGGTGGGGTGTTACTGAGTACCATGGCCTGCTGTAGTGTTTTGGAATCTCAGGTTAAAGTGTTGAAGAAGAAGGTTCCACTTCTTCAGGAGGAAAATAGGAAGCTGAAGCTTTGCCTAGATGGGTTTGGGAGTGAGTGTGAGATCGTGGGAGCTGGCGAGGTAAAGGATACCAGCAGTGAGCTAAAGAGTTGCAGCTGCTTTAAGTGGCAAGTGGTTCACAGTTCAGGAAGAAGGAAGATAAGGAAGGTTAATAGAGAAGATGTGAAGGTAGGAAATCGATTCTCTGTTCTTCAGGATGAGTGTACTTCAGTGGTTAGTGAGGTTAGAGGTACCACTGACTCCCCTGCTAATCAAGGTAAGAATATTCTAATTGTAGGGGATTCTCGGGTAAGATATATGGACCGTGCATTTTGTAACAGAGATAGGAAGGTCAGACCAAGGTCAGATAGAGGTATGGGTGTTTGTGGGAAACAGTCAGGTTGCAGTATTAGGGTTGAAAACATCAGATATTACCAGGATACCCCAGGGATTTGTTTAACCCTTTGACTGTTTCGGCCATATATATACATCTTACGAGCCAATGTTTTTGACATTTTAATATGTGTAAATTCTAACAGCTTCAAATCAAGCAGGAGAAAGCTGGTAGGCCCACATGTGAGAGAATGAGTCTCCATGGTCAGTGTGCGCAGTATAAAAAAAAATCGGGGAGCCAGTGGTGCATTGTGGGAACGTCATTTCAGTAGTCCTTGTTCAGCATGCCTAGTGGCAAGAAATATTTGACTCCCCAGTGAATCTGGGCCTCTTCTCTTTCCAAGTAATAGATCTAACACAG
Organism: Cherax quadricarinatus; assembly: GCF_038502225.1. Classification (NCBI taxonomy): domain Eukaryota; kingdom Metazoa; phylum Arthropoda; class Malacostraca; order Decapoda; family Parastacidae; genus Cherax; species Cherax quadricarinatus. The sequence goes on along the minus strand of NC_091314.1, from coordinate 32,201,737 downwards.
ATAGAAGTGTCAGTGAAGAATTTCATGGTTTTGAGGAGTTTGTGACCAAAAGCAATGTCCAGAATACCAGAAGAAAGAGAGGAGAAAGAAAGAAAGATAGAAAGAGAAAGAAGGAGAAAGGAAGAGAAAGGAGAAAGAAAGAGAAAGAAAGGTAGGTAGGTAGGAAGGACAGTGGGGAAGGAGGCATGGGACCCCATGGGAGTTGACAGGCAGCAAGGATAGTGAGTGATGGTATAATATGTCATTTTGACAGCTGCTGCACCCTGGCTCAGCACATTTAGAAGCTCACACACACACACACACACACACACACAATTAGAGGAAGTGCAAAGGTTTGTAACAAAGTTAGTTCCAGAGCTAAGAGAAATGTCCTACAAAGAAAGGTTACGGGAAATTGGCCTGACGACACTGGAGGACAGGAGGGTCAGGGGAGACATGATAACATACAAAATACTGCGTGGAATAGACAAGGTGGACGGAGACAGGATGTTCCAGAGAGGAGAGACAGAAATAAGGGGTCACAGTTGGAAGTTGAAGACCCAGATGAGTCAAAGGGATGTTAGGAAGTATTTCTTCAGTCATAGAGTAGTCAGGAAGTGGAATAGCCTAGCAAGTTAGGTAGTGGAGGCAGGAACCATACATAGCTTTAAGATGAGGTAAGATAAAGCTCATGGAGCAGGGAGAGAGAGGACCTAGTAGCACTCAGTGAAAAGGCAGGGCCAGGAGCTGAGTCTCGACCCCTTCAACCACAATTAGGTGAGTATACACACACACACGCATGCACATGCACACACACACATGCACACACACATGCACACACACACATGCACACACACATGCACACACACATGCACACACACATGCACACACACATGCACACACATGCACACACATGCACACACACATGCACACACACATGCACACACACATGCACACACACATGCACACACATGCACACACATGCACACACACATGCACACACACATGCACACACACATGCACACACACATGCACACACACATGCACACACACATGCACACACACATGCACACATGCACTCACGCGCACACACTCACATGCACACACATGCACACACATGCACACACACACACACACACACACACACACACACACACACACACACACACACACACACACACACACACACACACACACACACACAGAGGGGTGGGTGGATTGCATTTTCTTGGACTGCAAGAAGGCGTTTGACACAGTTCCACACAAGAGATTGGTGCAAAAACTGGAGGACCAAGCAGGGATAACAGGGAAGGCACTACAATGGATCAGGGAATACTTGTCAGGAAGACAGCAGCGAGTCATGGTACGTGGCGAGGTGTCAGAGTGGGCACCTGTGACCAGCGGGGTCCCACAGGGGTCAGTCCTAGGACCAGTGCTGTTTCTGGTATTTGTGAACGACATGACGGAAGGAATAGACTCTGAGGTGTCCCTGTTTGCAGATGACGTGAAGTTGAGAAGAATTCACTCGATCGAAGACCAGGCAGAACTACAAAGGGATCTGGACAGGCTGCAGACCTGGTCCAGCAATTGACTCCTGGAGTTCAATCCCACCAAGTGCAAAGTCCTGAAGATTGGGGAAGGGCAAAGAAGACTGCAGACAGAGTACAGTCTAGGGGGCCAGAGACTACAAACCTCACTCAAGAAAAAAGATCTTGGGGTGAGTATAACACCAGGCACATCTCCTGAAGCGCACATCAACCAAATAACTGCTGCAGCATATGGGCGCCTAGCAAACCTCAGAACAGCATTCCGACATCTTAATAAGGAATCATTCAGGACCCTGTACACCGTGTACGTTAGGCCCATATTGGAGTATGCGGCACCAGTTTGGAACCCACACCTAGCCAAGCACGTAAAGAAACTAGAGAAAGTGCAAAGGTTTGCAACAAGACTAGTCCCAGAGCTAAGAGGTATGTCCTACGAGGAGAGGTTAAGGGAAATCAACCTGACGACACTGGAGGACAGGAGAGATAGGGGGGACATGATAACGACATACAAAATACTGAGAGGAATTGACAAGGTGGACAAAGACAGGATGTTCCAGAGATTGGACACAGTTGGAAGTTGAAGACACCGATGAATCACAGGGATGTTAGGAAGTATTTCTTCAGCCACAGAGTAGTCAGTAAGTGGAATAGTTTGGGAAGTGATGTAGTGGAGGTAGGATCCATATATAGCTTTAAGCAGAGGTATGATAAAGCTCACGGCTCATGGAGAGTGACCTAGTAGCGATCAGTGAAGAGGCGGGGCCAGGAGCTCGGACTCGACCCCCGCAACCTCAACTAGGTGAGTCCACACACGCACACACGCATGCACACACAGCTAGGACTCGACCACTGCAACCTCAACTAGGTGAGTTCACACACATACACACAATTAGAGGAAGTGCAAAGGTTTGTAACAAAGTTAGTTCCAGAGCTAAGAGAAATGTCCTACAAAGAAAGGTTACGAGAAATTGGCCTGATGACACTGGAGGACAGGAGGGTCAGGGGAGACATGATAACATACAAAATACTGCGTGGAATAGACAAGGTGGACGGAGACAGGATGTTCCAGAGAGGAGAGACAGAAATAAGGGGTCACAGTTGGAAGTTGAAGACCCAGATGAGTCAGAGGGATGTTAGGAAGTATTTCTTCAGTCATAGAGTAGTCAGGAAGTGGAATAGCCTAGCAAGTTAGGTAGTGGAGGCAGGAACCATACATAGCTTTAAGATGAGGTAAGATAAAGCTCATGGAGCAGGGAGAGAGAGGACCTAGTAGCACTCAGTGAAAAGGCAGGGCCAGGAGCTGAGTCTCGACCCCTTCAACCACAATTAGGTGAGTATACACACACACACACGCATGCACATGCACACACACACATGCACACACACACACATGCACACACACACACATGCACACACACACACATGCACACACACACACATGCACACACACACACATGCACACACACATGCACACACACATGCACACACACATGCACACACATGCACACACGCACACACACATATGCACACACACATGCACACACATGCACACACATGCACACACACATGCACACACACGCACACACACATGCATGCACATACAACAGGCCAAGTGTCTAATCAACATGTGCCTAGGACCAAATGGTAACTAACACACAAACACACACACACACACACACACACACACACACACACACACACACACACACACACACACACACACACACACACACACACACACACACACACACTTTTCCAGAGCCTAATAGCAGTTCTGTGAAAGTGTGCTGTGACTATATATGTGTATATATATTATAGAAACCAGAAGGAAAGAAGGAAAAAAAGAACGAAGAAAGAAAGAATGAAGTGTTACATCCTCTGCTTGGACTCGAGGTTAATAATAATAATAATTTTTGGAGTGAGATAAATAAGTTGAGGAAGCCTAGGGAACAAATTGATTTGACAGTTAAAAATAAGAGAGGAGAATTATTAAATGGAGAGTTAGAGGTATCGGGAAGATGGAGGGAATATTTTGAGGAACTGTTAACCCTTTCAGGGTCGGCAGGCCTTCTCCCAAACCTGCTCTCAGGGTCGGTAAAAAATCGAAAAAAAAAATTTCTTATGATGGCAAAAAAAAAAAATTTTTTTTTTGCCATCAATACTTACCGAGATATGGAGGCGTGAAGATGACAGAAATTGAACCACATATGGCAACATCGCCGATTGCCGGTCACCCAGTAGTAGTTTTATTCTTTTTTTTTTTTTTTTTTTTTTATTTTATTTTTTCAAGTAACTTGTATGGCCTCTGAGATCAATATAAAGGCTATTTGGTATATATTCACTCATTGTATACTACACAATAACAGCACAAACTTTGCTGTCATTATATTATTTACAAAACATGTTTACACAAACCAACAATAAAAAAATGTTGTTTAATACTATTTTTTTATCATATATATACTCAGAGTCACTGGACAGGTTCCTTAAAATCACAAACATCAGCACTCATTGCAGGCATTTTCTTTATGAGATCGTCATGTAACTGCCTTGCCATTTTACAAATTATCGACTGCATAACACTATCTCCTGCTAACTGTTTTTGGGTAATCCACACCAACAATAACCTCTCCATTTCTTTGAGGATTTACGATCTCTTCTTTGTCAGCATATCTACCCCTTTTGCAACAACAGCTACCTTAATTTCCTTTTCCTTCACCACGATCAAAGTGATGGTTGAATGGGGTTTGCAATACATCCTGGCAAGCTCTAAAACACGCACTCCACTTTCATATTTTTCAATGATTTCTTTCTTTAATTTGATTTTGTTTCTCATTTTCTTTACCAAAGGGCTGGCAATAGCTTTCTTTGGACCCATGGTGACTTATTTAGCAGTTGGAAGCCCAAAAAAAGAAAGGAATACTATTACACAATGTATCGCATGAATGTGTGCGATGGTGGTCACTTGCTGAAACAGTGGCACAGTGAGTGAATGGTGTGGAAAACTGGCTTTGTGTGCGTGCTGACGCTGGATATGTACCAGACAGTCACCGAATCACGAGACCAATCACGAACCGTGAGGCTATATTGTGCCGAAAAAAGTTGCTGAAAGCCACGGCTGCCGAAATGCTGGGGTTCACTGTACAGTGGAACCCCGAGTTTCGAACGCATCAACTTTTGAATGCTTCGAGTTTTGACCACTTTTTTTTGCACCAATCTTGTCCCCGTGTTTCAAACCGCATACCAGACGTGTCCGCCTGCCTGCGCCCCCTGCTCAGGCATCATGAGCCAGTCTGGCTTTGTTTATGCTTGAGTGAACACTAACCTGTGTGCTCATTCAAACATTTCACTATTAATTCATTGTGTTTGGTGTTTGTGCGACTGTGAAATAAGCTACCATGGTCCCAAAGAAACTTGCTAGTGGCACCCCTGTGGTAAAGAAAGTAAGAAACGCCATAGATGTGAAGAAGGAAATACAGTGGACCCTCGACCAATGACTTTAATCCATTCCAGAGAGCTAGCCTTTGGTCGAATTAGCCATTAGTCGAATTAATTTTCCCCGTGAGAGCTAATGGAAATACATAGAATTAATCTGTTCCAGACACCCAAAAGTATTAAACAGAATAATTTTTTAACATGAAATATACATTTCCCTACACAAAAATGAATGGGACATGCAAAATAAACAATAATTAAATGCCACTTACCTTTATTGTGGAGGTGTTGATAGTGATGTGCCAGCAGCAGGGGAGATTGAGGTCTTGTATTGTTTGGAAGGGATATCCCCTTCCATAAAGCCTTCAGGTACCAAGTCCTTTGGTGGGGGTTACCTGCCTTCTTGGTTTTTTAATGCCACTAGGACCAGCTTGAGTCACTGGACCCCTGTCACACCAAAAATCTGTCCAGAGAGCTCTGTTTCTCATGTGCCCTTAGGATTTCCCTAAAATGGAACACAAGAGTGTCATTGTACATGTTGCCAATACGGCTTGCAACAGCTGTGATAGGATAAAATTCATCGATAAATGCTTGCACCTTTGTAAACATTGTACACATTTCCTTAATCCTTGACGAAGGCATCTTCCTCCGTCTCTCATCCTCCTGCTCTGAAGAACATTCCTGAGCTGTGATCTGTTGCTGTTGCACCTCAAGCTCTTGCAGGTCTGCAGTGGTTAGTTCTTCATCATCGTTCTGCACCAACTCTTCCACATCCTTGCCACAAACCTCCAACCCCAAGGACTTCTCCAATGACACAATAGCTTCCACTACTGGCATAGGCTCCTGAGGGTTAGCCCCAAACCCTTCAAAATCCCTCTCTTGTACACATTGTGGCCACAGTTTCCTCCAAGCTGAGTTCAAAATCCTGCAAGTCACTCCCTCCCAAGCCTTACCTATAAGGTTTATGCAACTGAGGATATTGAAGTGATCTTTCCAAAACTCTTTTAGGGTCAATTCAGTATCTGAGGTCACTTCAAAGCACTTTTGAAACACTGCTTTTGTGTAGAGTTTTTTGAAGTTTGAAATGACCTGCTGGTCCATGGGCTAGAGGAGAGGAGTTGTATTAGGAGGCAAAAACTTAACATTAACGAAGCTAAACTCCCCTGCAATTTGCTCTTGTAAGTCGTAAGGATGGGCAGAAGCATTGTCCAGTACCAGGAGGCACTTGAGTGACAATTTTTTTTCCAGGTATTTTGTCACAGTGGGGCCAAACACACCATAAAACCAGTCCATGAAAAGTTTCCTAGTGACCCATGCCTTACTGTTTGATCTCCAAAGCACACACAAATTACCCTTGATGATGTGATGAATGGTTTTGAAAACCGACAAGTTGAAGAATTGAGACACTTACGCAACACATGGGAATCTTTATTGAAGAAACGTTTCGCCACACAGTGGCTTCATCAGTCCAATACAAAGTAGAAATGGTTAAGGAGAGAAGGAGTTCGAGGTAATCAGTCCCTCAACCTGGAATTGATGTGTTCAGTCCATCACTCTTGTAGGAAGTACAGTATAGGGCCAGAGAGGTGGCTTATATACTGCAGTCAGATGAGTCGAAGCAGGAGGCGGCGGGATCACGATGGGACCTGCCACTAGTGTAAGTAGGTCGTCATCCAAAGGTTGGCCCTATACTGTTCTTCCTACAAGAGTGATGGACTGAACACATCGATTCCAGGTTGAGGGACTGATTACCTCGAACTCCTCCTCTCCTTACCCACTTCTACTTCGTATTGGACTGATGAAGCCACTGTGTGGCAAAACGTTTCTTCAATAAAGATTCCCATGTGTTGCATAAATGTCTGAATTCTTCAACTTGTCAGTTTTCAAAACCATTCATCACATCTGTCAGACAATGCAACATCATGGGATCTTGGTACAAAGACTTCAACGCTTGTCCAACCTTTGGACAACGACCTACTTACACTAGTGGCAAGTCCCACTGTGATCCCCTCGCCTCCTGCTTTGAATCATCTGACTGCAGTATATAAACCACCTCTCTGGCCCTATACTGTACTTCCTACAAGAGTGATGGACTGAACACATCGATTCCAGGTTGAGGGACTGTTTACCTCGGACTCCTCCTCTCCTTACCCATTTCTACTTCGTATTAGGCTGATGAAGCCACTGTGTGGCGAAACATTTCTTCAGTAAAGATTCCCATGTGTTGCATGTGTGTCTCAATTCTGCCCTTGACGATATTGTTTTTCCTGAACACACTGGGAGTTTCAGAGTGATACACCAATAAAGGCTTCACTTTGCAATCACCACTAGCATTACTACACAACATTAATGTCAGCCTGTCTTTCATAGGCTTATGTCCTGGGAGTGCCTTTTCCTCCTGAGTAATGTAGGTCCTGTTTGGCATTTTCTTCCGAAACAGGCCTGTTTCGTCACAATTAAACACTTGTTCAGGTTTTAATTTTTCAGTGTATGTACTCCTTAACCCTTAAATGGTCCAAACGTATATATACGTTTTTTCAACATCTGAAAGTATGTAAAAAAATGTAGATCTTTTTTTTTTGTTTTGCATGTGAAAACGTGTAAAAAAACTTTTATCTACATTTTTTTTGTTATATTTGAAAATATGTAAAAACAAGTAGATCTACTTTTGTAGCACTACGAATTTGAACGCCGATCTGTTTGGAACATTTAAGGGTTAAAGTCCTGCACATATTTTTCAGCCGCTTTTTTGTCTGAACTGGCAGCCTCACCATGCCTTACCACACTGTATATGCCAGTATGATTCTTAAATCTCTCAAACCAGCCTTTCCTGGCCTTAAATTCATCAATATCAACACTATTTGAAGCATTTTCTTAATGAAATCATCATGTGACTTCCTTGCCTTTTCACATGTTATTGACTGAGAGACACTATCTTCTGATAATTGTTTTTCGTTTATCCACACCAATAACAGTATCTGTACCTCTTCAATTATTTGGAGTCTCTGTTTTGAAAATATACTTGCACCTTTCGCAACAACACCTTCCTTGATTGCCTTTCTGTTTGCCAAGATAGTACTGATGATTGAATGGGGTTTGTTATACAGTGGACCCTCGGCTAACGATATTAATCCGTTCCTGAAAGCTCATCGTTAGACGAAATTATCATCACCCGAATTAATTTTCCCTATAAGGAATAATGGAAATCCAATTAATCCATTCTAGACAGCCAAAAGTATTAAATTTTTTTTTTTTCATGAAATATACATTTCCCTGCAAAGAAAACAATGAGACATGCACAATAACTATATAAATAAATGTTAAAATGACACTTACCTTTATTGAAGAGTATTGATAAGTGATGAAACACTGTTTTTCTTGAACGCTCTGAGATTTTCAGAGTGATACATGAGTAAAGGCTTCACTTTGCAATCCCTACTAGCATTACAACAAAACAAGAAAGTTGGCCTGTCTTTCATAGGCTTGTGTCCTAGGAGTGCCTTTTCCTCCTGAGTAATGTAGGTCCTGTTTGGCATTTTCTTCCAGAATAGGCCTGTTTTGTCACAAACACTTCTTGGGGTTGGAATTTTTCAGCTTCCCCATGCCTTATCACACTGTATATGCCACCACGATTCTTAAATCTCTCAAACCAACCTTTGCTGGCCTTAAATTCACCAATATGAACACTAGTTCCAGGTATTTTTTCCTGTTCACCTGGGTGTTAGTTGCATCCTGGGGGACAAAATTAAGGACCCCAATGGAAATAAGTTAGTCCTTGATGACTCACTGACTTGGGTTATCCTGGGTGGCTAACCCTCTGGGAGTTAATTGTTTCTCGGTAATTGTTTCTCGTTAAGCCACACCAACAACAGTCTCTCCACATCTTCCAGTAGTACAGCTGACAGTGGTGCAGCAACAGCTGACGGTGGTGCAGCAGCAGCTGACCGTGGTATGATAGTATTTCGATAGTATTTCTCACCCTTTTTACCACAGGGTTGGCACTAGAAGCTTTCTTTGGGCCCATGGTGGCTTATTTAGCAGTTACAAGCACTATAAACAATGGAATAATACAAAATGTATCGAATGTATGCATGAAACCAGCCACCCTGGCTTGTAAACAATGATGGCAGGGCAGCCTAGGTGCTCAGGCTGGACAGACAGGTTTGGGATGAATCACGTTGGGCGAGTTTTTTATCGTTAGGTGGGCCAAAATTTTTACGCTCAAACACTTTGTTAGGCGGATTTAATGTTATGTGATGCGTTCATTAGCTGAGGGTCCACTGTGTAGCCTTTCTAACTCAGACATACACACTCCACTTTCATATTTTTCAATGATCTCTTTCTTCATTTCCATTGTAATTCTCACCCTTTTTACCACAGACTTGGCACTAGAAGCTTTCTTGGGGCCCATAGTGGCTTATTTAGCAGTTACAAGCACTAAAAACACTGGAATAATACAAAATATATCGCAGGTGCACATGGAATCGACTGCAATGGCTTGTAAACATTGGCTCACTGAGTCTTGGAGTGGCTGGGCCCACTCAGGTCATGCTCTGGCCACCCTGTGGCCACATGAACACTTTTGCAACGAACGCTGTTAGATGAGTTTTTTGCCATTGGTGGAGCCATTTTTTACACAAAAGAGCACCATTAGATGAATTTGGCGTTACTTGATGCTGCCGTTGGTCGGGCGTCCACTGTACAGTAGACCGTCATTTAGAACGAGTTTGTTTGGTATGATTTGGGTATAACATGATTGAAGAATTGTGGCACAATTTTATGTAACACGTAAAATTAATTTAACACAGTTCAGCTTGCAGAATGGAAAAAAAATTCCCTTTTCTTCAAGTGGCCACCTAGTTGTGGATCAGCGGGGGAGACCTCCCGCCATCCCCTGCCACGCCTACAGCACCACCCCATCATCCCAGCATTCGTACTTCATACGCGTCCAGTCTTTCTTCTCTGCTACAAGTTAGCTGTGTTTGTGAATTGTGTTTTGATCTTTTAATTACTATATCTTGAATCTGCCAAGCAATCATGACACCCAGTAGACTTACTAGTGCTGCTGAAAGTGGCAAGAAAAGGTATAAGCATTTAACCCTTTCAGGGTCCCCAGGCCCTCTCCCAGACCTGTTCTCAGGGTCACCCAAATTTCAGAAAAAAAAAAATTATTTTTTCTTATGAAAAGATAGACAATCTTTTCCCGATCATAATGACACCAAAAGTATGAAATTTGATGGAAAACTTATGGAATTATACTCTCGCGAAGTTAGCGGCCTCGACGATGTTTACGCATTGGCGATTTTGCCCACTTTGAGCCCTTTTTTCGGCCAATTCCAGTGTATTAGCCGACAAAAATCATAACTAGTATTTTGCTAGAACGCCATTTTTTTTCTATCGAATGAGTACAAGAAACCACCCATTTACCAATTTCAACTATCCAATACAGTGGTCAGAATTTAGCATTTGTGCCAATTTCACACAAATTTCAAAAGATGCCAATTTCCACATAGGGTCCAGAATAAACAAGAAAGACATTCCTGGCACTAAAATAACATTTCCTCTGTTCATTAGTCACGTCCCCACACCCCTCTTACATTCTTTTGCTTTCCACTTTTAATTTTTATTCTCACAAAAAATAGAAGATTTACTGTTATGCAGACTATTGCATTAGTGTAGAAATGGTATAAATAATATCAGCGCACTTGTGAAAGAATATTAGGCTCACCAGTTGACGTGTATTGGACGCTTAGCATTATTTGTTTACTTTTTTAACGTAGGTAAAAATCGAACATTTCTGCTATGTTGAGCTCAATTTCAAGGTACTTTTCATTGTAAAACCAGTTAAAATCATCTCAGTTTCTATAATATGTTTTCCATTTATAAAATGAGACCAGGAAAACTAGAATACAACAATAAATACCATACGAAAATACAGTGCAAAGTCGCTGTTTTAATCCAAAAACACGGTCAAAGTTTTTTTTTTCTCATTATGCACTGTGTGCTGCAGGATTTTTTTTTATACTGTGCACACTGATTACATAGACCCATTCTTTCATATGTAGGCCTACCAGCTTTCTCTCACTAGATTTGAGGCCGCTAGAATTTAGACATACTAGTACGTCAAAAACCCTGGTGTGTAAGCCGTACTAGTACAGCGGACCCCCACCTTACAGTGGCATCGCGTTACGTTAAATCCGCCACACGATACATTTTAACGAAAAAATTTTGCCTCGCCTCACGCTAAAAAACTCGCCTTATGTGATTCGTCCGGAATGCATCCCACGTGTGGCCTCAGCACCAGTGTTTACAAGCCAGCCAGTGCGGGCACATCCACGTATACATTCGGTACATTTCACCCAGTGTTTTTTGTGCTTGTAACTGCAAAATAAATTACCATGGGCCCCAAGAAAGCTTCTAGTGCCAACCCTGTGGTAAAAAGGGTGAGAATTAGTATGGAAATTAAGAAAGATTTTGAAGGGTTTGGGGCTAATTCTGAGAAGGCTATGCCAGTTGTGGAATCTATTGTGCCTACTTCAAAGATTAAGGAAATGTGTGCAAAGTGAGTTGAAGTGCAAACCTTTATGGATGAAAATCACCCTAACACAGCTATTGCAAGCAGTGTTGGTGACTATTACAGTGACAATGTTGTGGCCCATTTTAGGCAAATCTTAAAGGAACAGGAGGTACAGAGCTCTATGGACAGATTTGTTGTGTGACAGGTTCAGTGACTCTCAAGCTGGTCCTAGTGGCATTAAGAGAAGAAGGGAAGTAACCCTGGAAAAGGACTTGCTACCTCAAGTCCTAATGGAAGGGGATTCCCCTTCTAAACAATAACAACTTCCACACACTCCCCTCCTCCCATCCCATCAATCATCACCAGATCTTCAATAAGGTAAGTGTCATGTATTCTATTCTTAGTAGAGTAGTAATTGTGCATGTCTTCTTCAGTTTGTGTGTATTAAAATTAATATTTCATGTGGTAAAATTTTTTTTTTTTCATCTTTGGGGTGTCTTGCATGGATTAATTTGATTTCCATTAATTCTTATGGGGAAAATTAATTCGCCTTACGATAATTTCAGCTTACGATGAGCTCTCAGGAACGGATTAATATTGTAAGGCGGGGTCCACTCTACATCCAAAACCCTGAAAGGGTTAAGTCTTAGAATTAACGAAGAAAACAAAGATATTAGACGAGAGATAACCTGTGGCGTAATGAAGTGTTACTTTGTACACATAAAAAGAGGTAAACATAAGTTTGTGTGCCTGACTGACTGACTGACTGACTGAATTACTTACTGACTTGAATTCATTTTCCAGGAGGTATTTCTTCACACTAAGGCCAAACACTTCATTGAACCAGTCAAGGAAAATTTCCCTCATGACCCATGCCTTACTGTTTGCCTTCCACATCACACACAGTTTAGTCTTGGCGACACTGTTTTTCTTGAACACACTGGGATTTTCAGAATGATACACCAGTAAAGGCTTCACTTTGAAATCCCCACTAGCATTACTACAGAACGTGAGAGTTAGCCCGTCTTTCATAGGCTTGTGTCCTGGTAGTGCCTTTTCCTCCTGCATGATGTAGATCCTCTGGCATTTTCTTCCAAAAGAGGCCTATTCCGTTACAGTTGAACACTTGTTGGGGTTGGAATTGTTCAGCCTCTGTGTACCCCTTGAATTCCTGAACATATTTTTCAACCGCATATTTGTCAGAACTTGCAGCCTCGCCATGCCTTACTACACTGTGTATGTCATTACGCTTCTTAAATCTCTCAAACCAGCCTTTGCTGGCCTTAAATTCACTGACATCAGCACTAGTTCCAGGCATTTTCTTGGAGATCATCATGCAACTGCCTTGCCTTTTCACAAATTATCAACTGCATAACACTATCTCCTGCTAACTGTTTTTGGTTGATCCATACCAACAACAAAGTCTCCACATCTTCGAGTATTTGCGATCTCTGTTTTGTGAACATATTTGCACATTTTGCAACAACAATTTCCTTGATTTCCTTTTTCTTGGCCACGATGGAAGTGATGGTTGTATGGGGTTTCTTATACAACCTGTCAAGCTGTGCCACATGTATTCCACTTTCATATTTTGCAATGATGTCTTTCTTGAATTCTATAGTATTTCTCACCTTTTTTACTAAAGGGCTGGCACTAGAAGCTTTCTTTGGGCCCATGGTGGCTTATTTAGCAGTTGCAAGCACAAAAAGAATGGAATATTACGAAATGTATCTTATGGCTGCGAGGGGTGACTGTCACTCGCTGATAAACAATGGCAGACTGACTGAATGGTGTGGGGGGCCACTTGTACTCGTTTGGGATGAACAACTATTACCGAGGTAAATGACGATCACCAAGCCAATATTTTGAGGAAACAAACTTTACGATTACCAAATATTACAAAATTTGATGACTACGATGGCTGGGGGTCCACTGTATAGAGTAATTTTCATCGACTGGATATTTAGCTAGTGTAGTGAAAAAAGTAGTAGTTTAACTTGTTACCAAGTGTGACATGAAAGCAGCATGAATGGTTGGGTGTCACTTTATATATTTTTAACTCTTACACCACTTTTTCTTCCTTTTCTGGTGGGTGTTTGCTAACTTTCTTTAAAGTAAAGACACAAGATAGTAATGAGGGGGAAAAAAAGACATAAGGTAGTGATGAGAGAAAATAAAAAAGGCATGTCAAAAAAAAAAAAATTATGAAACTTTGAGTAGCTACCTTGAAAGACACAGTACCTGAATATAGAAGTGTCCAAATAATTAATGAGTGGATGAGTAAATGATATAACTGATAAAATACAGTTTTTCTGTAATATCTCAGTATGTTATTTATTATGAAGATAAATTTCTTATGGTGGCAGAGTTCGAAAGATTCTCAACACCCGATTATTTGAAGATGGAAATGGCAAGCGGTGGCAACTGAGCGTTAAGGATGCTGGTCTGGAGGTCCTCACAGTTTCCCAGGTAAGCCAGGTAAATCATCTGTAGGAAGGTACTTTCTGGTGAAAATTTTTCTTTCAATAATATATGTCATTATTACTGAACTTTTAATTAAAAGATAATACAGTTTATACTACTACTGTATTTAAAAAGAAATATTATTTACTAGGAACATTGTGAAATATTTTATTTAGTTCTAGAAAATAGCTTGATTGGTTATGGGAAGAAATTACACATTATGTTTAAAGTAATGTTGCACAAATTTATGATTTCAGTTCACTTTATACTGCGATTTGAAGGGGAATAAACCAGACTATCGTCATGCTATGGGCGGTGAAGCAGCACAAGCATTTTATGAAGACTTCTTTACTCAGTTGTGCAGGCAGTACACCAGTGATAAGGTTAAAGGTAACATTTTTTGTTATCTTGGGCTCTTAGTAGTAACATTGGCATAGTAGGTTAGAAATTTTGTATGCACCAATAGCATTGATGAAGAAAAGACATTATTTACCTTTTCATACAGGACTTGGGTTGCAAAAAGCCTTGATTAGCTGGAGTGATTAATTGAAAGGTTCTTTAGCCACATTAACCATTTCACTGTCCAGACCCTTGAAATTAGTATTGCTTGGTGGTAGAGAATTGTTTTCTGAAGGTAATGACAAGTCCAAAGTTCGAGGTCTGGGCACAATTTATGCATCAGCGATTTTGCCTATTTTAAGTCCTGTTTTAACCCAGTTTCATTGCTCTGTATATCCAAGTTCTTACCTATTTCACTAGTCTGCCTGCCTTCCATTCTATCAATTGAGTACAGTAGGACCCCACTTACACGGCGGGTTAGGTTCCAGGCTGTCGCTGGAAAGCAGATATCGCCGGAAGGCAGAACGCCTTTTTCTTCTATTTATAAATGCATATAAATGCCAGACAACAAGTTTACACTAAATTATATTAAGTTAGCAATAGAACTAGGCATTAAAAACACACAAAGTAAAATACATTTACAGTAAATTCATTACTTATCTTAAAGTATTTGTAATCTTAATGTAGGGAGAGAGGTGAGTAGTACGTACTTATTTGTAGGAAGTCAGGTGCAGGTAGCCCAGGTGTAGGTAGCCCTGGTTCCCCATCTCATACTTAATATATGATATTTAAAACATCCCAGAGAGGTAAAATACACATACAGTACACTCATTATTTACCTTAAAATATGTGTAGACTTAATATAGGAAGAGAGGTGAGTAGTATTTATTTGTAGGAAGTCAGTGTAGGTAGCCGGTAGGTGTAGCCCGCCTGGGCTACACCTACCGGCTACCTACACTGTGGGCCAGAGCCATATTATTAACATCGATGTACCTTGTTCACTGAATTTAATCATTTCTAACAACTACCTTTAGATGCCATCATAAATGAAGGTAGAAGTAATGAATAATTCATGCCGAAAATTGTAAACAAAAGTGGAGTGTGGGAGTGGCTGGGCCAAATGCAGATTCATACACGTTTTCTCTGATGGCTGAGCAGAGAAAATGTAATGTTGTCCCTCCACCTGGCTACCACAGCTCCACAAGTACTGTTATCAGAGCACACAAAATATGCAATAAATGCCAGACAACAAGTTTACACTAACTTATATTAAGTTAGCAATAGAAATAGGCATTAAAAACACAATAAAAGGTAAGATACACACAGAGTACACTTATTACTTACCTTAAAATATTAATATTAATGTGGGAGAGGTGAGTGGCAGGGTGTTTATTGAATAAAATCAGAATGGCACACCATCCTCTAACTTGGCACTTAAAGCAAGAGGCTTATGACTTCTCTTTTTATCACAGCTAACCTTAGACGCCATTCTCAATGAGAGCCAACTAGTTAACAAAAGAGTAAACGAGAGAGAGAACGAGATACAGAGTTGAGACAATGTAAGAACACAAACTGAACAGGTAGTGGGCGATCACTTGGTCAGAGGAAATAAATGCGTATTAATGTGTCTACTTTTAGTTCATTCACGTCCGTTTGTAAGAGTTTGTAAAACATTTACCTCAATATTTTTTTATTATAATAATAATTACCTCACAATACAAATACTCTTACATTGTGTACAAGTTAGTTCAGAATAAACAAACAGCAACACGCCATTTTTAGAGTGAATGAAGATGATGATGATAATAATAATACAGTGGAACCTCAAAAATCGAACGTATCACATATCGAACGTTTCGAAAATAGGACCATTTTTTCGGACAAACTGTGTCCCCTACTATCGAACGCGCCCCTATTTTCGGACCGCCGCGTATGGGACCTGTCTGCCGCCCGCTCTGTCCGCCTCCCCACACAGGCGCCGTGAGCAGTCTAGCTTTGTTTATGCTTGAGTGAACACTAACCTGTGCTCTCATTCACGCATTTTACGATTATTTCATTGTGTTTAGTGCTTGTGGGACTGTGAAATAAGCTGCCATGGGCCCAAAGAAACTTGCTAGTGGTACCCCTGTGGTAAAGAAAGTGAGAAACACCATAGATGTGAAGAAGGAAATAATACAGAAGTATGAGAGTGGTGTGAGACTTGTTGAGCTTGCCAGGATGTATGGGAAAAACAAGTCGACCATCGGTTCTATCCTGTCAAAGAAAGAACAAATCAAGGAAGCTGATGTTGCGAAAGGTGTTAAAATAGGGAGTGGATGAGGTGCCTTCTTCAAAGATTTAAGAGATTTGTGCCAAGTGGAATGATGTCCAAATGTTTGTGCAAAAGTACCACCCTGAGCAAGCTGAAACAAGCAGAACCATGTCCCATTTTAGGGAAATGTTAAATAGGTGCCAGAAACAGAGGACTGTGGACAGTTATTTTGTGAGACAGGGGTCCAGTGACTCTCAAGCTGGTCCTAGTGGCATTAAAAGACAGAGAAGAGAAGTAACCACAGAGAGGGCTTTACCTGAAGTCCTCATGGAGGGGGATTCTCCTTCCAAACACTAACCCTAACTCCCTCTCTCCTCCTCCCTATCTTCCAGATGCCATCACCAATCTTCAATAAAGGTAAGTAAAAGTGTCCTTGGCCCTCTTCTCTTTCTCCTATACATAAATGACCTACCAAATGCTTCGCAATTACTCAAATCCACACTTTTTGCAGATGACACTACATACGTCTTCTCTCACCCGAGCCCAGTCATGCTAGCCAATACTGTAAACACCGAATTACAGAAAATATCTACCTGGATGAGGACTAACAAACTTACACTAAACATTGACAAAACCTACTTCATTCAGTTTGGTAACAGAGCTACAGATGTACCTCTTAACATAACAATAAACGGATCACCTATCACAAAGCTAACAGAGGGAAAATTCTTAGGAATCCACCTCGATAATAGACTCAAATTTCATACACATATACAACAAATTTCTAAGAAAATTTCCAAGACTGTAGGCATACTATCGAAGATACGGTACTATGTTCCACAGTCAGCCCTCCTGGCCCTTTATCACTCTCTTATTTACCCCTATCTCACCTATGGAATTTGTGCATGGGGCTCAACGACAATTAACCATCTCAGACCACTAATTACCCAACAAAAGGCTGCAGTTAGAATGATGATAAATTCTCACTACAGGCAACACATTCCACCAATATTCAAAACACTCAACCTACTCACCATACAAAACATCCATACTTATTATTGCACCTATTACATACATAGAACACTTAACTCTGATATTAACCCTCCCCTCAAACATCTCCTTGCCAACCTCAACAGAACACATGACCATAACACAAGGCACAGATCACTCTTTGATGTTCCTCGTGTCCATCTCACGCTATGCAAAAACTCAGTGCACATAAAAGGCCCTAAAATCTGGAATTCATTACCTGTAAATCTAAAAGAAACACTACCTGTTTATAAATTCAAGTCTCTTCTCAAAGATCACTTACTCACTCAAAACCAAATAAATACTGAATAACTGAACCTTATAAATTGTATATCCTATATGTTACTCACAATTATATCACACAAATGTTAAACCTAGGACCCAATCTAACTTTATTATTTTTTTAAATACACTACCTAACAGAATACTCCATTCGACTGAATGTACAGCAATGCAAGCAACCATATGACCTGTCTTTGTAATACTCATTTGTGCTTTATAGTTATCTGTTTACAATAATGTTTTATCACTGATTTCATCATTGCTTAGTTAATCTTAAGTTAATTTTAAGCCAGCCCGTAATGCTATGCATATAAGTGGCTTTGGCATGCTGCTCTTACCTGTATTTTTTGTACCTCTGTATGTATGCTTAAATTACTAAATAAATAATAAATACATAATTAAAAACTATAGTATTTGTTGTATGTAAAACTGTAATTAATCTCTCTAAAATGTATTTTTTGTGTGAATATTTTTGGGTTTCTGGAATGGATTAATTGTATTAACATTATTTCTTATGGGAAATATTGCTTCGAATTTCAGACTTTTGAATTTAGAACTAGCTCCTGGAATGGATTAAGTTTGATTTTTGAGGTTCCACTGGAATAATAATAATAACAATAATAATAATAACAATAATAATAATAATAATAATATTATTATAATAAAAAGCACTAAACCCACAAGGGTCGTGAATTGCTATATATAGAGTAAAGGCATACAAAAAGAATATTTTTCTGCAGTTATCCCCCAGTTTGACTAGAGAAAACGTAATTCTTCTGACACTACCTACACAGCTGCTTTGTAAGCAAATCTTATACACCTACCATCCGACTTACGACCGAGTTCAGTTCCGAGAAACCGGTCGTAAGTCGAAATGGTCGTAAGTCGAACTTTACCACTGAACATCAACAAAACATTTTTGTAATGACTTTATTTTGTTTTATTTTGCTATTTCATGTTTTACTTTACTTTTTATGCTGTTAGTACTGTATTTTATACTGTAAGGTTTAGGATAAACACTGTGTACAACACAAATAGTTGTTTATTTCCCAGAAATTTGGCATAAAAAACAAGGTCGTAAGTCAAGTGGTCGTAAGTCGAGCAGGTCGTAAGTCGGATGGTAGGTGTATTTACATCAATTTTTATTTTGTGAGTGTATGTATCATGTTTATATGCTATGTAATGGGTTTCATATATAATTTTGAGGAAAATATCATAGATGGATTAATGAAAATGCCTATATTGATGTAAAATAAGACATTTAGTGTGCCCAAGAGTGATTATTATTACGTAGTATTGGCATCATGAGTAGAGAGAGACTTAGCGATTTTAATGTGTACCTGCACACCAGCACTGTGTGTAAGTATATTTAGGTACAGGTATACATAAGTATTATAATTATCAGAATACATATAAAATATGCAGTAACTTTAAAACACTTGAAATTTTGGAAAGTTTCCTGACATAATAGATGTGGTCACAGAAAATGTAAACAAACCGGGTGGGGGGGGTCGCTGTATTTGAAAGACCGCTTGCCGTATAGCAAATTTTGGTCATAATTTGACATCGCCATATTAGCGGAACGCCGTAAAGTGGGGCCTTATTGTATAAGAAAATGCCCATTAAACTACCTTATGAAGTGCATAGAAGTCAGTACAGTGGAACCTTTACTTGCGAGTTTAATCCGTTCCATGACCTTGCTCACAACTGGAGTTGCTCGTTTGCAGAGTCAATTTTCCTCATTTAACCCTTTGAGGGTCGACAGGCCCTCTCCGAAACTCGTTCTCAGGGTCGGCCAAATTTCAAAAAAAAAAAAAAAATATTTTTTCTTATGAAAAAATAGTTTTTTTTTCTAAACATTATAGGCTAAACAAAAAAATTTTAACGTCAATACTTACCGAGATATGGAGGCGTGAAATTTGCCAAAATTGAACAACGTATGGTAACATCGCCGACTGCCGTCACCCGGTATTTTTCTATTTACTTTTTTATGTACTATTTTCAATTATTTTTCAATTTTTCTTTTTCTGAGTAACTTTTATGGCCTCTGAGGCCAACATGATCAGTATTTTGTAAGTTATTTCTTTTTCAATACTACACAATAAGGGCATAAACACTGTTGTCATTATTTTGTTTACAGAAAATATTTATACAAACAAACGATATGAAATGTTGTTTATTACTATTTTTCTATATTTTATATACACATATACAGTCACAGGGAATGTTTCTAGAAGTTCTGCAGCCTGTGGAACTCTTTGAAACATGGTGTCATACACACTGGTGTTTTACACTCCTCACACATAAAACGAGTGTCTCTGCGTTGTTGTGTGCGTTTTTTTGTGTGCACAGACGTAACACCTCTTCTGAGCCTTTTTCTTCAAAGCAGTAGCAGGCAGTTTTACCAGGAAGTGATCACCATGCTTCAGACGAGCAGGTAGTTGTTGAAAATTTGGTGGGCGGTCAATTGCAGGTGCTGTTCCTTGGTACTTGAATACTATTTGTCTGATGACAGACAAACAGAATTCGCCGTACTGTGGTTTGTTTCTGGTGCTCATCTTATACATATTATAAGCATTGAGCATGGAAATGTCCAGAAGATGGAAAAACAGTTTGATGTACCACTTATAACTCTTGCAAACACAATCAGCAAACCCAATCTGCATGTCACATTTGTCCACTGAATGCATGTTGAAGGTGTAATCAATCACAGCTGCAGGTTTTAGAATGGGTTCATTTCTCTCTCTATGCTGCCTGCCACTGTCTGCCATTTCATTAGGGTGAATTGATGACAACAGTGTGACATCTTGTTTGTCATGCCACCGAAATGCCATGATGTCATTGGCAGCAAACGCCTGCACCTCACCTCTACGAGTGCCAGCGTCAAACCTGGGCATATGTTTCCGATTTGCACGCACTGTGCCACACACATCTGTCATGTTCACTCGCAAAAAATCACTGAGTGAGGGGCTTGTGTACCAGTTATCTGTATATAATATATGCCCCTTACCAAGGTATGGTTCTATCATTGTTCGAACCACATCACCTGAGATGCCCAATAACTTCCTGGTATTTTGCAATGTATAACTTCCAGTGTACACAATAATATCCATTACCAGACCACTGTAACAATCACAAAGCACAAACAACTTTATACCAAAGCGTTTCCTCTTGCTTGGTATGTACTGCTTGAAAGAGAGTCTTCCTTTGAACAGAATCAAAGACTCGTCAATTACAAGCTTCCTGAAGGGATAAAAATGCGTACTGAATTTCTGTTTCAGATACACAAACACATTCCTAATCTTATATAACCTGTCAGTTCTGTCAGGCCTGGTTTTATCTGAGAAGTGAAGCATACGTAACATTAGCACAAATCGATTCACTGGCATTATATCACTGAAACCTGGTGTTGCAATCAGGGGGTCTGTTGACCAGTATGATTTCACTTTGTGCTTATATACATGTGGCATAAGCATTATTGTGGCAAAGAAAAGATACATCTCAGCCACAGTTGCCTCCTTCCACTGGTGTAGACGTGATTTTGGTGAAAGTAATGTGTTTGCCATGGTGTACTCGTAGTATGTGTTGCTTTCCATGACAATACTTTTCATCAGTGGTTCGTCAAAGAATAACTCGAAACATTCCAGTTCAGTGGCATTGTTCCCAAGTGCACAAGATGGCCGTATTCCACTTTGGCTGTCATCAAACTGGTGGGGATTTGGAACAAAATTGACAGCTTCCTGCCAATCCCATGTGCGGTCTGCTGGTGGGTACTGGACAATGACAGGTGGTTGTGGTTGTGGAGGTTGTGGTTGTGGAGGTTGTGGTTGTGGAGGCTGGTGTGGTGGGTGAGTGGGGGATGGTGGCCTTTGTTCTAGATCAGCTGAGGCAGCGGCATGGGTGGCAGCATGGCCCACTGCTGGTGCCTCACTGCCGGCACCACTACCACCATGCACATTTTCCATCCCAATTGCAACAGTATCTTCGTCATTTTCACTGTCTGTTCCTGTTGTACAGCCACGGGATGTACTCCGAGATACACTCCTTCCCCTTGGTATAACATATGGCACACTACCAGAGCGCATATATCATCGTATATACTGACGCTTCACTGGGGAATATTGCACTTCACTATCACTACTGGAACTAGTTTGAAGAGCTTGTAGTTCATATTCACTATCACTATCATCACCCATGCTCTCATCTGAGTCTGGGATTTGGGAAAATAGAAGTTTCCTCTTGGGTTCTGGAACAACTGAACGTGAACAAGAGGGCCCAGCACCAGAGGTGGAAGGCTGAGGGTCGTCTGGGTTTTCCTCACTATTACCGATATTATGGTCATTAGTTTCGGTCAAAACCTCACTAAAACCACGAAACTCATCTTCACTGGCACTTCCATCACTATTAGAACTGTCACTGGGGAACAAAAGTGTCCCAATTCGCCGAAAAGTGAGGATCTTCTTACCGCGAGGCATGGTGGCCATTGTTTACTAAGAGGGCATTCCCACAATGCACCACTGGGTCCCAGATTTTTTTTCTACCGCGCACACCGACCCCGCAGACCCATTCTCTCACACCTAGGCCTACCAGCCTTTTCGCGCGAGATTTGAGGCTGCTAGAATTTATGTGTACTAGTACGTCAAAAACCCCTACGCGTAAGGCATATTAGTACGACCAAAACCCTCAAAGGGTTAAATTAATTGAAATGCAATTAATCCGTTCCAATGGAATTCTGAACTTCAATAATTTTGCTAATATCAACTCTACGGCTTATTTATCCATCTCATTTCATCTAATATGACATAAACAATATAAATAACATAGAAACATGATATATATATTCTAGAATGAATAAAATGTCATTCATGTAGTGGTATAGGCGGTGTCGGTGGTAGACAAGGGTTTGTCTAGAGACCGGGCAAAATACTTCATGAATAATTTCGCTATCATCTATATGGCTTATTTATCTATCACAGTTCATCTAATATGACATAAACAATATAAGTAACATAGAAACATGATATATATATTCTAGAATGAATAAAATGTCATTCATGTAGTGGTATGGGCAGTGTCGGCGGTGGACAAGAGTTTGTCTAGAGACCAGGCAAAATACTTCATGAATAATTTCACTAATATCTTCTGTACGGCTTATTTATCTATCACAGTTCATCTAATATGACATAATATAAATAACATAGAAACCTGATATATACTCTAGAATGAATAAAATACGTCATTCATGTAGTGGTATGGGCGTTGTCGGCGGTCGACGGGAGTTTGTCTGGAGACAGGACAACATACTTCTTGAATATTTCGCTATCATCAACTCTACAGCTTATTTATCTATCACAGTTCTTCTAATATGAAATAATAAACAAAATAAATCACATAGAAACCTGATATATACTCTAGAATGAATAAAATATGTCATTATGTAACAGGTGGAGGCAGCCACAACCGTTCCCTTTTTGTTGTGGTAAACACTGCCATCTAGCGACGGCCCTTTGAAGCCGTCTGTTATTATAATTGTTATATGTAGAGTTATTATTGAAAGAATTAAGAGTAAGACGGAGAATAGGATAGCAGATGAACAATGAGGCTTTAGGAAAGGTAGGGGGTGTGTGGACCAGGTGTTTACGGTGAAACATATAAGTGAACAGTATTTAGATAAGGATAAAGAGGTCTTTGTGGCATTTATGGATTTGGAAAAGGCGTATGACAGGGTGGATAGGGGGGCAATGTGGCAGATGTTGCAAGTGTATGGTGTAGGAGGTAGGTTACTGAAAGCAGTGAAGAGTTTTTACGAGGATAGTGAGGCTCAAGTTAGAGTATGTAGGAAAGAGGGAAATTTTTTCCCAGTAAAAGTAGGCCTTAGACAAGGATGTGTGATGTCACCGTGGTTGTTTAATATATTTATAGATGGGGTTGTAAGAGAAGTAAATGCGAGGGTCTTGGCAAGAGGCGTGGAGTTAAAAGATAAAGAATCACACACAAAGTGGGAGTTATCACAGCTGCTCTTTGCTGATGACACTGTGCTCTTGGAAGATTCTGAAGAGAAGTTGCAGAGATTGGTGGATGAATTTGGTAGGGTGTGCAAAAGAAGAAAATTAAAGGTGAATACAGGAAAGAGTAAGGTTATGAGGATAACAAAAAGATTAGGTGATGAAAGATTGAATATCAGATTGGAGGGAGAGAGTATGGAGGAGGTGAATGTATTCAGATATTTGGGAGTGGACATGTCAGCGGATGGGTCTATGAAAGATGAGGTTAATCATAGAATTGATGAGGGGAAAAGAGTGAGTGGTGCACTTAGGAGTCTGTGGAGACAAAGAACTTTGTCCTTGGAGGCAAAGAGGGGAATGTATGAGAGTATAGTTTTACCAATGCTCTTATATGGGTGTGAAGCATGGGTGATGAATGTTGCAGCGAGGAGAAGGCTGGAGGCAGTGGAGATGTCATGTCTGAGGGCAATGTGTGGTGTGAATATAATGCAGAGAATTCGTAGTTTGGAAGTTAGGAGGAGGTGCGGGATTACCAAAACTGTTGTCCAGAGGGCTGAGGAAGGGTTGTTGAGGTGGTTCGGACATGTAGAGAGAATGGAGCGAAACAGAATGACTTCAAGAGTGTATCAGTCTGTAGTGGAAGGAAGGCGGGGTAGGGGTCGGCCTAGGAAAGGTTGGAGAGAGGGGGTAAAGGAGGTTTTGTGTGCGAGGGGCTTGGACTTCCAGCAGGCATGCGTGAGCGTGTTTGATAGGAGTGAATGGAGACAAATGGTTTTTAATACTTGACGTGCTGTTGGAGTGTGAGCAAAGTAACATTTATGAAGGGGTTCAGGGAAACCGGCAGGCCGGACTTGAGTCCTGGAGATGGGAAGTACAGTGCCTGCACTCTGAAGGAGGGGTGTTAATGTTACAGTTTAAAAACTGTAGTGTAAAGCACCCTTCTGACAAGACACTGATGGAGTGAATGATGGTGAAAGTTTTTCTTTTTCGGGCCACCCTGCCTTGGTGGGAATCAGCCAGTGTGATAATAAAAAAAATAATAATAAAATGTAGTACATTATTATTATGTATTATTATTATATATATTATATTATTATTGTATTATTGTACTATTATTATACGTATTATTATTATACATATTATTATTATTATTTTTTTTCTCCAACAAGTCGGCTGTCTCCCACCGAGGCAGGGTGACCCAAAAAAGAAAGAAAATCCTAAAAAGAAAATACTTTCATCATTCAACACTTTCACCACACTCACACATCATCACTGCTTTTGCAGAGGTGCTCAGAATACAACAGTTTAGAAGCATATACGTACAAAGATACACAACATATCCCTCCAAACTGCCAATATTATTATTATTATATAACTTGTAATTTTTATTCACACAAAAAATATAAGATTTACTGTTATTTCTTATTGCAATAATTGTATAAATAATGTCAACCCATTCACGACTGCATATTGGAATGGACAGTGATGTACAGTGGACCCCCGGTTAACGATTTTAATCCGTGCAAGAGGGCTCATCGTTATGCGAAATAATCGTTATGCGAATGAATTTTCCCCATAAGAAATAATGGAAATAAAATTAATCCGTGCAAGACGCCCAAAAGTATGAAAAAAATTTTTTTTTACCACATGAAATGTTAATTTTAATACACACAAACTGAAAAAGGCATGCACAATTAAATGACACTTACTTTTATTGAAGATCTGGTGATGATTGATGGGATGGGAGGAGGGGAGAGAGTGTGTTAATGTTTAGAAGGGGAATCCCCTTCCATTAGGACTTGAGGTAGTAAGTCCTTTTCTGGGGTTACTTCCCTTCTTCTTTTAATGCCACTAGGGCCAGCTTCAGAGTCACTGGACTTCTTTCGCACAAGATATCTGTCCATAGTGGCCTGTACCTCTCGTTCCTTTATGACTTGCCTAAAGTGTTTCACAACATTGTCAGTGTAATAATCACCAGCACGGCTTGCAATAGCTGTGTGAGGGTGATTTTCATCCATGAAGGTTTGCACTTCAAGCCACTTAGCACAGATTTCCTTTATCTTTGTAGTAGGCAACTTCTTCAATTTCTCTCTCCCCTCCTCTGAACCAGTTTCCTCAGGTCTGGCCTCTTGCTCTTGAAGTTGATCTATCAGTTCATCAGTGGTTAGTTCTTCATTGTCCTCCTCCACCAACTCTTCCACATCCTCCCCACTAACCTCCAACCCCAAGGACTTTCCCAATGCCACAATGGATTCCTCAACTGGCACAGGATTCTCAGGGTTAGCCTCAAACCCTTCAAAATCCCTTTTGTCTACACATTCTGGCCACAGTTTCTTCCAAGCAGAGTTCAAGGTCCTCTTAGTCACTTCCTCCCAAGCCTTACCTATAAGGTTTACACAATTGAGGATATTAAAGTGATCTCTCCAAAACTCTCTTAGAGTCAGTTGAGTTTCTGAGGTCATTACAAAGCACCTTTCAAACAGAGCTTTTGTGTACAGTTTCTTGAAGTTGGAAATAACCTGCTGGTCCATGGGCTGCAGGAGAGGAGTGGTATTAGGAGGCAAAAACTTCACCTTAATGAAGCTCATGTCCCCATAAAGTCGCTCTGCCACGTCTGTAGGATGACCAGGGGCATTGTCTAACACCAGGAGGCACTTAAGTTCTAATTTCTTTTCAGTTAGGTAATTTTTCACATTGGGGGCAAATGCATGGTGTAACCAGTTATAGAAAAATTCCCTAGTGACCCATGCCTTACTGTTTGCCCTCCACAGCACACACAAATTATCCTTGAGGACATTCTTTTGCCTGAACGCTCTGGGAGTTTCAGAGTGATACACTAATAAAGGCTTCACTTTGCAATCACCAGTAGCATTGGCACACATCAACAAAGTAAGCCTGTCTTTCATAGGCTTATGTCCTGGGAGTGCCTTTTCCTCCTGAGTAATGTAGGTCCTGCTTGGCATTTTCTTCCAGAACAGGCCTGTTTCATCACAATTAAACACTTGTTCAGGTTTCAGTCCTTCAGTTTCTATGTACTCCTTGAATTCCTGCACATATTTTTCAGCCGCTTTGTGGTCCGAACTGGCAGCCTCACCATGCCTTATCACACTATGGATGCCACTACGCTTCTTAAATCTCTCAAACCAACCTTTGCTGGCCTTAAATTCACTCACATCATCACTAGTTGCAGGCATTTTTTTAATTAAATCCTCATGCAACTTCCTAGCCTTTTCACATATGATCGCTTGAGAGATGCTATCTCCTGCTATCTGTTTTTCATTTATCCACACCAATAAGAGTCTCTCAACATCTTCCATCACTTGCGATCTTTGTTTCGAAAACACAGTTGAACCTTTGGCAAGAACAGCTTCCTTGATTGTCTTTCTGGTGCCCACAATAGTAGCGATGGTTGATTGGGGTTTCTTGTACAGCTTGACTAGGTCGGCTATACGCACTCCACTTTCATACTTATCAATTATCTCTTTCTTCATCTCTATAGTAATTCTTACCCTTTGAGGTGTAGGGTTGGCATTAGAAGCTTTCTTGGGGCCCATGGTCACTTATTTTCCAGAAACAGCACCGAAAATACTGTAATAATACGAAATATTCCGAGTGTATGCTTGGATGTTACCGCGGAGGCTGGCTGGTAAACAATGGGACGGGGCGGCACATGTGAGGCTGGCTGAGGGCACATTGGACGCGTCTCGGACGAAAATCGGTAAGCGGGTTTTTAATCGGTATGCGCGGCAAAAATTTTGCGATAAAAGTAATCGTTATGCGGAAAAATCGCTATGTGATGCCATCGTTATGCGGGGGTCCACTGTAATTTGTTTACTCTGAAACATAGCCATGGACGATTTCTCCTACGTTGAGCTCAATTTCAAGGTACTTTTCGTTGTGAAAGCAAACAAAATCATATCTATTTCTGTAATATATCTTCCATTCTATCAAATGAGACCAAAAAAAAATGAGAATACAACCATAAAAACCACACGAAAATACCGCTAAGGGATGGCTAATTGCTGAGAAGTGAACTTCATTATTTATGCTTAGATTTCTTTCATTTTTGGTGTACGTTAAGAAGCATCTTTTCATCATGCATTGCCCAAGTTTCAATAAGATAGTCCAACAAACAAATGAGATACAATTCCCGAGATCAAGAGCAAGAGCCCCTCACCAGTGTCAAGGAACCTGACTGAGGTCTGCTCGCTTATGGAAATTTTGCTCATGTATGAAAGCAAAAAATCGACCCGTCGACTGCTCGTATTTGGAAAAGCTCGCACGTGGACACGCTCGCAAGTAGAGGTTCCACTGTAATTTGGCCAATTTCACACAAAATTAAAAAAAAATACTAATTTAAAAATTGAGTAAAAAATAAACAGTGTAGACATTTCTGGCACTGGCACATTTCTTCTGTTCATTAATCATGTCTCCAGTCCTCTTCTATATTACACTTAACTTCCATTTTTGGATTCATAATCATACAAAAATAGAAGATTCACTCTATTTCCTGGATAATAAAATATAACCATGAATGATTGGTCATGATTTATAACATCTCAGTAATTGAATCAGACCTACCAAAACTCCATAAAACAGACCGGGGGCAGGAGTGTAAGGGGGGAACTTTACCTGTCCTAAGGAAAATCGGCAAAAATCAAATATTTCCGTCAGTTTGAACCCAGTTCAAAGCTACTTCCTCTCCTGAAACAAACCAAAATCATCTGTATATCTATTGTATGTTCTTTAACCTATCAAATTATACTAAGAAACAACTAATAAAACCAAAAATAAAACATTGTAGAAAACGCCTCAGATTCACTATTAAATTTAAACCAAATACAAGGTCTGAGCTTTGCTTTTCATATAATGGACTGTGTGGGGCAGGATTTTTTTTTTATATTGTGCACACTCACCACAGAGACCCATACACTCATATCTAGGTCAAAATTTATCACTTGCAGCTCATATGGGTGAGGGACCCTGGCTTCAGTGGCATAGTTCTGCATGATGGCCACTAAGTTAATTTTAAAGTGCAGCCTCTGAATATCAACATGTTGAGTATAGTGTTTATTCATTGAATTGTGTTGTGTGTTTTTTCTCACCGAGTAATGTTTAGTCTATTTTCTCACTGAGCTACAGTTTGTCACGGCCATGCTGGCGGGAGATTCGTCTGTAAAAACTTGCATTTGTGGTCACAGTGGTGCCTATGCTAACCTTCCTATGGTGTATAAATATACCTAGTTGGATGAATCTTATTGTAGTAGCTGGCCCAGTGGCTAACGTGTCGGTCTGGAGTTTGACTCTCTGACCGCTGGTTCTATCCCTGCCTGTGGTATGGTTTGCTAAGTAATAAAGCAACAATTTATATATAATGAATCTACTGTCATGGCACTGACAACCTTTTGCCAAATATTCTTAAATTAATTTCTAGACTCCTTGTACCAATGAGTGGCTCTTGATCCAAGTAAGTGAACTCTCCTGCCTTGGATCAAACCTGAATGCCTCTCCCCTGGTTGTTATATGACTCCTATGGATTTAGTGCTCCCTCTGATTAAAATAAATAACTTTAGAACGGTTCACTATTAACCCACAAATTGTATATGAAAACAGGTACGTGTCCTGGATGTCTGCAATAGTCATGAATGAAAAAATTTGAAGGAATCCAGAAGCCTTGTCAGTGCATGCGCCAGTGATGACACTCTATAAGTACATAATTTCATTTACAGACATGCACATACATTCTGATTTTAACCCTTTCACTGTCCAGACCTCCAAAATTAACCCTTTTGCTGTCTGTCATGTAGAATTATGGCTTTGAGCTCAGGGTCCCTCACAGGGTCAACTTACTTATTTAAGCTGTGGGTGGTAAATTTTGGCCTAGATATGAGAGAGTGGGTCTGAGGTGAGTGTGCACCCTATAAAAATAATCCTGCTAAATGCAGTGCATAATGGGAAAACAAAGCTGTGACTATGTACATAGTTTAAAATAGCAATTATGTGGTATTTTCCCAGATGGTTCTTATAGTTTTATTGGATGTTTCTTGGTATCATTCCATAGAATGGAAAACATGTTACTGAAATAGAGATGATTTTGACTGGTTTCAGGACTGGAAGTAGCTTGAGGCTGAGCTCAAAGTAGTGGAAATATTCGACTTTTGCCATTACAGTGGACTCCCGCATAACGATATTAATCCGTTCATGAGAGCTCATTGTTATGCGAAATTATCGTTATGCGAATGAATATTCCTCATAAGAAATAATGGAAATCAAATTAATCCATGCAAGACACCCCAAAGTATGAAAAAAAAACCATTTTTACCACATGAAATATTAATTTTAATACACACAAATTGAAAAAGGCATGCACAATTACATGACACTTACCTTTATTGAAGATCTGGTGATGATTGATGGGATGGGAGGAGGAGAGAGTCTTATTGTTTAGAAGGGGAATCCCCTTCCATTAAAACTTGAGGTGTCAAGTCCTTTTCTGGGGTTACTTCCCTTCTTCTTTTAATGCCACTAGGACCAGCTTCAGAGTCACTGGACTTCTGTCGCACAATATATCTGTCCATAGTGGCCTGTACCTCTCGTTCCTTTATGATTTCCCTAAAGTGTTTCACAACATTGTCAGTGTAATAGTCACCAGCACGGCTTGCAATAGCTGTGTGAGGGTGATTTTCATCCATAAAGGTTTGCACTTTCAGCCACATTGCACAGATTTCCTTAATCTTTGTAGTAGGCAACTTCTTCAATTTCTCTCTCCCCTCCTCCGAACCAGTTTCCTCAGGTCTGGCCTCTTGCTGTTGAAGTTGATCTAGCAGCTCATCAGTGGTTAGTTCTTCATTGTCCTCCTCCACCAACTCTTCCACATCATCCCCACTAACCTCCAACCCCAAGGACTTCCCCAATGCCACAATTGATTCCTCAACTGGCATAGGATTCCTAGGGTTAGCCTCAAACCCTTCAAAATCCCTTTGGTCTACACATTCTGGCCACAGTTTCTTCCAAGCAGAGTTCAAGGTCCTCTTAGTCACTCCCTCCCAAGCCTTACCTATAATGTTTACACAATTGAGGATATTAAAGTGCTCTCTCCAAAACTCTCTTAGAGTCAGTTGAGTTTCTGAGGTCACTACAAAGCACCTTTCAAACAGAGCTTTTGTGTACAGTTTTTTGAAGTTTGCAATAACCTGCTGGTCCATGGGCTGCAGGAGAGGAGTGGTATTAGGAGGCAAAAACTTCACCTTAATGAAGCTCATGTCCCCATAAAGTCGTTCTGCCACGTCTGTAGGATGACCAGGGGCATTGTCTAACACCAGGAGGCACTTAAGGTCTAATTTCTTTTCAGTTAGGTAATCTTTCACATTGGGGGCAAATGCATGGTGTAACCAGTCATAGAAAAAGTCCCTAGTGACCCATGCCTTACTGTTTGCCCTCCACAGCACACACAAATTAGCCTTGAGGATATTCTTTTGCCTGAACGCTCTGGGAGTTTGAGTGATACACTAATAAAGGCTTCACTTTGCAATCACCACTAGCATTGGAACACATCAACAGAGTAAGCCTGTCTTTCATAGGCTTATGTCCTGGGAGTGCCTTTTCCTCCTGAGTAATGTAGGTCCTGCTTGGCATTTTCTTCCAAAACAGGCCTGTTTCATCACAATTAAACACTTGTTCAGGTTTCAGTCCTTCACTGTCTATGTACTCCTTGAATTCCTGCACATATTTTTCAGCTGCTTTGTGGTCCGAACTGGCAGCCTCACCATGCCTTATCACACTATGTATGCCACTACGCTTCTTAAATCTCTCAAACCAACCTTTACTGGCCTTAAATTCACTCACATCATCACTAGTTGAAGGCATTTTTTTAATTAAATCCTGATGCAACTTCCTAGCCTTTTCACTTATGATCACTTGAGAGGTGCTATCTCCTGCTATCTGTTTTTCATTTATCCACACCAATAAGAGTCTCTCAACATCTTCCATCACTTGCGATCTCTGTTTCGAAAACACAGTTGAACCTTTGGCAAGAACAGCTTCCTTGATTGCCTTTTTGTTGCCCACAATAGTAGCGATGGTTGACTGGGGTTTATTATACAACCTGGCCAGCTCGGAGACACGCACTCCACTTTCATACTTATCAATGATCTCTTTCTTCATCTCTATAGTAATTCTCACCCTTATTGCTGTAGGGTTGGCACTAGAAGCTTTCTTGGGGCCCATGGTCACTTATTTTGCAGATAAAATCACCAAAAACACTGTAATAATACGAAATGTTCCAATTGTATGCTTGGATGTTACCGCGGAGGCTGGCTGGTAAACAATGCCACCGGCGGAACATGTGAGGCTGGCTAAGGCCGCACATTAGACGCGTCTCGGACGAACAGCGTTGAGCGGGTTTTTTAGCGGTATGCGAGGCAAAATCTTAGCGATAAAATGTATCGGTATGCGGATTTAACGTTATGTAAGGCCAACGGTATGCGGGGGTCCACTGTACAGTGGTCCCTCGTTTTTTGTAATTAATCCGTTCCTGGAAGTGTGACTATTATCGAAATTGACGATTTTCTAATCCATTTACCCCCATAAGAAATAATGTAAATCCAATTAATTCATTCCAGAGACCCAGAAGTATCAACAACAATCTTTTTTTTTTTTACTTTAACCCTTTGACTGTCGTGGCCGTGTATATACGTCTTACAAGGTACCGTGTTTGACATATACTCATAAATTCTAACGGCTTCAAATCAAGCAGGAGAAAGCTGGTAAGCCCAGTTGTGAGAGAATGGGTCTGTGTGGTCAGTGTTCACCATATAAAAAACATCCTGGAGCACGCAGTGCATAATGAGAAAAAAAAAACTCCGATGTTTTTTTTTAATTAAAATGCCGACTTTGTGGTCTGTTTTCGTATAATATTTATGGTTGTATTCTCGTTTTCTTGGTCTCATTTGATAAAATGGAAAACATATTATAGAAATAGGGGTGATTTTGATTGATTTTACTATAAAAAGATCCTGGAAATCGAGCTCAAAGTAGGGGAAATGTTTGATTTTTGCCAATGTTCAAAAGTAAACAAATGATGTCATTGTCCAATAAATGTCCAACTAGCCATTCTAATATGCAGTCATGAATGGGTTGATGTTATTTATACAATTATTACAATATTGCAGTAGTCTGCATAATAGTAAGTCTTCTATTTTTTGTTTGAATAAAAATTCAAAATAGAAAACAAGAGTAATATCAGAGGGGCCTTGAGACATGACTGATGAACAAAGAAAATGTTATTTTAGAGCCAGGGATGTCTGCATTGTTCATTCTGGACCTTATTTTGAAATTGTCATATTTTTTAATTTTCGTGAAATTGGCCAAATTGCAAATTTCTGACCACATTATTGGGTAGTTGAAATCGGTAAATGGGCAGTTTCTTGTACTCAATCGATAGAAAAAATGGAGTTCTAAAGAAATCACTATGAGTTTGGTCGACTGAAACAGCAGAATTAGCTGAAAATAGGGCTCAAAGTGGGCGAAATCGCTGATTTGTAAATATCGCCGAGGTCGCTAACTTCACGAGAGCATATTTCCATCAGTTTTCCATCAAATTTTGCTTTTTTGGTGTCAGTACAATCAGGAAAAGATTCTCTTATCATTTCATAAGAAAAAATAATTTTTTTTTTTTTTAAATTTTGCAACACCAGGAGACACCTCAGGATTGGGGGTTGCGGCAGTCAAGGGGTTAAAGATAGATTTACATACACAAAAGAATGAACATTCAACATGACAGTTACTTTTATTGAAGG
This sequence comes from Cherax quadricarinatus, assembly GCF_038502225.1. Lineage (NCBI taxonomy): Eukaryota > Metazoa > Arthropoda > Malacostraca > Decapoda > Parastacidae > Cherax > Cherax quadricarinatus. The sequence goes on along the minus strand of NC_091314.1, from coordinate 32,168,093 downwards.
CTGTTGTTGATGAATGGAAGACAGGGAGGAGGAAAGAGGGAAGAGAGGTTATTGTTTGGAAGGGGAATCCCCCTCCATAAGGACTCTAGGTCACTTCAGGGGTCACTTCCGTAGCTTAACTCCTTGACTGTCGCAACCCCCAATCCTGAGGTGTATCCTGGTGTCGCAAAATTTCAAAAGAAAAAAATTATATTTTTCGTATGAAATGATAGAGAATAGATTCCTGATTGTAATGACACCAAAAAAATGAAATTTGATGGAAAACTGACGGAATTATGCTCTTGCAAATTTAGCGACCTCAGTTTTATTTACAAACCAGCGATTTCGCCCACTTTGAGCCCTGTTTTCGGGTAATTCCATTGTTCCAGTCGACCAAACTCATAGCTATTTCTTTAGAACTCCATTTTTTCTATCGATTGAGTACAAGAAACTGCCCATTTACTGATTTCAACTACCCAATAACATGGTCAGAATTTTGCAATTTGGCCAATTAAACGAAAATTAAAAAATATGAAAATTTCAAAATAAGGTCCAGAATGAACAATGCAGACATTCCTGGCTCTAAAATAACATTTTCTTTGTTCATCAGTCACGTCTCCAAGCCCCTCTGATATTACTCTTGCTTTCTATTTTGAATTTTTATTCAAACAAAAAATAGAAGATTTACTGTTATGCAGACTATTGCAATACTGTAATAATTGTACAGATAATGTCAACCCATTCATGACTGCATATTAGAATGGCTAGTTGGACATGTATTGGACAACAACATCATTTGTTTACTTTTTAACATCGGCAAAAATAAAAAAAAATCCCCTACTTTGAGCTCCATTTCCAGGTTCTTTTTTTAGTAAAACCAATCAAAATCACCTCTATTTCTATAATATGTTTTCCATTCTATCAAATGAGACCAAGAAAACGAGAATACAACCATAAATACTATACGAAAATAGACCACAAAGTCAGCATTTTAATTAAAAAAAAAGGTTGGATTTTTTTTCTCATGCACTGCGTGCTCCAGGATTTTTTTTATATGGTGCACACTGACCACACAATCCCATTCTCACACATGTAGGCCTACCAGCTTTCTCCTGCTTGATTTGAAGCCGCTAGAATTTATGAGGATATATATTCAATTCAATTCAATTCAGTTCAAGTTTATTCTCTATAAGGGTTACAATGTGGGGTTTACAGGTTTTGAGTATTGTGTGGTTTACATGTTATAAAATACTAATTAAAGAGGGGGCCACTAGGACACCTAGCATGGCTAGGCATTTCGAGCAGACTTAGATTAATTCTTAACATTAAATCCTTACAGATTATGGTATTAAGGCTAAATGACTATATCATAATTTGTGAGTTTAGACTATATCATAATTTGTGAGTTTAGCAGTGTGAATGCTTTTGTTCTGGCACAATACAAGGTGTCTATATTGGAGTATCATAGGCAAACTTATGACTAGTTAGGATTTATTATTTTAAGATTAAGATTAGTATTTCTGGGTTTATAGTCAGTGGGTGAGTGAGTGTAATTGTGAACCATCAGGTGGTTATTGTGTAGTTAGTTGTCGGGGTGGATCAGGGAGATAAGATGTTTTTTAACTGTAGTTTTGAAAGTGATGAAAGTGTCTACAGTTCTAGAGTTTTCAGGTAGGGTGTTCCAGATTTTAGGTCCTTTGAAATACATTGAATTTTTGTTAAGGTTTAGTCGAACACAGGGAATGTCATAGAGATGTTTGTGTCTGGTGTTATGCCTGTGGATCCTGTCACAACTATCAAGAAAGCATTTTAGGTCAAGGTTAATATTGGAATTTAAGGTCCTGTAGATATAGATTGCACAGTAGTAAGTGTGGATGTTCTGAACAGGGAGTAAGTTTAGATCTATGAAGAGTGTGGGGGGGGGGGGTTGCCAGGGATGGGATTTAGTGATTATTCTTACTGTGGCTTTTTGTTGGGTTATTATTGGCTTTAGGTGTGTTGCTGCAGTTGAACCCCAAGCACAGATAGCATAGGTGAGGTATGGATATATAAGTGAATGGTATAGTGTGAGAAGGGCAGTTTGCGGTACGTAGTATCGTATCTTGGAGAGGATCCCCACCGTTTTGGATACTTTTTTTGTTGTGTGTTGGATATGAGTGCTGAAATTTAGGTTGTTGTCGAGGTATAGGCCAAGGAATTTGCCCTCATTATGTCTGGCAATTAGTGTTGTAGATCTTAATGTTAAGTTGCGCAACACCTGCTCTGCTACCAAACATAATATAGTAGGTTTTGCCAGTGTTAAGTGTAAGTTTATTGGCTGTCATCCAAGTCAATATTTTGAGCAGCTCCTCGTTAACAATGGTGTTGAGGGTGGCAAGATTAGGGTGGGAGATGACGTAAGTCGTGTCGTCAGCAAAGAGAATGGGTTTCAGGTGTTGGGATATGTTTGGAAGATCATTGATGTAAATGAGGAAGAGCAGGGGTCCAAGGACACTTCCCTGCGGAACTCCAGTATCAAGTGGCCGTATTGATGAGGCTGTGCCTTTAATGGTGACATACTGATACCTATTAGAAAGGTAGGATTTAAAATATGCAAGCACACGGCCTCTTATACCATAGTTGTCAAGTTTGTGGAGTAGGATGCCATGGTCTACTGTGTCAAACGCTTTTCTTAGGTCAATAAAAATTCCTAGCGGATATTCCTTATTTTCCAATGCTGTGTAAAGCAGGTCTAGCATTTTTATAATTGCATCATTAGTGCTTTTATTTTTCCTGAGTCCAAATTGGCAGGGGTTGAGTATGTTTTGTGACGTTATAAATGAATATAGTCTCCTGTGCACGAGCTTCTCGAAGATTTTGGATAGCAATGGTAAGTTTGATATTGGCCTATAGTAGTTGTTTACATCTGTAGAGTCACCATCTTTATGTATTGGTGTAACCCTTGCTGTCTTGAGTAGTGTCGGGAAAGTCGCGAAAGGACATGGGCCGCTCTCTTGTACAATAATGGTGGGACGTGAGACAGATTCCCCGAGTTACTTTTAAGTGACTTTATGATCACAGTGACTTGCGTGGGCTCAGTTGGTACAAGATAGAAGGAATTTGGGAAATTCCCATCTAGGTAGTCCCCGGCACAGGCATTTGTACGTGGGATTTTACTGGCGAGATTAGATACTATGTTTGAGAAGAAGTCGTTTATCTTGTTAGCTGTATCAGTGGGATGCAGTGGTGTTTCATGAGGTTTAGTTAGAACAATATTTTGTTTGTTTTTCAGTTTGTGGGTCCCCAGAATCTGGGAAAGTGTTTTCCAGGTCTTTTTTATATCTCCTCTTGTGTCAGTGAATCTGCTGGAGTAGTACAGTTGTTTGGCTTTCTTTATTAATTTGGTGAGAACTGTTGAATATTGTTTGAGAATATCATTGTGTATTAAGCCCTGTCTATATTGCTTTTCATATTGGCATTTCTTATCAATGGATTTCAGAATGCTGCTGGTTAGCCGTTTATTTGTGATCTGTTTCGTTTTTATAGGACAATGTTTGTTGTATAGTCTAAGTATTTTGTTAAGAAAAATGTCTGTCCGATCATCAATACCATTGGCATTGGAGAATTCTGTAGGCCAGTCAACAGTCTCTAGGTCTGCTGTGAAATTCCTTATTGAGGCTTCATCATGGAGTCTAAATGAAACTTTGTTGTATTTGAGTGGTGGCTTACTAATGTTTGTTAAGAGGAAGGTTGGGTAGTGGTCAGTAGTGCTGTCTGTGATTATCCCTGATTTAAGGGGGCTAGTATATTGGTCCATATGTGGTCTATTATGGTTGCACTAGTCTCAGTCAGCCTGGTTGGTTTAGTTATTGTTGGTATGAGAAGTGTGTTGTTCATATTGTTGATGAAATCAGTTACAGGCTGATCATCTGGTAGGCCAAGGTTGATATTGAAGTCTCCAGCTAAGAGAAGGTGGTGCTTGTTCATTTGTCTGTTTGTTATTAGTGATATTAGTGATTCGAGGTTCTCACTGAAGTTTGGGATGTTTGTGTGGGGTATCCGATATATGGCACCGATTGTTATAGGCGTCTTGAGGTTTTTTACAGTAAAATTAGCAAAAATGTATTCCCCATATTCATCACTAATGCAATTAGCACTAATACAAGATAGTTGGTTAGAGTAATTGATTGCAGTACCACCCCCAACTTGGTATGGTCTGCAGTTGTGGATTGCTGTGTATCCTGGTAGTGGGTAGATATCAATTGTGTCCTGCTTAAGCCAGGTCTCAGTAAGAATAATGCAGGAGAAGGGTGTCTTTAGTGACTCAAGGAGTGCCAGGAGGTCATCATAGTGTTTGCTTAACCCGTAAACGGTCCAAGCAGATCTACGTTCACATGTGTAGTGCTACAAAAGTAGATCTATATTTTTTTACATATTTTCAAATATAACAAAAAAAAAAAGTAGATCAAAGTGTTTTTACACATTTTCAAATGTAAAAAAAACAAAAAGAAGATCTACTTTTTTTTACATACTTTCAAATGTTGAAAAAACGTATATATACATTTGGACCGTTTATGGGTTAAGGACCTGATGTTGTAGCTAAGAACTGATAGACTTTGAGCAGTGTTCAGGATAGTGCTGACTTGTGATGCTGTGTAATAAAGGCAGTTACTTTCCAATAAGTTTTGATTGTGTGTTAGATTATGGAGGTTTAGATCAGGGTCAACATGATCATTCATCTTTTTGGTTTAAATAGTGGTTGTTTATATCCTGTATTATGTAGTGAGTTCTAATGCTGATTTCTGTAGTGGTGGGAGGTTTGGATAAGTATACCGCTAAAGCACTTTGGTCATATAGAGTATAGTCACTAATAAACATAATGATATTGATATTGTCTATGTGTTGTGCTAGAATGAGCTAAAGTACAACTAGGTATAAACTAATACTATAAAAAAAATTACATTAATTGCACTAAGGTCTAATATAATGAATTTAGTGTTGTCTATATATTGAGCTAGAATGAGCTAAAGTACAACTAGGTATAAACTTATAATATAAAAATACAAATTAAAATGGTACTTGCAATTGCACTAGGGTCTGATATAGGTTGTTAACAAGATCAAGATTATAACTAGATTTAAATTGACAAAATAAAATTCACAAATTAAAGTACCAAAAGAATAATAAGTAGAAAATAACAATGGCAATGACTTGGTTGTAATATGATAGTAAGATAGTACACAGGTACACAGGTACAAAGGATAATGTAAAGGTTAGAGATGAATATACAAACTTGAAAATTTGGCAACAAAATGTTATGAAAAGTATAAAATAATGATTAATGTAGAAAAGTAAAATTGACTGGTAGTAAATATGGTGTTTCATAAAATTTTAGTAAGTAATAATGATTACAAAAAAAGATTAGCAAAAAAAAAAAAAAGTGAAAAGTAATGTTTATTTCAAGTATTAAATTTTAAGAACAGTTATTTGGATTCGATATTGCACTGGTAGTTATACTAGAGGTTATTTGGCAGTACAAGGTATTTAAGAGTACTCTAAGATAGTAAATGTGGTATTAAAACAGGTTATGGTAATTAGACAAGTAATGGTAATTAAATGATGTCAAAAATGTTAAGAGTAAATTGTAATGATAGTAAAAATGGTAATTAATTATTAATTTTATTAAGTAATATCAATTAATAGTATTTAAAAAAAATATGAGGTAGTAATATGGACAGAGAAAGTATCAATTCAGCTAATATTTAAGCAAACAATAGTAAATAAGAAAATTACATAAGGTGACTTATGCTTACTAGTAAAATCACAAAATGAGGTAGTTGATTATTTAATTGCTAAGAGATTGTACTATGAAATTTGAACAATAACGGAGAAAAACATTCACTACACTACGTAGGCTTTTAGGTTGGACATTGTTTAGTTATTCTCTGTAATATTAGTATCCCTGAGAAATCGTGATAGATCATTCTCGTTCGTGATTGTGTACAGTTGACCTACATTCGTTTTCCTAACTAGAATTTTCCCATCCCGTGTGAAGCATTGGTGTATTGTGTCATTATTCTCCTGCTTAAGTTTTCTGACTATATACAGGAGGTTCTGATGTTTTTTGGTAAGACACTCATTGATATATACCTCTTTCTTTGCTTTAATAGATGCAATTATTAAGTCTTTTTTCCTGTCATGTGAGTGGAATCTAAGCATAACACTTTTTCTACCATGGGATCCTAGTAACCTGGTTTTCTTTGTTTCTTACTCTGGTACTGTAACTTTTGTTTGATCCTTTATGATCTGGAGAGTAATTTCTTTACTGTTCGTTTGGTTCATATCACTGGGAAAAAGTGGACTGTTAACTATTACTGTGTCTGATAGTTTATCTTGTTCAGTTTTATCTTCTTGGAGAGCAAAGTAGTCACTGAACTGGTTATCTAAGTTGTTCTTCCATTCTTTTACTGCTTCTTCAACCTTTGTATTAAGAGATATTATTTGTTGGGTATGGCTATCTATGACTGTTTGGATGGTCTTGTCACAGTTAGTCATTCTTGGTGTTGATAACTTTTGTTCAAGACTGAGGATTTTGTTCTCGAGTTGTGTCATCCTGGTGTCTTGTTTTGTTAGCGTCTCTCGAAGATTCATATTTTCAATAACTAAGGTGGAGATGCATGACTTTAGGGTATCTGGATTGTTGGTCATACCTGAGAGACTACTTGGTAGGTTGAATCCGGGGAAGAGAGGTGTGGATGGGCTGGGGGCAGCCATGTTTGTTGTTATTGTTGTGGTGTGGCTTTGAGTGGTGGTGAGAGGGGTGGTTGCTGGGCCGGCGTCCTCCTGGCTACACTTGTTGAGTATTTGATTTTTCGGTGTTTTCTTGCTGGCCTTGGTGCTGTTTCCTCTGAGATTGCGCCTCATAATACTACAGGAATTGTTGTAGTTAAGAAGTTGTGGTTATACAAAGCTTAGGGTTATGTTGTTCGGCTGGCAGCGGGGTGTTGCTTTGGGTTTGAGGGCAGTCTTCCTTTGATCTCTATTATTTTTGATTTGTAGGTTTCACTGTTGGTAATCTTTGGTCATTCTGGGTGCTGTGTTGGGTAGTGCAGTTTTGCTTGTAACTAGGTCATCATAGAAGCATTGGTGGCTCTGATAGTTGGAGAAAAGTACGGAGCTTGGAGGTCGCTGCTGTTGCTACCGCTGACTGCTGGCAATAAGTCAAACACGGTACCTCGTAAGACGTATATATACGACCGAAACAGTCAAAGGGTTAAATATAGATTTACATGCAGAAAAGAATGCCAAATAAATGTAAAGCACTCATAAAATGTATAAATGAACATTTAACATCACACTTAGAAGGAGGGGAGGTGAGTTTATTGTTGGAGAATGACACTAATATCAACTCTACAGCTTATTTATCTATCACAATTCAACTAATATGACGTAATAAACAATATTAATAACATAGAAACATGGAATATACTCTAGAATGAATAAAATAAGTCATTATGTATGTCACGAGAGGTGTTGTGTTGTTGGGTGTATAAGGGCCACTGAGATAAGCTGTCCATAATAGTGGTGAAGCAGCAGCTGAGGCAGCAGTGTTTTCTGTAGCCCTATATAACTCCAACAACATTGGAGGAGTTGGTAGAATTGCTGAATCACTGTAGAAGGCACCCTTTACCACCATCACAACCACTACCACCCTTTACCACCATCACAACCACTACCACCCTCTACCACCATCACAACCACTACCACCCTCTACCACCGTCACAACCACTACCACCCTCTACCACCATCACAACCACTACCACCCTCTACCACCATCACAACCACTACCACCCTCTACCACCATCACAACCACTACCACCCTCTACCACCATCACAACCACTACCACCCTCTACCACCATCACAACCACTACCACCCTCTACCACCATCACAACCACTACCACCATCAGTACCACCTTCTACCACCATCACTACCACTGTCTACCACCATCACTACCACTGTCTACCACTATCACAACTGCTAGCACCCTCTACCACTATCACAACTGCTAGCATCCTCTACCACCATCACAACTGCTAGCACCCTCTACCATCACTACCATCCTCTTCCACTATCACAACTGCTAGCACCCTGTACCACCATCACTACCATCTACCACTATCACAACTGCTAGCACCCTCTACCACTATCACAACTGCTAGCACCCTCTACCACTATCACAACTGCTAGCACCCTCTACCACTATCACAACTGCTAGCACCCTCTACCACTACCACAACTGCTAGGACCCTCTACCACCATCACTAACACCCTCTACCACTATCACAACTGCTAGCACCCTCTACCACTATCACAACTGCTAGGACCCTCTACCACCATCACTAACACCCTCTACCACCATCACTACCACCCTCTACCACTATTACAACTGCTTCCACTCTACCACCACCACCTCCTTTGTATTTTTCTACAAACTTTTTCTTAAATTATGTGTTTCTCGCATTCTTTACCAAAGGACTGGCACTAGAAGCTTTCTTTGGAGTCATGGTGACTTATTTAGCAGTTGCAAGCAGTAAAACAAAAGGAATATTATGAAATGTATGAACTCGTGGGATCATCCTCACTCACTGATAAAGAATAGCACACTGGCTGGGAATGGAGTGTGAGGCAGCTCGTGGCTGTGTGTATGTGTCCCAGACAAACGACTATTTGTGAGTCAAACGACGATTCGCGAGCTACTGTTTTGATGAAAATAACATCACGATTTTTGAAAACTACGACTATCAAGCCTTACGATTATTGAGGGACCACTATTCCAAAGGACCAGTGGCAGCTCATCCATAGGAGCTGCAGATCTACAATCCCCTCAGATGCTCACTGCCAGATGTATGATTTCATCAACCTTAACCTAAAATAATTTGCAACTGACAAATATATTACAGGAAAAATCTGTTTTATGTTGTTTTCAGTGTATTTACAGAGTACCCTTGGTTATCAGCCGTTCCGGATATCAGCCAAATCGGTTATCACCCTGTTTTCTTGGCCGAAATTTCACTCCGGTTATCGGCTGTTATTTCGCTTATTGGCAGTATTGGACATGTACACCCACCCGCCCACAAGCTGTGCATTTGAGAGTCAGTCTGGCTGTGTCTCTGGGCAAGTGGGGAAACTTCTCTGCATTCATCCATATGTTTTGCTATAATCGATTGTTTTTTGTGGTTATTGATTGAGTGCAATTTCAAAATAAGCAACCATGGACCCCAAGAAAGTTCCTAGTAAAGTTCCTTTGGTAAAGAAAGTGAGAAACATGATGGAATTTAACCCTTTGACTGTTTACGCCGTATAAATATGCCTTACGCACCACTGTTTCTGACGTATTTATACGCATAAATTCTGGCGGCTTCAAATCAAGCGGGAAAGGCCTGGTAGGCCTACATGAGAGAGAATGGGTCTCAGTGGTCGGTGTGCACCCTGTGAAAAAAATCTGGGACTCAGCGGTGCATTGTGGGAACGCCATCTTGGTAGTCCATTTTCACCATGCCTCGCTGTAAGAAGTTCCTCACTCCTCGGCGGATTGGAGGTCTTTTGTTCCCAAGTGATAGCTCTAACAGCGATGAAAATGTCAGTGACAGTGAATTCCAGGGTTTTGAAGTGAGTGTGACCGAAAAAAGTGTCCAGGATAACGTAATTAGTGATGAAAACCCAGATGAAGCACAACCTTCCACCTCTGGTGCTGGGCCAGCTTGTTCACGTTCACATTCGCCTGTACCAGGACGAAAGAGGAAACTATTTGGTCGTGTACAACACCCAGATGTTAGTGAATGTGATAGTGACAGTGATTTCAAGGTCATTGAAAGCAGTTCTAGTTGTGACAGTGAGGGTGAATATTCCCCAGTGAAGCAGCAGTATGTACGACGTAGCATGTGGTCTGGTAGTGTTTCATATGCTGTTACAAGGGGAAGGAGAAACTCTGGGAGCACATCCCGTGGCCCCACACCACGACCTGATAGTGAAGATGACGATATTGTTGCGATGGGTATGAATGATGTGAGTGAGGGAGCAGGCAGTGGTGGTGATAGTGATGGTGGCACGACCCATGTGGCACCAGCAGCAGGCCACGCTACTACCCACGCTGCTGACTCTGCACAACAACAACCAGCCTCACCCGACTCCACACTCCCACAACCTACACAACCACAACCTGCACAACCACAACCACGGTACAATATCCAGACCCCACCAGCAGACCGCATCTGGGATTGGCAGGAAGGTGACGAGTTTGTTCCCAGTCCCTATGACTTTGATGAAACACAAAGTGGAATAAAGCCATCATGTCCACTTGGGAACAATGCTAGTGAACTGGAATGCTTTGAGTTATTCTTCAATGAACCCCTGATAGACATCATTGTCAGGGAAACCAACACATACTATGAATACACCATGGCAAATACAATTCTCTCACCAAAATCACGGCTACATCAGTGGAAGGAGACAACTGTGGCAGAGATGTACCTGTTTTTTGCCACAATAATGCTTAGGCCACATGTGTATAGGCATACTGTCACCACATACTGGGCAAGAGAACGCCTGATTTCAATTCCAGGTTTTAGTGACATTATAGGTGTCAATCGTTTCCTGATACTGTTACAGTAGGGCCCCGCTTTACGGCGTTTTGCTTTATGGCATTCCACTAATACGGTCATTTCAAATTATGACCAAAACTCGATATGTGGCTCCCCCCACCTGACTTTCTAATACGGTCAACGCGCCACCCGGTTTGTTTACATTCTCTGTGAGATCTGTAAGCACTAAGTCTCTCCATTTTGTCTGGAAACTCCCAAATTTCAAGTGTTTTTAAAAGTTATTTCATATTTTATATATACTACTCTGATAATTATACTTATGTATACCTGTACTTAAATAAACTTAAATACTGTGCTGGCATGCAGGTACACATTAAAATCAGTAAGAGTGTCTTATGTCTCCAGACGTCATATTAGTAATGATAATAATCATCGAGTCTCATTTAAATGTCGTATACAGTGGACCCCCGCTTAACGATCACCTCCCAATGCAACCAATTATGTAAGTGTATTTATGTAAGTGCGTTTGTACGTGTATGTTTGGGGGTCTGAAATGGACTAATCTACTTCACAATATTCCTTATGGGAACAAATTCGGTCAGTACTGGCACCTGAACATACTTCTGGAATGAAAAAATATCGTTAACCGGGGGTCCACTGTATTACGTTAATATACACATTTTCAATAATCCATCTATGATATTTTTTCAAAATTATATAATAAACACGATGCATAACATATAAATATGATAAATACACCCCACAGTAGAATAAATAAACATAAATGTGAGATGTGGTAGCAGACGACTTGCACAAGTGACGCCATATTAGAAATGATAATAATAATAATCACCGAGTCTCATTAAATGTCGTGTATTACGTTAATGTACACATTTTCATTAATCCATCCATGATATTTTTTTCAAAATTATATAATAAACATGATACATAACATAAAAAGATGATAAATACACCCCACAATAGAATAAATAAACATAAATATGAGATGTGGTAGCCTGATAACTTGTACAAGTGATGGCAAGAATAACATTTTCTCTAATCTAACATAAGAGAAAATGTGTTACTGGGGGTAACCATAGAAAATTATTCCTTTCGTATGTATGTAAGTTTATTCAGGTATACTCAAATACAGTTACATAGATTATCATACATAACAACATGTGTGTAGAGAACCCAGGATAACCCAAAAAAGTCAGAGTGACTTATTTCCATTGCCTTCACTCAGAGCATCATTTCTTCTCAAAATGATGTTACATGAGAATGGGAGTAGTGTTCTTTATTTATTCTACCGTATCAATGTAGAGACAAATTGTACACAATGTAACTTGTACACAAACCAGACGTGTACACTTTTTTTGTTTACAAAACTTACGTTCGCCTGGTTTGTTTACATAACTCTGTGCCTGTCCTCTCTCATGCACTCATTCTTTCTCTCTCTCATTTATTCATTTTATCTCATTTACTTACTCCTGACCCTACATTAATTAAGACTACAAATATTTTAAGGTAAGTAATGAGTGAACTGTATATACATTTTATCGCTCTGGGATGCTTAACCCTTTGAGGGTTTTCGTCGTACTAGTACGTCTTACGCGTAGGGGTTTTTGACGTACTAGTACTCATAAATTCTAGCGGCCTCAAATCTAGTGGGAGAAAGCTGGTAGGCCTTCATATGAAAGAATGGGTCTATGTGGTCAGTGTGCACAGTCTAAAAAAAATCCTGCAGCACACAGTGCATAATGAGAAAAAAAAACTTTGACCATTTTTTTTGAATAAATCAGCGACTTTGCAGTGTATTTTCGTATGGTATTTATTGTTGTATTCTAGTTTTCTTGGTCTCATTTTATAGAATGGAAGACATATTACAGAAATTGAGATGATTTTGACTGGTTTTACAAAGAAAGGTGCCTTGAAATTGAGCTCAAAGTAGCAGAAATGTTCGATTTTTACCAAACTTCAAAAGTAAACAAATCGTGCCAAGCGTGCAATACACGTCAACTGGTGAGTCTAATATTCTTTCACAAGTGCACCAATAATATTTATACCATTTTTTACACTAATGCAGTAGTCTGCATAACAGTAAATCTTATATTTTTTGTGAAAATAAAAATTCAAAGTGGAAAGCAAAAGAATATAAGAGGGGCCTTGAGACGTGACTAATGACTAGAAGAAATGTCATTTTAGTGCCAGGAATGTCTTTCTTGTTTATTCTGGACCCTATTCGGAAATTGGCATCTTTTGAAATTTGTGTGAAATTGGCAAAATTGCTAAATTCTGACCACTGTACTGGATAGTTGAATTTCATAAATGAGTGGTTTCTTGCACCCATTCGATAGAAAAAATGGAGTTCTAGCGAAATATTCATGTTTTTTGTCGACTAGTACAGTGAAATTGGCCGAAAATGGGGCTCAAAGTGGGCAAAATCGCCGATGCGTAAACATCGCCGAGACCGCTAACTTTGCGAGAGCATAATTCCGTAAGTTTTCTATCAAATTTCAAACTTTTGGTGTCTTTATGATCGGGAAAAGATTCTTTATCTTTTCATAAGAGAAAATATTTTTTTTTTTTTTTTAAATTTGGCCGACCCTGAGAACGAGTTTCGGAGAGGGCCTGTCGACCCTCAAAGGGTTAAATATCATAGAATAGTATGTATGGGTGGGTTGGCCTGGTATGGTTGCCTGGCTGACTACCATACATACCACACCTGATTTCTTACAATAAATACTACTCATCTCACCCTTGATTAAGACTACAAATATTTTAAGGTAAGTAATGAGTAAACTGTATATGCATTTTATTGCTCTAGGATGCTTAAATGTAATAGAATATTATGTGGCCTGGTATGGTTGCCCGGCTGACTACCATATATACCACACTTGATTTCTTAAAATAAATACTACTTGTCTCACCCTAGATTAAGACTAAAAATAGTTTAAGGTAAGTAATGAGTGCACTATGTGTGTATTGTACTTTTTTATTGTTTTTTGATGCCTGGTTCTATTGCTAACTTAATATATGTTATTGTAAACTTGTTATCTATTGTTTGTATGCATTTGTAAGTGGAAAAAAAAGGTGTTCCACTTTACGGCAGTTTCCGCTTTGCGGCAGTAGCCTGGAACCTAACCTGCCGTATAAGTGGGGCCCTACTGTACGTATGTTACACTTTTCAGACAAAACCAGGTCTGACAGAACCGACAGGTTATATAAGATCAGAAATGCGTTTATGTACATGAAACAAAAGTGCTGCATGTATTTTTATCCCTTCAGGAAGCTTGTTATTGATGAGTCCTTGATTTTATTCAAAGGAAGACTCTCATTCAAGCAATATATACCAAGTAAGAGAAAACGCTTTGGTATAAAGTTATTTGTACTGTGTGATTGCAGAAGTGGTCTAGTTTTGGATATCATTGTGTACACTGGCAGTAATACTTTGAGAGATACCATGAAGTTATTGGGTATCTCTGGTGATGTGGTTAGAACAATGATGGAACCATATCTTGGTAAGGGGCATATGTTATTTACTGATACCTGGTACACAAGCCCCTTACTCAGTGATTTCTTGCGAGTGAACTTGACAGACGTGTGTGGCACAGTGCGTGGTAATCGTAAACATATGCCAAGGTTCAACACTGGCACTCGCAGAGGTGAGGTGCAAGCCTTTGCTGCCAATGACATTATGTCATTTCGGTGGCATGACAAACGTGATGTCACATTGTTGACATCAGTTCACCCAAACGAAATGGCACACAGTGGCAGGCACAACAGAGACCAATGAACCCATTCTAAAGCCTGCAACTGTCATGGACTACAACCTCAATATGCGCTTATTGGACAAATGTGACATGCAGAGTGGGTTTGCTGATTGTGTACGCAAGAGTTATAAGTGGTATATAAAACTTTTTTTTCCATCTTGTTGATATCTCCATGCTAAATTCTTATAACATATACAAGTTGAAGATCAACAAAACACCAAAATATGGTGAATTTTGTTTGTCAGTAATCAGACAAATAATCACAAAGTACCAAGGAGCATCACCTGCAATAGACCAGCACCCACGAAATTACCAACACACGCCATCTCGTTTCAGGCCTGGTGATCACTACCCCATACAACTGCCTCCTACTACTGCCAAGAAAAATGCTCAGAAGAGGTGTTACGTATGTACACATGCCACAAACACGCAGAGACACTTGTTTTATGTGTGAGGAGTGTCAAGTACCACTCTGCATATACCCATGTTTCAAAGAGTTCCACAAGCTGCAGTAGTTCTAGGAATGTGTTTAGTGACTGTACATATGTATATATATTATGGAACAATAGTAATAAACATTGTTTTGTATTGTTTGTTTGTGTAAACAAACTGTATACACAGACTAATAGTGATAAAGTTTGTTCAGTTATTGTGTTGTAAATAATGAGTGTATATTTGAACAATGCACCTTACACTGGTCTCACAGGCCACATAAGTTACTTGGAAAAGAAAAATATTGGAAAATACAAGAAACTTTTGAATTAGAGTAAATAAAAGAATACTGGGTGGGCGGCAGTCGCCACTGTTGCCGTACGCACCTCACTTTCTGCAAACTTTGCGGCTCTATATCTCGGTAAGTACTGATGGCAAAAATTTTTTTTAGGCTTAAAACACTCAGAAAAATAATCCTAACATTTTCATAAGAAAAAAATAATTTTTTTTTTTAATATTTTGCGACATAGAATGACAGTTTCAGAAAGGGGCCTACGACAGTCAAAGGGTTAAGAAAGAAGTTATTGAAAAATATGAGAGTGGTGTGTGGGTGATGGAACTTGCCAGGATATATGGGGAATCCAAATCAACAATCATTTTCTTCCTGGCAAAGTAGAAATCAAGGAAGCTAATGTTGCGAAAGGAGTAAATGTGCTAACGAAACAATGGTCACCAATAATGGAATATATGGAGAAGTTATTGTTCTTGTGGATCACTGGAAAATAATTAGCAGGAGATAGTGTTGTGGAGTCAATCATTTGTGAAAAGGCAAGGCAGTTGCATGCAGATCTCTTGAAGAAAATGCCTGAACGAGTGCTGCTGTTAGTAAGTTTTGGGCCAGCAAAGGCTGGTTTGAGAGATTTAAGAAGCAGAACAAGGCAGGAGACATAAATAACTTACCACCTTTTATGTACAAAAAAGCTTCACAAGTACTGTCACCAATTATTGCGACACTCTTTAACAAGTCCATCGAATCCTCCACCTTCCCAGCAATTCTCAAAATAGTGATGGTCACCCTGATCCACAAAGGAGGTGATCAGGCAGACTTGAATAATTATAGACCAATGTCTAACTTACCTCTGCTCTCTAAAATCTTTGAAAAATTAATTTATAGACAGATCTATTCCTACCTCGTCTCACACAACATACTAAACCCCTGTCAGTTTGGATTCAGGACTGATAAAAGCACAAATGATGCTATTATACATATGCTAGAACTAATGTACACTGCTTTTGAGAAGAAAGAAGTCCCACTGGGAATCTTCATTGATTTACATAAAGCTTTTGATACAGTTGACCATGATTTGCTGCACATTAAATTAACACACTATGGTATAAGAGGGCACTTCCTCAACTACCTCAAGTCATACCTTAGTAACAGAAGGCAATGTGTGTACACAAATGGAGCAAACTCTTCCACTCAACCAGTCACAGTCAGTGTCCCACAAGGAAGTGTCCTTGGCCCACTCCTCTTTCTCATTTACATCAATGGCCTACTGAATGTATCACAACTATTTAAACCCATATTGTTTGCAGATGACACAACATACGTCTTCTCTCACCCAAACCCAGTCATACTGGCCAACACTGTTAATACCAAATTGCAGAAAATATCTACCTGGATGATGACTAATAAGCTTACCCTCAATACTGACAAAACCTATTTCATTCAGTTTGGAAACAGAGCTGCAAATGTTCCACTTAACATAATGGTAAATGGATCACCCATCACAAGACTCAGAGGGAAAATTCCTAGGAATCCACTTTGAGAGTAGCCTCAAATTCCAGACACACATACAACAAATTTCCAAGAAAATCTCTGAGTAGGCATACTATCAAAGATACGGTACTATGTTCCATAATCAACTCTCCTTGCACTGTATCATTCACTCATCTACCCTTATCTCACCTATGGAATTTGTGCATGAGGATCAACAACATTAAATCACCTAAGACCACTAATAACCCAACAAAAGGCTGCAGTCAGAATGATAACAAATTCCCACTCCTGACAGCATACTCCACCAATATTCAAAAGTCTAAAACTGCTCATCGTAAAGAACACAGTACAGTAGAATTTACCCTTATTCTAATCCATATTTTCATGACTCTTAGTGAATAATGGTAATTAATTCCCAGCTACTTAAGACACCTAAGGTGCTATTCAAGGTGCTAATCGAGGTACTTAAGTGTTTTTTTCTCTGTCTTATTTTATACTTGAAATCAAGGTGCTTAAGTGTTTTATTTGAATATTTGGTAGCTCCATTATTTTTTAGATTTAAATTAACTATCTTAGTTCATAATTGTTAGTGGTTTAACTATCTTACTTCATAAGTTCATAATTGTTAATGGTTTAACATCATTGCATTTGACTTTTTGTTCTTTAATAATTGTAACAGCTATTTCTCTACGTACCCCTTATGAATGCAATTACTGATCATGATATCAACCTCTTACTGAACAGCACACACAATCCAAACAGTAATTGCCATTACTACACTAGTAGTCAGGCTAATACCCTTCTCAGTGTCAGCAAGAACATTACAATCTTCAACTACAATGTTAGATCATTGAGTAAACACTATGATGACCTCATTGCACTACTTAAGTCTCTAAATGCTACTATAACTTTCATTATACTTACTGAAACCTGGCTCAGACAAGATCTGACAGACATATTTACCATACCTGGTTACACAGCCATACGTAACTGCAGGCCTGACCAATCAGGAGGAGGCACTGCCATCTGTTACTCTGATGAACTAGAATGCATGAAATCAACTAATGTACGGGACGAAAACGGTGAATATATAATAGCCAAATTCACATCAAGAATGCTTAAGAAACCTATAACAGTTGGTGCAGTCTACAGACTACCACACTCGAACACTTCCACTTTTAACAATAACCTTAGAAACATGATAATTGAGTCAGAGTTGAATAAACACCTTCTGATACTACCAGGAGACTTCAACATAAACCTTATCCACGCAATTGACCTTCCAGTAGCTGATTTCACAAATGCAATGAACAACAGCTTATTGCTACCCTCCATAACAAAGCCAACAAGAATCTCTGACACTAGTGCCTCGTTACTTGACCATATCTGGACCAACATGATATCCCCACTACAAGCCGGTATAATCACAGACAATACCACAGACCACTACCCTACCTTTCTCATAACCAACTTATCTAAACTGCCTCAAGAAACAAGAAAGATCTCATTTTGCCTGCATGATGAGACATTGATAAGTAACCTAAAACTAACTCTAGGTGCCATTGATTGGCAGAGAGAGCTAGATGACAGTAATAATATCGATAAAGATATCAAAATTTTTACATAAAACTCTAAACCTCTACAACAAACATTGCCCAATCAAAGCAAAACAGATCACAGAAAAGAGGCTAAACAGCCCATGGCTAACTAGAAGTATTCTCACATATATTAATAAAAAACACCAAATTGAAAAACAGTCCAGATTAGGCTTAATTACTAAAGAATTTGCTAAAAGATACACATCAATACTCACAAAACTAATGCGTAAATCAAAGCAAATGTATTATGAAAATAGATTCAGTGAAATGAAAGGTGACATGAAAAGTACCTGCCAAACCCTCTCCAAAATTTTGGGCTCAAGGAAACTGACTGGAAATAGAGAGATAGACTTAACTAAACCAGATGAGCCTCACATGCAACCCATAGAGATGGCTGACAAATTTAATGTCTTCTTCTCTACTGTAGGATCAAAGCTAGCGAGTCAAATTCCTAGCTCAAATACCCATCCGAGCGAGTACCTCACTGGCAACTATCCAAATACTCTATTTGTAGCTCCAACTAATCTCACTGAAGTCTCACTCATCATTAAAAAACAAATCAGGTGATCTAGATAACTTGCTGCCATTCATATACAGTGGACTCCCGGTTCACGATGCTATCGGTATCCGATAAATCCGGTAACCGATGCATTATATTGCAGAAAATTTGCCTCGCTCCCCGATACAAAAGCCGGTATGCAATGTGGTTCGTACGAGATGTGTCCATGTGTGGCCTGAACTGCCCCGTGTGTGCCAGTGTTTACAAGCCAGCCAGTGTGCGCACATCTAAGGATACATTCAGTACATTCCATATTATCCATATTATCACTGTAATTGGTGCCTGTTTTTGCAGAATAAGTCACCATGGGCCCCAAGAAAGCTCCCAGTGCCAACCCTTCAAGACCAAGGTTGCTAATGACTGTTGAAATGAAGAAAGAGATAATTGCAAAGTACGAAAGTGGAGTGCGTGTGTCGGAGCTGGTCAGGTTGTATAGTAAACCCCAATCAACCATCTCTACTATAGTGAGCAAGAAAACGGCAATCAAGGAAGCTGTTCTTGCAAAAGGTGCAACTGTGATTACGAAGCAGCGACCGCAAGTCTTAGAAAATGTTGAGAGACTGTTATTGGTGTGGGTAAATGAAAAACAGATAGGCAGTTGCATGACGATTTGGTAAAAAAATTGCCTGCAACTAGTGGTGATGTGAGTGAATTTAAGGCCAGCAAAAGTTGGTTTGAAAGATTTAAGAATCGTAGTGGCATACACAGTGTGATTAGGCATGGTGAGGCTGCCAGTTATGTTGTGCGACAGAGGTCCAGTGACTCTCAAGCTGGTCCTAGTGGCATTAAAAGAAGAAGGGAAGTAACCCTGGAAGAGGACTTGCTACCTCAAGTCCTAATGGAGGGGGATTCCCCTTCTAAATGCTAACACCATCCATGCACTCCCCTCCTCCCATCCCATCAATCATCACCAGATCTTCATTAACCCTTTGAGGGTTTTGGTCGTACTAGTACACTAGTACGTCTTACGCGTAGGGGTTTTTGACGTACTAGTACGCATAAATTCTAGCGGCCTCAAATCTCGCAGGAAAAGGCTGATAAGCCTAGATGTGAGAGAATGGGTCTGTGTGGTGGGTGTGCGCAGTAGGAAAAAAATCTGAGACCCAGTGGTGCATTGTGGGAATGCCATCATAGTACACAATTTCCACCGTGCCCTGCGGTAAGAAGTTCCTCACTCCTCGGCAAATTGGGACACTTTTGTTCCCCAGTGACAGTTCTAATACAGATGGAAGTGACAGTGAAGATGAGTTTCAAGGTTCTGGTGAGGTTTTGACCGAAACTAATGACCATAATATGGGTAATAGTGAGGAAAACCCAGACAACCCACAGCCTTCCACCTCTGGTGCTGGGCCGTCTTGTTCACGTTCAGTTGTACCAGAATCAAAGAGGAAACTCCTATTTTCCAAAATCCCAGACTCAGATGTGAGCATTGGTGATGATAGTGATAGTGATTATGAACTACAAGCTCTTCAAACTTGTTCCAAGAATGGAGGAGGAGGAGGAGGCAGAGGAGGAGGAGGCAAGAGGAGGAGGAGGCAAGAGGAGGAGGAGGCAAGAGGAGGAGGAGGAGGCAGAGGAGGAGGAGGAGGAAGAAGAAGAGGAGGAGGAGGAAGAAGAGGAGGAGGAGGAGGAGGAGGAGGAGGAGGAGGAGGAGGAGGAAGAAGAAGAATGCGTAATAACAATAATACATAATAATAATAATACATAATAATAATAATACATAATAATAATAATACATAATAATAATAATACATAATAATAATAATACATAATAATAATAATACATAATAATAATAGGTAATAATAATAATAACAATATGTAATAATAAATGTTCACCCATGACAGTAACAAGATAATGGGAGATAACATCTGATAAGTGCTGACGTTTGATGAGGGTAAATGAGGGTAGAGCTGATACCAAAAGATGAGATGAACATCGCCCTCCCTTTGTTTTTGCTGGTATACTAACATTTCTATCTGTCTATTTGCCTGTCTGTCAAGCTCCCTGTCTATCCGTCTAGCTCTCTGTCTCAGAGAGCCACAAGACTGCGTCATCACTTTTACTCACATCTTCAAGCAGAGTATAGCACTTTGTCTGGGTTTCTTGGGTTATCCTAGGTAATTTATACTATGTATACTTGTATTTATGTGTACCTGTGAGACAGAGATAAACAGACAGATAGAATGAGGGAGAAAGATAATTAGATAGAATGGAGGAAGGGAAGCAGCATCCGACCCCATTGTTTTGACAGGCGGGAGGGGGAGTGAGTAATGAGACAATATGTCATTTTGACAGCTGCCGACTCCTGGTAATTTACACTATGGAGGAGGAGGAGGAGGAGAAGGAGAAGGAGGAAGAGTAGGGGGAAGAGGAAGAAGAGGAGGAAGAGGAAGAGTAGGAGGAAGAGGAATAAGAGGAAGAGGAGGAGGAAGAGGAATAGTAGGAGGAAGATTAGGGGGAAGAGGAAGAAGAGGAGGAGGAGGAGGAAGAGTAGGAGGAAGAGGAAGAAGAGGAGGAGGAGGAAGAAGAGGAAGAGGAAGAGTATGAGGAAGAGTAGGGGGAAGAGGAGGAAGAGGAAGAAGAGGAGGAGGAGGGTGGAACACTAGTACACTGGTACTGGTACACTAACATTTCTGTCTGTCTATTTGTCTGTCTGTCAAGCTCCCTGTCTATCTGTCTATCCATTTAGCTGTCTGTCTCAGAGAGCCACAAGACTGTGTCATCACTTTTACTCACATCTTCAAGCAGAGTATAGCACTTTGTCTGGATTTCTTGGGTTATCCTAGGTAATTTATACTATGTATACTTGTATTTATGTGTACCTGTGAGACAGAGATAGACAGACAGATAGAAAGAGAGAGACAGATTGAAAGAGATAGAATGAGGGAGAAAGATAAAACACCATTGTGAATGACACCATGTTTCAGAGTTCCACAAGCTGCAGAACTAATAGGAATATGTTCAGTGACTGTATATTGGTATATATATTATAGAACAATAATAATAAACAATGTTTTGTATTGTTTGTTTTTGTAAACAAGTTTTGTAAACAATATATTGATAATTATGTTTGTGTGCTTATTGTGTTGTATACAACGAGTGTATATATGTACATTGCACCTTACTTTGGTCTCATAGGCCACATAAGTTATGTGAAAAAATAAAATAGTGAAAAAAAAACAACAAACCTTCAAATACAAGTAAACTAAAGTTTACCGGGTGAGCGGCAGTTGCCGCTGTTGCCATATGCGGCTCATTTTCTGCAAACTTCATGCATCCATATCTCCGTAAGTATTGATGGTAATTTTTTTTGTTTATCCTATAATGTTTAGAAAAAAAAACTATTTTTTCATAAGAAAAAATAATTTTTTTTTTTTTGAAATTTGGCCGACCCTGAGAACGAGTTTCGGAGAGGGCTTGTCGACTTTCAAAGGGTTAAAGGTAAGTGTCAATTATTCTTTCATTATTTATTGTTATTTATTGTTATTGTTGTTATTGTAATTACTATTCTATTCCATTAACCCTTTGACTGTTTCAGGCCCCTCTCTGAAACTGTCATTCTATGTCGCCAAATATTCAAAAAAAAAAAACAATTATTTTTTCTTATGAAAATGTTAAGATTATTCTTCTGAGTGTTTTAGTCCAAAAAAAAAAATTTTGCCATCGGTACTTACCGAGATATAGAGCCGTGAAGTTTGCAGAAAATGAGCCGCGTATGGCAACAGCGGCGACTGCCGCTCACCCGGTAAACTTTAGTTTACTTGTAATTGAAGGTTTTTTGTTTTTTTCACTATTTTATTTTTTCACATAACTTATGTGGCCTATGAGACCAAAGTAAGGTGCAATGTACATATATACACTCGTTGTATACAACACAATAAGCACACAAACATAATTATCAATATATTGTTTACAAAACTTGTTTACAAAAACAAACAATCATCCTCCTCCTCCTCCTCCTTCTCCTCCTCCTCCTCCTTCTCCTCCTCCTCCTTCTCCTCCTCCTCCTCCTTCTCCTCCTCCTCCTCCTTCTCCTCCTTCTCCTCCTCCTCCTTCTCCTCCTTCTCCTCCTTCTCCTCCTTCTCCTCCTCCTTCTCCTCCTCCTTCTCCTCCTCCTCCTCCTCCTCCTCCTCCTCCTCCTCCTCCTCCTTCTCCTCCTCCTTCTCCTCCTCCTCCTCCTCCTTCTCCTCCTCCTCCTCCTCCTCCTCCTCCTCCTCCTCCTCCTCCTTGTCTTGTGTGCGAGTGTGTGGCTTATAATTGTTTTGAGTCAGAAGTCGGCAGCTGTCAAAGTGACATTGTCTCATTACTCTCTCCCCCTCCTGCCTGTCAAAACAATGGGGTCGGATGCTGCTTCCCCTCCTCCATTCTATCTAATTATCTTTCTCCCTCATTCAATATCTTTCAATCTGTCTCTCTTTCTATCTGTCTGCCTATCTCTGTCTCACAGGTACACATAAATACAAGTATACATAGTGTAAATTACCTAGGATAACCCAAGAAATCCAGACAAAGTGCTATACTCTGCTTGAAGATGTGAGTAAAAGTGATGACACAGTCTTGTGGCTCTCTCTGAGACAGAGAGCTAGATGGACAGACAGGGAGCTTGACAGAGAGACAAATAGACAGACAGAAATGTTTGTGTACCAGCAAAAACAAAGGGAGGGCGCTGGTCATGTAATATTTCCTTAGCTCTACCCTCGTTTACCCTCATCAAAGTCAGCTCTTATCAGATGTTATCTCCCCTTATCTTGTCACTGTCATGGGGTGGACTTTTTTTTTTCTTGCTTCAAGGGAACAATATTATTACATCTTCTTCTTCTTCCTGTTCCTCCTCCTCCTCTTCTCCTCCTCCTCCTCCCTTCCTCCTCCTCTTCCTCCCCTCCTCCCCCTCCTCCTCCTCCATTGCTTTTGGTCTCAAACTCCTCCAAATCATGAAATTGATCTTCACTGACACTTCCATCTGTGTTAGAGCATCACTTGGGAAGAGAAGAGTCCCAGATTTGCTGGGGAATCATATATTTCTTACCGCTAGACATGCTGAAAATGGACAACTGAAATGGCATTCCCACAATGCACCACTGGCTCCCCGATTTTTTTTATATGGTGCACACTGACCATGGAGACCCATTCTCTCACATGTGGGCCTACCAGCTTTCTCCTGCTTGATTTGAAGCTGCTAGAATTTATGCGTATAAATACGTCAGAAACATTGGCTCGTAAGACGTATTTATACGTCGGAAACAGTCAAAGGGTTAAACTTAATATTTCATGTGGTAAGTTTTTTTTTCATACTTTTGGGTGTCTTACATGGATTAATTTGATTTCCATTATTTCTTATGGGGAAAATTGATTCGCTTTCCGATATTTTTGGTTTACGATGAGCTCTCAGGAACGGATTATTATCGCGAACCGGGGGTCCACTGTATAAAAAAGCTGCACTGGAACTGTCGCTCATTATTGCAACAGTGTTTAACCCTTTGAGGGTTTTGGTCGTACTAGTACGTCTTACGCGTAGGGGTTTTTGTCGTACTAGTACGCATAAATTCTAGCGGCCTCAAATCTCACAGGAAAAGGCTGATAAGCCTAGATGTGAGAGAATGGGTTTGTGTGGTGGGTGTGCGCAGTAGGAAAAAAATCTGGGACCCAGTGGTGCATTGTGGGAATGCCATCATAGTACACAATTTCCACCGTGCCCTGTGGTAAGAAGTTCCTCACTCCTCGGCGAATTGGGACACTTTTGTTCCCCAGTGACAGTTCTAATACAGATGGAAGTGACAGTGAAGATGAGTTTCAAGGTTCTGGTGAGGTTTTGACCGAAACTAATGACCATAATATGGGTAATAGTGAGGAAAACCCAGACAACCCACAGCCTTCCACCTCTGGTGCTGGGCCATCTTGTTCACGTTCAGTTGTACCAGAATCAAAGAGGAAACTCCTATTTTCCAAAATCCCAGACTCAGATGTGAGCATTGGTGATGATAGTGATAGTGATTATGAACTACAAGCTCTTCAAACTTGTTCCAAGAATGGAGGAGGAGGAGGAGGCAGAGGAGGAGGAGGCAAGAGGAGGAGGAGGCAAGAGGAGGAGGAGGCAAGAGGAGGAGGAGGCAAGAGGAGGAGGAGGCAGAGGAGGAGGAGGAGGAGGAGGAGGAAGAAGAAGAGGAGGAGGAGGAGGAGGAGGAGGAGGAAGAAGAGGAGGAGGAGGAGGAGGAAGAAGAAGAGGAGGAGGAGGAAGAAGAAGAAGAGGAGGAGGAGGAAGAAGAAGAATACGTAATGATAACAATAATACATAATAATAATAATACATAATAATAATACATAATAATAATAATAGGTAATAATAATAATAATATGTAATAATAAATGTTCACCCATGACAGTAACAAGATAAGGGGAGATAACATCTGATAAGTGCTGACGTTTGATGAGGGTAAATGAGGGTAGAGCTGATGCTAAAAGATGAGATAAACATCTCCCTCCCTTTGTTTTTGCTGGTATACTAACATTTCTGTCTGTCTATTTGCCTGTCTGTCAAGCTCCCTGTCTATCTGTCTAGCTCTCTGTCTCAGAGAGCCACAAGACTGTGTCATCACTTTTACTCACATCTTCAAGCAGAGTATAGCACTTTGTCTGGGTTTCTTGGGTTATCCTAGGTAATTTATACTATGTATACTTGTATTTATGTGTACCTGTGAGACAGAGATAAAAAGAATAGAATGAGGGAGAAAGATAATTAGATAGAATGGAGGAAGGGAAGCAGCATCCGACCCCATTGTTTTGACAGGCGGGAGGGGGAGTGAGTAATGAGACAATATGTCATTTTGACAGCTGCTGACTCCTGGTAATTTACACTATGGAGGAGAAGGAGAAGGAGGAAGAGTAGGGGGAAGAGGAAGAAGAGGAGGAAGAGGAAGAGTAGGAGGAAGAGGAATAAGAGGAAAAGGAATAGTAGGAGGAAGATTAGGGGGAAGAGGAGGAAGAGGAAGAAGAGGAGGAGGAGGAAGAGTAGGAGGAAGAGGAAGAGTAGGAGGAAGAGGAAGAAGAGGAGGAGGAAGAGGAGGAGGAGGAAGAGGAAGAGGAGGAAGAGGAAGAGTAGGAGGAAGAGGAAGAGTATGAGGAAGAGTAGGGGGAAGAGGAGGAAGAGTAGGGGGAAGAGGAGGAAGAGGAAGAAGAGGAGGAGGAGGGTGGAACACTAGTACACTGGTACTGGTACACTAACATTTCTGTCTGTCTATTTGTCTGTCAAGCTCCCTGTCTATCTGTCTATCCGTCTAGCTCTCTGTCTCAGAGAGCCACAAGACTGTGTCATCACTTTTACTCACATCTTCAAGCAGAGTATAGCACTTTGTCTGGATTTCTTGGGTTATCCTAGGTAATTTATACTATGTATACTTGTATTTATGTGTACCTGTGAGACAGAGATAGACAGACAGATAGAAAGAGAGAGACAGATTGAAAGAGATAGAATGAGGGAGAAAGATAAAACACCATTGTGTATGACACCATGTTTCAGAGTTCCACAAGCTGCAGAACTAATAGGAATATGTTCAGTGACTGTATATTGGTATATATATTATAGAACAATAATAATAAACAATGTTTTGTATTGTTTGTTTTTGTAAACAAGTTTTGTAAACAATATATTGATAATTATGTTTGTGTGCTTATTGTGTTGTATACAACGAGTGTATATATGTACATTGCACCTTACTTTGGTCTCATAGGCCACATAAGTTATGTGAAAAAATAAAATAGTGAAAAAAACAACAAACCTTCAATTACAAGTAAACTAAAGTTTACCGGGTGAGCGGCAGTCGCCGCTGTTGCCATACGCGGCTCATTTTCTGCAAACTTCATGCATCCATATCTCCGTAAGTATTGATGGTAAATTTTTTTGTTTATCCTATAATGTTTAGAAAAAAAACCTCTATTTTTTCATAAAAAATAATTTTTTTTTTTTTGAAATTTGGCCGACCCTGAGAACGAGTTTCGGAGAGGGCCTGTCGACCCTCAAAGGGTTAACAAATCTATGGCATCCTCAACCTTCCCATCCATACTCAAGACAGCAAGGGTCACCCCAATCCACAAAGGTGGAGATCCAACTGATTTTAACGATTACAGACCCATATCAAACTTGCCCTTACTCTCCAAGATATTTGAAAAAATAATACACAAGCGACTTTACTCCTACCTGACATCCAACAACATACTTGACCCATGCCAGTTTGGATATAGACCAAAAAAAAAAAAAAAACGAATGATGCTATTTTACAAATGCTTGACCTAATATACACAGCTCTCGATAAAGATGAATATCCCCTGGGGTTCTTTATCGACCTAAGAAAAGCGTTTGACACAGTTGACCACAATCTCTTGCACCTCAAACTGAATCATTATGGCATAAGAGGACATTCTCTTGACTACCTAAAATCCTATCTTAACGACAGACACCAGTATGTACATGCAAATGGAATCTACTCTGCTATCCAACCTGTAGCTGTAGGATTACCCCAAGGTAGTGTCCTAAGTCCATTCCTCTTTCTCATCTACATCAATGATCTCCCCAGTGCATCCCAACTCCTTACACCAGTTCTATTTGCAGATGACACTACATATGTCTACTCCCATTCAGACCCAGCTGTGCTTGAAACCACTGTAAACAATGAACTGCTAAAGATATATGCTTGGATGATGACCAACAAACTCACTCTTAACATAGACAAAACATACTTCATGCTGTTTGGCGACAGAGCCTCAAATATTCAACTCTACATACTTTTAACCCTTTCAGGGTTTGTGCCATACTAGTACAGCTTGCACACCAGGATTGGTGCCGTAATAGTATGCCTAAATTCTAGCGCCTTCAGATCTAGGAGAGAGAGCTGGTAGGCCTACATATGAAAGAATGGGTCTGTGTGGTTAGTGTGCACAGTATAAAAAAAATTCTGCAACACACAGTGCATAATGAGAAAAAAAAAAACTCCGGCTCTGTTTTTGGTTTAAAACATCGACTTTGCAGTGTATTTTTGTATGCTATTTATGGTTGTATTCCAGTTTTCCTGGTCTCATTTTATAGAATGGAAGACATATTATGGAAATTGAGATGATTTTTATTGGTTTCACAATGTAGCAGAAATGTTCGATTTTTGCCAAAGTTCAAAAGTAAATAAATCAAGCCACGTGTCCAATACACGTCAACTGGTAAGTCTAATATTCTTTCACAAGTGCGCTGATATTATTTATACCATTTGTACACTATTTCTATACTAATGCAGTAGTCTGCATAACAGCAAATCTTCTATTTATTGTGAGAATAAAAACTCAAAGTGGAAAGCAAAAGCAATATAACAGAAGCCTGGAGACGTGACTAATGAACAGAGGAAATGTTATTTTAGTGCCAGGAATGTCTTGTTTATTCTGGACCCTATTTGGAAATTGGCATCTTTTGAAATGTGTGAAATTGGCAGAATTGCCAATTTTGGACCACTTTATTGGATAGTTGAAATTGGTAAATGGGTAATTTCTTGTGCTCATTCGATAGAAAAAATGGAGTTCTAGCAAAATACTTATGGTTTTTGTCGACTGGTACATTGGAATTGGCCGAAAATAGGGCTCAAAGTGGGCGAAATCGCCGATGCGTAAACATTGTCGAGACCGCTAACTTCGTGAGAGCATAATTCCGTAAGTTTTCCATCAAATTTCATACTTTTGGTGTCATTATGATCGAGAAAATATTATCTATCATTTCATAAGAAAAAAGAATTATTTTTTTTTTCGAAAAATTTCTGACCCTGAGAACAAGTTTCGGAGAGGGCCTGCTGACCCTGAAAGGGTTAAATGGTTCCCCTATATCAAGACACATGGAGGACAAATTTCTAGGTCTTCTCCTTGACTGTAATCTTAAATTTCAGTCCCATACCCATCACATAGCCAAGAAAATTTCCAAATCAGTAGGAGTCCTTTCCAAGATGTGATACTATGTACCACAAACAACTCTCCTTACCCTGTACCACTCCCTAATATATCCTTACCTCACCTCTGGTATCTGTGCCTTGGGCTCAACCACTGCCAGCCACCTTAGACTCTTAATAATCCAACAAATAGCTGCTGTGCGGGTGATAACCAGCTCGTGTGCTAGACAGGACACCCCACCACTTTTCAAAAGACTCAACTTACTAAATATACAAGACATACACTCTTATTATTGTGCCTACTACATATACAGAACTTTAAACTCCACTGTAAACCCTCCCCTAAAACTACTACTTGATAGTTACAACAGAATGCACAGTCACAATACAAGGCATAAGGCACTTCTCAACATCCCTCGAGTAAGACTCTCACTTTGCAAAAACGCTATGCACATAAAAGGCCTGAAGATCTGGAACTCGCTACCGGAACAGGTCAAGGAACCCCAGACAGCTTACAAATTTAGGACTCTGCTAAAAAAAAACATCTTATTTCACAATATTAACCCTTTCAGGGTCCAGAGGCCAAATTTCAAAGTGCACACCAAGGTCCAAGAATTTTCAAAAAATTATTTTGTTATTTTTTCTTATGAAATGGTAGAGAATCTTTTTCTGAAGGTAATGAAACAAAAAGTACGAAATTTGATGAAAAATTTACGAAATTGCGCTCTTGCGAATTTTGACGTGTCAGCGATATTTATGAATCGGTAATTTTGCCGACTTTGACTCCTATTTTAGGCCAATTACATTATTCCAGTCGACCAAATTCTTTGCTATTTCACTAGTATTGCTTCTATTCTATCGATTGAGCACAATAAATTGCCCAGTCAACTGTTTCAACTACAAAATAAAGTGATCGGAAATTTGTAATTTGGCCAATTTAACTAAGTTAAAAATATTCCAATTTCAAAATAGGGTTCAGAATAAACAATGCAGGTATTCCTGGCACTAAACTAACATTTCCTTTGTTCATTAGTTATGTTTTGAGGCTTTACAAATGAATTCGGTTTTGATTTTTTATTCACATAATGAATTTTTATTCAAACCAAAAAATGGAAGATTTACTCTTGTGCAATATTGTAATAATTGTATAATTATCATCACCACATTTGTGAATGTATATTAGACTCACCAGCTGGTGTGTATTAGACGTGTGAGGTCATTTGTTTACTCTTGAACATCGACAAAAATTTAACATTTCTGCTACTTTGAGCTCAGTTTCAAGCCATTTCCAGTGCTAAAACCAATCAAAATCATCTCTATTTCTGTAATATATCTTCCATTCTATCAAATGAGACCAAGAAATCCCAAATACAACTATAAAAAACATATGAAAAAACATTGCAAAGTCGCTGTTTTAATCGAAAATCACGATCTCAGTTTTTTTTTCTCTCGTTATACACTGTGTGCTGCAGGATTTGTTTTATGTGGTACACACATACCACGGAGATGTATTCTCTCATATCTAGGCCTAAATTTACCACTGACAGCTTATCAGAGTGAGCTGAGTTCATGGCGTAGATCTACGGTTTGAACCCTGAACGTAAAGCCGTAGATCTATGGCACGGACCCTGAAAGGGTTTACCAAATCAACGAAACATCTGCTGACTAGTTTTATCATGTGACCACCTGGCTTTTAATTCTGCCATTCCATAAAATATTACCACCTGCACCATTCCTTGTAAATTAGATTTTGTACTAAGTATACAGAAGATTTATTAAGTCCAAATAAGATTGTAAAACAGCTAACCACTATTCCATGTTTAGTTTTAAGTATAATTGCTATGTACTATTCTCTTATCTAGTTTTAATTAGTTACTATGTATTAGGATTAGTTTTGCCTGAAATGCCTCGGCATGATAGTGGCTATCTTTGCACTTAGGAAATCAAAATTGTAATTACACATTGTAACCTTTACAAAGAAATAGTTATTATTACAGAGGACCCTCGCCTAACGCTATTAATCCGTTCCTGAGAGCTCAATGTTAGGCGAAATTGTCGTTAGGCAAATTAATTTTCCCCATAAGAAATAATGGAAATCAAATTAATCCGTTCCTAACACCCCAAAGTATGAACAAAAAAAAATTTTTACCACATGAAATATTAATTTTAATATACACAAACTGAAGAAGACATGCACAGTTACATGACACTTACCTTTATTGAAGATCTGGTGATGATTGATGGGATGGGAGGAGGGGAGACTGTGGATGGTGTTAATGTTTAGAAGGGGAATCCCCTTCCATTAGGACTTGAGGTGGCAAGTCCTTTTCCAGGATTACTTCCCTTCTTTTAATGCCACTAGGACCAGCTTGAGAGTCACTAGACTCCTGTCGCACAACATATCTGTCCATAGAGGCCTGTACCACCCATTCCTTTATGACATTCCTAAAGTGTTTCACAACATTGTCAGTGTACAGGTTGCCAACATGGCTTGCAATAGCTGTGTGAGGGTGATTTTCATCAAAAAAGGTTTGCACTTTAAGCCACATTACACACATTTCCTTAATCTTTGAAGTAGACAACTTCTTCAATTTCTTTATCCCCTCCTCCGGAGCAGTTTCCTCAGGTCTGGCCTCTTGCTGTTGAAGATGATGTCCAGCAACTCATCAGTGGTTAGTTCGTCATTGTCCTCCTCCACCAACTCTTCCACATCCTCCCCACTAACCTCCAAACCCAAGGACTTCCCCAATGCCTCAATGGATTCCTCCACTGGCATAGGATTCCCAGGGTTAGCCTCAAACCCTTCAAAATCCCTTTTGTCTACACATTCTGGCCACAGTTTCTTACAAGCAGAGTTCAAGGTCCTCTTAGTCACTTCCTCCCAAGCCTTACCTATAATGTTTACACAATTGAGGATATTAAAGTGCTCTCTCCAAAACTCTCTTAGAGTCAGTTGAGTTTCTGAGGTCACTACAAAGCACCTTTCAAACAGATCTTTTGTGTACAGTTTTTTGAAGTTTGCAATAACCTGCTGGTCCATGGGCTGCAGGAGAGGAGTGGTATTAGGAGGCAAAAACTTCACCTTAATGAAGCTCATTTCTGCAGAAAGTTGCTCTGCCACGTCTGAAGGATGACCAGGAGCATTGTCTAATACCAGGAGGCACTTAAGGTCTAATTTCTTTTCAGTTAGGTAATTTTTCACAGTGGGGGCAAATGCTTGGTGTAACCAGTCATAGAAAAAGTCCCTAGTGACCCATGCCTTACTGTTTGCCCTCCACAGCACACACAAATTAGCCTTGAGGACATTGTTTTTCCTGAACACTCTGGGAGTTTGAGTAATACACCAATAAAGGCTTCACTTTGCAATCATCACTAGCATTAGCACACATCAACAGAGTAAGCCTGTCTTTCATAGGCTTATGTCCTGGGAGTGCCTTTTCCTCCTCAGTAATGTAGGTCCTGTTTGGCATTTTCTTCCAAAACAGGCCTGTTTCGTCACAATTAAACACTTGTTCAGGTTTCAGTCCTTCACTGTCTATGTACTCCTTGAATTCCTGCACATATTTTTCAGCTGCTTTGTGGTCCGAACTGGCAGCCTCACCATGCCTTATCACACTATGTATGCCACTATGATTCTTAAATCTCTCAAACCAACCTTTGCTGGCCTTAATTTCACTCACATCACCACTAGTTGCAGGGATTTTTCTAATTAAATCATCATGCAACTTCCTAGCCTTTTCACATATGATCGCTTGAGAGATGCTATCTCCTGCTATCTGTTTTTCGTTTATCCACACCAATAACAGTCTCTGAACATCATCTATCACTTGCGATCTCTGTTTCGAGAACAGAGTTGCACCTTTGGCAAGAACAGCTTCCTTGATTGCCGTTTTCTTGGCCACAATAGTAGCGATGGTTGATTGGGGTTTTGTGTACAACCTGGCCAGCTCGGAGACACGCACTCCACTTTCATACTTTGCAATGATCTCTTTCTTCATATCCATAGTAATTCTCACCCTTTTTCTTGTAGGGTTGGCACTAGAAGCTTTCTTGGGGCCCATGGTGACTTATTTTGCAGGTGCAGTCACTAAAAAGGCTGTGATAATATGAAATGTTCTGATTGTATGCTTGGAAGCGACCGCGGTGGCTGGCTTGTAAACACTGGCACCCACAGAATAAGTGAGGCAGGCTCAGGCCGCACATGGACGCGTCTCGAACAAATTGCGTTGAGCGAGTTTTTTAGCGCTAGCCGAGGCAAAATTTTTGTTAAAATGTATCATTAGGCGGATTTAACGTTATGTGATGCATTCGTTAGGCGAGGGGCCACTGTATTATTATTATTATTATTCATGTGCCTACTACATACATAGAAAACTACACTCAACATAAACCCTCCACTCAAACTTCTCTTCACTAACCTTAACAGGACACACTACCATAACACAAAACACAGATCTCTTTTTCATGTACCCCGAGTCCATATCTCACTGTGTAAAAACTCTATGCACATAAAGGGCCTCAAAATTTGGACTTCATTACCAGTAAATACTAAAGTAACCCTGTCTGAACATCATTTTAAGACTTCTCAAAAACCACTTAATCACCCTAAACTAAATACTCAATACTTAATATTTAACTTTACCAAAAAATCTCCCAGTTACCTAAATCTTAAAACTTTAAAACATGATGCCCAAAGTTCATACATTGATTAATACTACATTGTGGTAAAAATACAGTGGACCCCTGCATAGTGATATTAATCCGTGCAAGAGAGCTCATTGTTATGCGAAATTATCGTTATGCGAATGAATTTTCCCCATAAGAAATAATGGAAATCAAATTAATCCGTGCAAGACACCCCAAAGTATGAAAAAAAAAAAAATTTACCACATGAAATATTAATTTTAATACACACAAACTGAAAAAGGCATGCACAATTACATGACACTTACTTTTATTGAAGATCTGGTGATGATTGATGGGATGGGAGGAGAGTGTGTTAGTGTTTAGAAGGGGAATCCCCTTCCATTAAGACTTGAGGTGTCAAGTCCTTTTCTGGGGTTACTTCCCTTTTTCTTTTAATGCCACTAGGACCAGCTTCAGAGTCACTGGAGTTCTATCGCACAACATATCTGTCCATAGTGGCCTGTACCTCTCGTTCCTTTATGACTTCCCTAAAGTGTTTCACAACATTGTCAGTGTAATAGTCACCAGCACGGCTTGCAATAGCTGTGTGAGGGTGATTTTCATCCATGAAGGTTTGCACTTCAAGCCACTTTGCACAGATTTCCTTAATCTTTGTAGTAGGCAATTTCTTCAATTTCTCTCTCCCCTCCTTCGAACCAGTTTCCTCAGGTCTGGCCTCTTGCTGTTGAAGTTGATCTATCAGCTCATCAGTGGTTAGTTCTTCATTGTCCTCCTCCACCAACTCTTCCACATCATCCCCACTAACCTCCAACCCCAAGGACTTTCCCAATGCCATAAAGGATTCGTCAACTGGCATAGGATTCTCAGGGTTAGCCTGAAACCCTTCAAAATCCCTTTGGTCTACACATTCTGGCCACAGTTTCTTTCAAGCAGAGTTCAAGGTCCTCTTAGTCACTCCCTCCCAAGCCTTACCTATAAGGTTTACACAATTGAGGATATTAAAGTGATCTCTCCAAAAGTCTCTTAGAGTCAGTTGAGTTTCTGAGGTCACTACAAAGCACCTTTCAAACAGAGCTTTTGTGTACAGTTTTTTGAAGTTTGCAATAACCTGCTGGTCCATGGGCTGCAGGAGAGGAGTGGTATTAGGAGGCAAAAACTTCACCTTAATGAATTTCATGTCCCCATAAAGTCGCTCTGCCACATCTGTAGGATGACCAGGGGCATTGTCTAACACCAGGAGGCACTTAAGTTCTAAGTTCTTTTCAGTTAGGTGATCTTTCACATTGGGGGCAAATGCATGGTGTAACCAGTCATAGAAAAGTCCCTAGTGACCCATGCCTTACTGTTTGCCCTCCACAGCACACACAAATTTTCCTTGAGGACATTCTTTTTGCCTGAACGGTCTGGGAGTTTCAGAGTGATACACTAATAAAGGCTTCACTTTGCAATCACCAGTAGCATTGGAACACATCAACAGAGTAAGCCTGTCTTTCATAGGCTTATGTCCTGGGAGTGCCTTTTCCTCCTGAGTAATGTAGGTCCTGCTTGGCATTTTCTTCCAAAACAGGCCTGTTTCATCACAATTAAACACTTGTTCAGGTTTCAGTCCTTCACTGTCTATGTACTCCTTGAATTCCTGCACATATTTTTCAGCTGCTTTGTGGTCCGAACTGGCAGCCTCACCATGCCTTATCACACTATGTATGCCACTAGGCCTCTTAAATCTCTCAAACCAACGTTTGCTGGCCTTAAATTCACTCACATCATCACTAGTTGAAGGCATTTTTTTAATTAAATCCTGATGCAACTTCCTAGCCTTTTCACTTATGATCACTTGAGAGATGCTATCTCCAGCTATCTGTTTCTCATTTATCCACACCAATAAGAGTCTCTCAACATCTTCCATCATTTGCGATCTCTGTTTCGAAAACACAGTTAAACCTTTGGCAAGAACAGCTTCCTTGATTGCCTTTTTGTTGCCCACAATAGTAGCGATGGTTGATTGGGGTTTACTATACAACCTGGCCAGCTCGGAGACACGCACTCCACTTTCATACTTATCAATGATCTCTTTCTTCATCTCTATAGTAATTCTCACCCTTATTGCTGTAGGGTTGGCACTAGAAGCTTTCTTGGGGCTCATGGTCACTTATTTTGCAGATAAAATCACCAGAAACACTGTAATAATACGAAATGTTCCGATTGTATGCTTGGATGTTACCGCGGAGGCTGGCTGGTAAACAATGCCACCGGCGGAACATGTGAGGCTGGCTAAGGGCGCACATTAGACGCGTCTCAGACGAACAGCGTTGAGCGGGTTTTTTAGCGGTATGCGAGGCAAAATCTTGGCGATAAAATGTAGCGGTATGCGGATTTAACGTTATGTGATGCCAACGGTATGCGGGGGTCCACTGTACCTACCCAACTGAAGCATTCTCATACTGTAAAATACTTTCAACAACTTACAATGTTATATTCCTATAATATAATTTCAATATTTATTATTGAAACTATTGTAATTTGAGTACAGTTCATTTTTTTTTTTTCAACAAGTCGGCCGTCTCCCACCAAGGCAGGGTGACCCAAAAAAGAAAGAAAATCCCCAAAAAGAAAATACTTTCATCATCATTCAACACTTTCACCACACTCACAGATTATCACTGTTTTTGCAGAGGTGCTCAGAATACAACAGTTTAGAAGCATATACGTATAAAGATACACAACATATCCCTCCAAACTGCCAATATCCCAAACCCCTCCTTTAAAGTGCAGGCATTGTACTTCCCATTTCCAGGACTCAAGTCTGACTATATGAAAATAACCAGTTTTCCTGAATCCCTTCACTAAATATTACCCTGCTCACACTCCAACAGATCGTCAGGTCCCAAGTATCATTCGTCTCCATTCACTCCTATCTAACACGCTCACGCACGCTTGCTGGAAGTCCAAGCTTCTCGCCCACAAAACCTCCTTTACCCCCTCTCTCCAACCCTTTCGAGGACGACCGCTACCCCTCCTTCCTTCTCCTATAGATTTATATGCTTTCCATGTCATTCTACTTTGATCCATTCTCTCTAAATGACCAAACCACCTCAACAACCCCTCTTCTGCCCTCTGACTAATGCTTTTATTAACTCCGCACCTTCTCCTAATTTCCACACTCCGAATTTTCTGCATAATATTTACACCACACATTGCCCTTAGACAGGACATCTCCACTGCCTCGAACCGTCTCCTCGCTGCTGCATTTACCACCCAAGCTTCACATCCATATAAGAGTGTTGGTACCACTATACTTTCATACATTCCCTTCTTTGCCTCCATAGGTAGCGTTTTTTGACTCCACATATACCTCAACGCACCACTCGCCTTTTTTCCCTCATCAATTCTATGATTAACCTCATCCTTCATAAATCCATCTGCCGACACGTCAACTCCCAAGTATCTGAAAACATTCATTTCTTCCATACTCCTCCTCCCCAATTTGATATCCAATTTTTCTTTATCTAAATCATTTGATACCCTCATCACCTTACTCTTTTCTATGTTCACTTTCAACTTTCTACCTTTACACACATTCCCAAACTCATCCACTAACCTTTGCAATTTTTCTTTAGAATCTCCCATAAGCACAGTATCCTCAGCAAAAAGTAACTTCAATTCCCATTTTGAATTTGATTCCCCATAATTTAATCCCACCCCTCTCCCGAACACCCTAGCATTTACTTCTTTTACAACCCCATCTATAAATATATTAAACAACCATGGTGACATTACACATCCCTGTCTAAGACCTACTTTTACCGGGAAGTATTACACATCCCTGTCTAAGACCTACTTTTACCAGGAAGTATTCTCCCTCTCTTCTACACACCCTAACCTGAGCCTCACTATCCTCATAAAAACTCTTAACAGCATTTAGTAACTTACACCTATTCCATATACAGTGGACCCCCACATAACGATTACCTCCAAATGTGACCAATTATGTAAGTGTATTTATGTAAGTGCGTTTGTACGTGTATGTTTGGGGGTCTGAAATGGACTAATCTACTTCACAATATTTCTTATGGGAACAAATTCGGTCAGTACTGGCACCTGAACATACTTCTGGAGTGAAATATCGTTAACCGGGGGTCCACTGTACTTGCAACATCTGCCACATTGCTCCTCTATCCACTCTATCATATGCCTTTTTTAAATCCATAAATGCAATAAAAGCTTCCCTACCTTTATGTAAATACTGCTCACATATATGCTTCAATGTAAACACTTGATCTACACATCCCCTACCCACTCTGAAGTCTCCCTGCTCATCCGCAATCCTACATTCTGTCTTACCTCTAATTCTTTCATTTATAACCCTACTGTATACTTTTCCTGGTATACTCAGTAAACTTATTCCTCTATAATTTTTACAATCTCTTTTGTCCCCTTTCCCTTTATATAAAGGGGTTATACATGCTCTCTGCCAGTCCCTAGGTACCTTCCCCTCTTTCATACATTTATTAAACAAAAGTACCAACCACTCCAACACTATATCCTCCCCTGCTTTTAACATTTCTTTCATGATCCCATCAGTTCCAGCTGCTTTACCCCCTTTCATTCTACGTAATGCCTCACGTACCTCCACCACACTAACATTCTGCTCTTCTTCACTCCTAAAAGATGGTATACCTCCCTGGCCAGTGCATGAAATTACCGCCTCCCTTTCTTCCTCAACATTTAAAAGTTCCTCAAAATATTCTCGCCATCTACCTAATACCTCCCTCTCCCCATCTACTAACTCCCCTACTCTATTTTTAACTGACAAATCCATACTTTCCCTAGGCTTTCTTAACTTGTTTAACTCACTCCAAAATTTTTTCTTATTTTCATTAAAATTTCTTGACAGTGCCTACTATAAATAAAAACAGATGTACAACTTAAACTATGATCAATTTATTTTGTATTAAGTAGTCTGTAAGCCATTAAATTAAGTCTGCCCAAAATGCCTAGGCATGATAGTGGCTCTCTTTGCACTGCAACTCATTTTTGTAATTTTATATTCTCAATGTAATCTTGCAGAGAAATAAAATTTGTTTGTTTCGTTTGTTTTAATAGTGGCATACGCAGTGTACAGTGCTGTAGTATAGTAGAATTTACCCTTATTTTAATCCATATTTTCATATCTGTTAGTGAATAGCAGTAATTAATTCTCAGTTACTTAAGACACCGAAAGTGCTATTTAAGGTGTTAATCCAGGTGCTTAAGTGTTTTATTCTCTGTCTTATTTTATACTCGAAACCATTACTTTTAACTTTAAAATAATCAAGGTGCTAAAGTGTTTTATTTTAATGTACAGTAGCTCCATTATTTTTAGATTTAAAATAATTATCTTAGTTTATAAGTTCATATTTGTTAGTGGTTTAACATCAGTGGCTTTTGTCTTTTCTTCTTTTTTAATAATTGTAACAGCTATTTCTCTACTTACCCCTTATGAATGCAATTATTGATCCTGATATCAACCTCTTATTGAACTGCACACACAATCCAAACAGTAATTGCCATTACTACACTAGTAGTCAGGCTAATACTATTCTCAGTGTCAGCAAGAACATTACAGTCTTCAACTATAATGTTAGATAATTGAGTAAGCACTATGATGACCTCATTGTACTACTTAAGTCTCTAAATGCTACTATAACTTTCATTATAATTACTGAAACCTGGCTCAGACAAGATTTGACAGACATATTTACCATACCTGGTTACACAGCCATACATAACTGCAGGCCTGACCAATCAGGAGGAGGCACTGCCATCTGTTACTCTAATGAACTAGAATGTATGAAATCAACTAACGTACGGGATGAAAGCGATGAATATATAATAGCTAAATTCACATCAAGAACACTTAAGAAACCTATAACAGTTGGTGCAGTCTACAGACTACCACACTCAAATACTTAAACTTTTAGCAGTAACCTTAGAAACATGATAATTGAGTCAGCGTTGAATAAACACCATCTGATACTACCAGGAGACTTCAACATAAACCTTATCCAAGCAACTGACCTTCCAGTAGCTGATTTCACACATGCTATGAACAACAGCTTGTTGCTACCCTCTATAACGAAGCCAACAAGAATCTCTGAGACAAGTGCCTCGTTACTTGACCATATCTGGACCAACACGATATCTCCACTACAAGCAGGTATAATCACAGACAACACCACAGACCACTACCCTACCTTTCTCATAACCAACTTATCTAAACTGCCTCAAGAAACAAAGATCTCATTTCGTCTGCATGATGAGACATCGATAAACAACCTAAAACTAGCACTAGGTGCCATTGATTGGCAAAGACAGCTAGATGACAGTAATAATATCAATAAAGATATCAAATTTTTTTTACATAAAATCCTAAACCTCTATAACAAACATTGCCCAATCAAAACTAAACAGATGACAGAAAAGAGGCTAAACAGCCCATGGCTAACAAAAAGTATCCTCAAATCTATTAATAAAAAACACCAAATTGATAAACAGTTCAGATTAGGCTTAATTACTAAAGAATTTACTAAAAGATACACATCAGTACTCGGGGACCTGAGTGGCCCTGACACTCCATGTATAGGCAGTGTGCCATTGTTTATCAGCCATTGAGGACGATCCCACGCGTTCATACGATACAAGGTGTATTATTCCATTCGTTTTAGTGCTTGTAATTGCCAAATAAGCCACCATGGGCCCAAAGAAAGCTTCTAGTGCCAGCCAGCCCTTTGGTAAAGGGCTGAGAGAGAGGGGAGAATGTGCCCTTTTCAGTGTTTCTGCAATATGTACGATACTAAAGCAGCAGGAGTCGATAAAGGCTATAGTGCCAGTCAGCGATAAAATGTAGCATTAGTAGTGTAGCAAGTAAGTTAAGCAATTAATTGATAGAAAAAGGACAGCATGAAACTGACTCCTCCATTGTCGTTGGAGGTATATAGGGCTACCGACTAACACTGCCACGTCTGCTGCTGCCTTCACCACCACTATGTAAGGATAAGCAAGGGTGGAGAGGACAACAACAAACAACACACCACCACTCGTGACATTCTTAATGTCTTATTTTATTCATTCTAGAGTATATATCATGTTTCTATGTTTTTAATATTGTTTATTATATATTAGATGAATAAATAAGCCGTAGACCTGATACTAGTGCCATATTGAAGAACTACCTTGTCCTGTCTCCCAACACAATTCCTAACATACACCAGAAACAGACCTCTCTGGAACACTTTTTTTTGAGTGACAGGGGTCTATTGACTCTCAAGCTGGTCCTAGTGGCAAAAAACAAAGAAGAGAAGTAACCCAAGATAAGGACTTGGTACCTGAAGTCTTCATGGAAGGGGATTCCCCTTCCAAACAACTGTAAACTCCATCCTCTCCCATCTTCCAAACATCACCATGTCTTCAATAAAGGTAAATGTGATGTTATTATTGTTTTATTCTTCATATATCATTTTTTTCTGTGTAGGTAAATGTACATTTCATGTAGAAAACATTTTTTGAATACTTTTGGGTGTCTGAAACGGATTAATTGGATTGCCATTATTTCATATGGGGAAAATTAATTCAGAATAAGTCAGATGCCAGATCATTTATAGCAAGGGGAAACAGTGTGGTGCTAAGGACACATCCCTGATAGAAATGTCTTTCAGATAAGAAATTTTTTAGGAAAAATGGCAGATTGCCTCGGAGGCCTAAGGAGTGGACCTCAGCCAAGACAGTTATATCTCCAACTAGTGTCATGTGCCTTTTCAAGATCAAAAAAGACTGTGATAACGGAATGGTTACTAGCAAAGTTATTATGAACACTTGTATCTAAGTGGAGTAAGCGGTCAATAGTAGAGCGGCCCTTACGAAAGCCATATTGATGCGGGAAGGGACTACTGTATACGTATCTCTAAATACCACATCAAAAGTCCATTTACCAGACGTTCCATCAAGTTGCATACTGCACTGGTAAGAGCAATGGGACAACAGTGTGAAGTATCATGTCCAGAAGTACCTGGCTTATGAAAAGGCAGAATAGTGGCAGAATGTAAATGTTAAAGCATATGAATATGAATGCCAAAAGGCCCAGCTGCCAATGATTGGCAAAAGGAAAGTGTTGACTCTAGTTCTAGAAGTGTAAAAGGGATATTATAAGACTCTTCTCTGCTAGAAGAAAAGAATTAGGTAGGTCTTGGAGCTCGAGTTGCTCATTTATGTTGGAATCACGTGACCAGAAATCATGTTGAACAATGGTATAAGGCAGAACTATGGTACTACTTCAAGAATTGAGAGAAATGTGTTGTTGAATAGTTACAGGAATATTGTCTATAGAGATAAGAAGGGAAAGATTGTGATCCTGGCCAGCATTTCGTACCATGACTATGTGTGCACCACTCCTTAAAGCATGAAATGAAATATTTTGATCAACATGGTGCAGGATTGCCTTGCTGATGCTATAGTGTACTTTGAAATGTAGTGTGTAAGGGGAGCAAGTGTCATTCTGGTCTTTCCTGGGAAGAGTGAGAGGTAATTGTAGCAGTGTTGTCTGTTAATTGTTGTGGTTGTTTTAGTGTGGGAGCAGAGGTGGTCCATCCTGAGATGGGTGAATGATCTGAAAATTGTCACACAGTAGAGGGAGAAGCCAAGAGCATGGTCAAAGACATGTGGAGGTTGGATGTATTAAAGGAGTTAGGCAGAACCTCGATACCAGGAGCATGCGACAGAGTTGTCACCCACAGAAGGTACCAGGGCATTAGAAAGGTCCGATAATGAAGCAGGGTCGTAGAAGGGTGCTGCAACAGAAACTGGGCCGGGAGGAGCAGTTTCATGAATCTGGGACTCCATAGTTAAGTCACTTGTTTCCTTTTTCCCCAAAAAAAAGGAAAGAAAAAAGTGAAAAGGAGGAATGTGGAGGGGTAGTTCCTAGGAGGAATGGAAGAGCCATAAATCCCCCTCTGTGCCCAAGAGGACCTCAGTGCAGGTGCAACATGGAACTCATGTCATACCCTACCCTTCATGCCAGTAAACAAGCAATCCAGGATAGCAACCTCACATATACCAAGCCACCTCGGTGGACAAAAGAGAGGGTGGTCGGTTATCTACCACAAGGCATACTTCCTTTGGCTACCACTTCCCGGAATCCGACAGGTAGCCTCCAGAGATACACCTGTCACCTGAAGCCTTCCCCTCGGAGACTGGAAAGGGATTCGGACATACCCAGTCGATCCAGATTCCTTGGCAAACTACACCACCAAGAACCTCAATGGAATGGGATGGACCATGGTACCCTTTCCCCTACCTAGGAACTAGAATGCCCTAGGGGAGGACCCCAAAGGCTGAAAACAGGAAAGGGAGAGGGGAGGGATGGGAAAAAGAGGAGGAATGGGAAAGGGGAGGGGAGGATTTGGGGGTAATTTTGGTCTTCCTCAGAACAAAAGGTCCAATTCCTAAGACCAATAGCCTCTTTATCACAACAAGGAGCCCCCTTAAAGAGGACCGCTAATGCAGAAACTTGGTTACATATGTAAGAGGTCTGTGTATAAGCATATTTTGGGAGTGAATCATGTTTTTGTATAGCTGCATTGTTTTATACTTTCTGGATGTCTCATGTTCATATAAAGTAGTGTTCTGTGTTATGAATCAAGCACTAGGAGTTTTCTTTGTAATATATTTTTTGGTGTGAATATAATGCAGAGAATTCGTAGTTTGGAAGTTAGGAGGAGGTGCAGGATTACCAAAACTGTTGTCCAGAGGGCTGAGGAAGGGTTGTTGAGGTGGTTCGGACATGTAGAGAGAATGGAGTGAAACAGAGTGACTTCAAGAGTGTATCAGTCTGTAGTGGAAGGAAGGCGGGGTAGGGGTCGGCCTAGGAAAGGTTGGAGGGAGGGGGTAAAGGAGGTTTTGTGTGCGAGGGGCTTGGACTTCCAGCAGGCATGCGTGAGCATGTTTGATAGGAGTGAATGGAGACAAATGGTTTTTAATACTTGACGTGCTGTTGGAGTGTGAGCAAAGTAACATTTATGAAGGGATTCAGGGAAACCGGCAGGCCGGACTTGAGTCCTGGAGATGGGAAGTACAGTGCCTGCACTCTGAAGGAGGGGTGTTAATGTTGCAGTTTAAAAACTGTAGTGTAAAGCACCCTTCTGGCAAGACAGTGATGGAGTGAATGATGGTGAAAGTTTTTCTTTTTCGGGCCACCCTGCCTTGGTGGGAATCAGCCAGTGTGATAATAAAATAAAAAATAATATTTTTTATCAAAAAATTTGGTGGCACAAGCAAATTTTCATTCCAAAAGTGCAGCCCAGAGAAAAAAGTCTGGGAACCAATGTTTTAGTCTTCTCTTTCTTCTTATAAGTGCTGTATGACCCTTGTGGGTTTAGCACTAAGTTTTGATGATCAATTTCTACTGGTATAAAAAAAAATGTTTAGAACAGTACAGTGTGTTATGCCGGCTACAGCCCCATACATCTCATGTTGACTGTTTCTTGTGCTTGATTTATTCTCATGTTTTGTTCATCATGGCCCCTGCAGGAGAAGAAAAAGAACCCCAAATAAAATTTACAGTGAAGGGTTTAGCAGAAGCTTTTGGAAATCTGAACAAACTCACTTAAAATGCTTGAAAAATGAACCCTAACACCAAAAAGTTTTCATTAACCAAGAATGTTCATGGTGCATTATCTGCTTACAAGCAAATCTGTGATAAAATAGAAGAAACATATAGCTTAGGTGTGTAGTAGGCTATACCATCTAGGTTTGTGCAAGTACAGTAGGGCCCCGCTTTACGGCGTTTCACTTTACGTTGTTCTGTTAATACGGTCATTTTAAATTATGACCAAAACTCTATACGGCTCCCCCACCTGACTTTCTAATATGGTCACCGCGCCCCACCCAGTTTGTTTACATTCTCCGTAAGCACTAATTCTCTCCATTATGTCTGGAAACTCCAAAATTTCAAGTGTTTTTAAAAGTTATTTCATATTTTATATATACTCTGATAATTATACTTATGTATACCTGTACCTAAATAAACTTACTGTGCTGGCATGCAGATGCACATTAAAATCAGTAAGAGTGTTGTATGTCTAGAGACGTCACATTAGTAATAATAATAATCACCGAGTCTCATTTAAATGTTGTATATTACGTTAATATACATATTTTCATTAATCCATCTTTGATATTTTTCAAAATTATATAATAAACACAATGCATAACATATAA
The DNA here is from genome assembly GCF_038502225.1 of Cherax quadricarinatus. Classification (NCBI taxonomy): domain Eukaryota; kingdom Metazoa; phylum Arthropoda; class Malacostraca; order Decapoda; family Parastacidae; genus Cherax; species Cherax quadricarinatus. Next base: position 32,123,579 of record NC_091314.1, on the reverse strand, counting down.
AGATGATAAATACACCCCACAGTAGAATAAATAAACATAAATATGAGATGTGGTAGCCAGACGACTTGCACAAGTGACACCATATTAGAAATAATAATAATCACCGAGTCTCATTAACTCGTAAACGGTCCAAACGTATATATACGTTTTTTCAACATTTGAAAGTATGTAAAAAAAAGTAGATCTTTTTGTTTTTTTACATTTGAAAATGTGTAAAAAAACTTTGATCAACTTTTTTTTTTTCTTATACACCTACCGTCCGACTTACAACCAAGCTTGGTTCCGACCAACCGGTCGTAAGTCAAAATGGACGTAAGTCGAACCTTTGAAAACTGCCGACATACTGGGTAGGGCATAATGTCAAACTTTTCCTATATAAACTACCTACATAGTACTGTAATGTAATGTATAATCATTATTTCATTCTTTTTACCATAATTTACTTCTATTGTTATATTTTAATTATTTATTTACTGTATACAATGTATACATGGTAGTGAACTGTATTGTAAATTTTATATCGCATACAGTATCATACCTGGAGTTTACCTGGAGAGAGTTCCGGGGGTCAACGCCCCCGCGGCCCGGTCTGTGACCAGGCCTCCTGGTGGATCAGAGCCTGATCAACCAGGCTGTTACTGCTGGCTGCACGCAAACCAACGTACGAGCCACAGCCCGGCTGATCAGGAACCGACTTTAGGTGCTTGTCCATATGTTACTGTTATCGTATTGTCGACACAGTGGAATGGGAGAATACCACTGGTAGTGTCATCCTGCCAGAATGTAGTATAACCAATACTCTAAGTAAAGAGAAAACTCTGGAACATGTGTAATACATAGCCGGGTGGGTGGGTCTCTCTCTCTCTCTCTCTCTCTCTGTATCTCTCTCTCACAGGTACACGTAAGTAAAGTTATCATACATAGTATAAATTACCTTGGATAACCCAAATAATCCAGACAAAGTGCTATACAGTGGATCTCTGCTCCAGTGCAAAAAATTAATAATAATAATTATTATTATTACAGATTGGAGGGAGAGAGTATGGAGGAGGCGAATGTATTCAGATATTTGGGAGTGGACGTGTCAGCGGATGGGTCTATGAAAGATGAGGTGAATCATAGAATTGATGAGGGGAAAAGGGTGAGTGGTGCACTTAGGAGTCTGTGGAGACAAAGAACTTTGTCCTTGGAGGCAAAGAAGGGAATGTATGAGAGTATAGTTTTACCAACACTCTTATATGGGTGTGAAGCATGGGTGATGAATGTTGCAGCGAGGAGAAGGCTGGAGGCAGTGGAGATGTCATGTCTGAGGGCAATGTGTGGTGTGAATATAATGCAGAGAATTCGTAGTTTGGAAGTTAGGAGGAGGTGCGGGATTACCAAAACTGTTGTCCAGAGGGCTGAGGAAGGGTTGTTGAGGTGGTTCGGACATGTAGAGAGAATGGAGCGAAACAGAATGACTTCAAGAGTGTATCAGTCTGTAGTGGAAGGAAGGTGGGGTAGGGGTCAGCCTAGGGAAGGTTGGAGGGAGAGGGTAAAGGAGGTTTTGTGTGCGAGGGGCTTGGACTTCCAGCAGGCATGCGTGAGCGTGTTTGATAGGAGTGAATGGAGACAAATGGTTTTTAATACTTGACGTGCTGTTGGAGTGTGAGCAAAGTAAGATTTATGGAGGGATTCAGGGAAGCCGGCAGGCCGGACTTGAGTCCTGGAGATGGGAAGTACAGTGCCTGCACTCTGAAGGAGAGGTGTTAATGTTGCAGTTTAAAAACTGTAGTGTAAAGCACCCTTCTGGCAAGACAGTGATGGTGTGAATGATGGTGAAAGTTTTTCTTTTTCGGGCCACCCTGCCTTGGTGGGAATCGGCCAGTGTGTTAATGAAAAAATAAATAAAGGCTGGGAAATCGTAAAATTTTTTACAGAACTTTGTGTATTCCACTTCAATGCCTTTTCAGGTAGTGTGTGTATAAAAAAGGTACTGCTGGTTTATCTACATAGTAGAACCCCCATATCTGCATATTTGGTTTCAATTATACACAGTTTACCTTGGCCCAAAAATAAGCCTTAATTTTACTTAATAATAGTCATAAAGCACAAAAGTAGTGATGAAGGCTCTTCAAAGCCTAAGCACTTGTGCAACATCTGGGTATCTTTATTGTAGATGTTTCGCCATCCAGTGGCTTTATCAATACAAATTCTAGGACATAGCTTGAAGACAGTAGGACTATATACAGAAGATGAGGTAATCAGTCCCTCAACCTTGGAGTAGGCACGAAGAGCACCATAGCCGTGGAGATTCTGAAGCAGAAGCAAGGAGCCTGGCGCTTATATAGTAACGTCAAGTGTAGCAGACGAGGGCATAGTCATTGGTAGGCGGGATTCCCCAGTGGAAGTAGGCCCTTCCCAAATAGATGGGCTAGTTGTAGTAGTAGTTGTCGTAGTCGTGAAGGTTATGTACATGTCCTCAGAATCAAGATTCTATGATGTTGCAGTGTCTGACAAGATGTGCAAGAATGGTACATAATACTGACAAGATGAAATTAAGACACTTGTGCAACATCTGTTGCACAAGTGTCTTAATTTCATCTTGTCGGTATTATGTACCATTCTTGCACAAAGCCTAAGCAGCTGTGATGTGCTTCCCAGCATTGAAAAAGAGCTAATTCTCAACTTTTTGTGCATATTTTATCTATTACACTTTTATCATGGGTATGCATGTAAACGAAAAACAATATACGCACTCCATGAGGTCCCTCGGGGGTTACCTGGAGAGGGTTTCAGGGGTCAACGCCCCCACGGCTCAGTCTGAGACCAGGCCTCACGGTGGATCAGAATCTGATCAACCAGGCTGTTTCTACTGGCTGCACACAGGCTGAGGTACGAACCACAGCCCGGTTGCTCAGGTACAGTGGAACCTTGAAAATCGAACGTACCAAATATCGAACGTTTCGAAAATAAGACCATTTTTTCGGGCAAACTGTGTACCAAAAATCGAACGCGTTTCAAATTTCGGACCGCCGGGTACGGGACCTGTCCACTGGCTCGCTCTGTCCGCGTCCCCACGCAGACGCCGTGAGTAGTCTAGCTTTGTTTATGCTTGAGTGAACACTAACCTTCGCACTCATTCACACATTTTACGATTATTTCGTTGTGTTTAGTGCTTGTGGGACTGTGAAATAAGCTGCCATAGGCCCAGAGAAACTTGCTAGTGGTACCCCTGTGGTAAAGAAAGTGAGAAACACCATAGATGCGAAGAAGGAAATAATACAGAAGTACGAGAGTGGTGTGAGACTTGTTGAGCTTGCCAGGATGTATGGGAAAAACAAGTTGACCATCGGTTCTATCCTGGCAAAGAAAGAACAAATCAAGGGAGCTGATGTTGCGAAAGGTGTTAATATGCTAACCAAAAAAAGACCACAAATAGTTGAAGAGGTTGAGAAGTTGTTGCTGGTGTGGATCAAGGATAAAGAGATTGCAGGTGATAGTGTTTCAGAGACGATTATTTGCGAAAAGGCAAGGAAGTTGCATGCCGATCTGGTACAGAAAACTCCTGGAACCAGTGCTGATAGTGAATTTAAGGCCAACAGAGGCTGGTTTGAGAGATTTAAGATGCCATCACCAGTCTTCAATAAAGGTAAGTAAAAATGTTATTTTATATTATATGTATGTATTATTTTATATGTATGTAAAACTGTAATTAATCTCTATAAAATGTATTTTTTGTGTGAATATTTTTGGGTTTCTGGAACGGATTAATTGTATTTCCATTATTTCTTATGGGAAATATTAATTCGAATTTCAGACTTTTCGAAATTAGAACTAGCTCCTGGAACGGATTAAGTTCGATTTTTGAGGTTCCACTGTACTGACTTTAGGTGCCTGTCCAGTGCCATCTTAAAGACAGCCAGGGGTCTATTGGTAATCCCCCTTATGTAGGCTGGGAGGCAGTTGAACAGTCTTTGACCTCGGACACTTATTGTGTTCTCTCTCACTGTACTTGTTGTGCCCCTGCTTTTTGTTGGGGGAATGTTGCATCTCCTGCTGAGTCTTTTGCTTTCATAGAGAGTGATTTTCGTGCGCAGGTTTGGTACCAATCCCTCCAGGATCTTCCAAGTGTATATTATCATGTATCTCTCTCGCCTGCATTCCAGCGAATACAGATCAGGGACCTTCAACTGTTCCCAGTAATTTAGGTGCCTCATCATGCTTATATGTGCTGTGAAAGTTCTTTGTACACTCTCCAGGTCTGCAATGTCACTAGCCTTGAATGGGGCCATTAGTGTACAGCAGTATTCCAGCCTAGAGAGGACAAGCGGGTGTGGTGCGGTTTGCTGTGGAATCTGAATTATCTGAAGATGCCCTGCTCCCTTCCCAGATTTCCAGGAAGAGGGCAGGGTGCCCTTCGGGTAATGGGTGTATCTCTGAAACCTGCCTGTCAGTTCTGGGAGGTGGTGGCTGAAGTGGGTATGCTTTGTGGTGGGTTTCTGACCGCCCTTTCTTTTGTCCTCCGAGGCAGCTCGGTAGATGTGAGGCTGCTATCCTGGAGTGCTGGTTTACTGGCGTGAAGGGTAGGGTATGGCACAGGTACCCCGCTGCATCTTCACTGCCCATGGGCTCGAGGCCCTCTCAGATGAGGGGGTGAACTTCCGGCTCTTCTGTGCCTCCTAGTGACTGTCCCTCTTTTTTTTCTTTTTTGCTTTGCTTGTTTCTTTTTTTTTTTTTTCTAAAAATAACAAGAAATGAGATATGGAAGAAGCACCTTTATTATGGAGTCTTCACTTAATGAAACCCTTCCTCCTCCCAGACCCCTTTCTGATCCCACACCCTCTTCTAACCCGGCTTTGTTATCGGGCCATTTTCTTGACTCTTCCCCTCTTCAATGGGGGGCTCCTTGGCATGGTGAAGAGGCTCTTGGTCTGAGGAATTAGACCTGTCGGTCTCTTCCTCAGACCAAACCTAATTACCCCCCAATCCCCCCTTCCCTATCCCATCCTCCCCTTTTCCCTTTCCTCCTCCCCCTCCCCACCCCTCCTTTTTGCCCTTCCTCTTTTTGGCCTTTAGGATTTTTCCCACAGGCGTGCTAGTTCCTAGGTAGGGGAAAGAGTACCGGGGTCCATCCCATTCCATTGAGGTTCTTGGTGGTAGCGTAGTTTGCCGTGGAATTTGGATCGCCTGGGGATGTCCCGATCCCTCTCCAATATCCCGGAGAGTGGCTTTGGGTGTCTTTCGGGCGACGGGTGCATCTCTGGAAGCCACCTTTCGGATTTCGGGGGTGGTGGCCGAAGGAGGTATGCTTTGTGACGGATATCCGGCCGCCCTCTCTCTTGTCCACCGAGGTAGCTCGGCAGATGTGAGGTTGCTATCCCAGATTGCTGGTTTACTGGCACGATGGGTAGGGTATGGCACGGGTTCCATGCTGCATCTGCGCTACTTGCGGTGCTGAGGTCCTCTTGGGCGCGGAGGGAGATTTCTGGCCCTTTCATTCCTCCTAGGAACTATCCCTCCCCGGTCCCCCCCTTTTTTATTCTTATTTTCCTTTCTTTTTTTTTTTTCTTAAAAAGAAAGAAGTAACCTAACCATGGAGTACCCGATCCATGACTCCGCTACCCCCGGGCCCCTTATTGTTACTGCACCCCGTACTGACCTCGCCTTGTCTTTTGGCCACTCTTCGGACATTCCTAAGGCCCCTGTACATCTTGCTGGTGCTGTTTCATCACCCGCTTCAGGTGCCGGGGTTTTGACTGACTCCTTCAATTTGTCTGACCTCCACTCTCCTTTGACTATGCTTCCGGCTTCTCCCTCTACGGTGCGGCGATTTTCGAATCGCCATCCCGTCCCATGTCGGACTGACTCTGGTCCCACTTCTAAATGTCAACGACAATATCCTGATGATGTTACTTCGTTACCTTCCCACTCTACTCGGAAAAGACCGACACGTCATGCACTCCCTCTCCACACTCAGTTTCGGACCACACAATGGACTAAATTCTTTACATTAAGACCAACTTCTTCTACTGCCTATCTTTCCGACCATAGTATTGGCAAAGCACTCCTACGCCACGTTGGTAGAGATATTTCCTTTCATGCTCTTAAGAGTGGTACGCGCATCATCACAGTCCAGAGTTCTACCCAAGCTTATGATCTTTCTCTTCTTTCACATATCGATACTATTCCTATCACTATCAAAAAACATCATTCCCTCAATTCTTGTAGTGGTACTGTTATTCTGCCCCATACCATAGTCCAACAGAATTTCCAGACATGTGGCACTGACATTCTCGAACAGCTGGAACTCCAAGATCTCCCAATTCTCAAGGTAGACACTTATGTTCTTCCTGCCCACAGGCGAAGACGATACCCTTGCAATGTGGCTCGTTTAACTTTTGGCAGCCGTAAACTCCCATCCTCTGTTTATGTAGCAGGACATCGGTTACAAGTTCGGAAGGTGATCCCTACACTGCAACAGTGTAGGAATTGCTGGCGATTTGGCCACCCAGCAAAATACTGCAGATCTATAGCCGAATGCCCAGTCTGGTGCCCATGACCATTCTAGTACATCTTGCAGTCGAACTCCCTCTTGCCTTAATTGTCATGAGGCTCACCCTTTGTACTCTCGCCATTGCCAGGTCTACTTAAATGAGCAGGAAATTCGTTGCCTCAAAGAGGCAGAAGGTCAACCTTATGCTATGGCGGTTTCTCATCTCCGCCTCCAAGGGAGACTGCCCCGTGTTTCTTATTCTCGTGTTTCAAAGCGTCCCCCCACTTCTGGGGTCACATCTTCTGCAGCCTCCTCTGCGGTTGCCAGTCCCATAGTTCCTCCTGTATCTAACTCTTTTGCTGTCCTGAGCTCAGACGTCCCTACTTCAACTCCTCAGTCTGTCCTCACTTCGTGTTCTCCCTCACAAACCCCGGTATTGGCCAGACCTTGTACGACACCTCCTACCAATCGTCCCTCTACTTCTCAGAGGTCCAAAAAATCTCCTTTAACCCCTCCTTCCCTTCATCACCTCCACATTTTACCTTCCCTGTCTGTGTACCGGGTTCTTCCCTTCTCACTGGCTCTGTTACAAGTGTAGAGGTTCACCCTCCTCCTCGTACTATACCTACCTCCCCTGTTCCCTCCCAAGTTTCTTCCTCTTCTGCCACCTCCCAGGTTTCTGCCTCTTCTGTCCCCTTCCACGCTTCTTCTCCAGTTCCCTCCACCCTTTCGCCCCCCCCCCTACCTTGGTACAGTCCATTACAGTTCCAATCTTCACTCATCCTCCCCCTACCATCTCCAATATTGTCTCCCATACGACATCTCTGAACTCCGAAACACTTGAAGCAATCTCTGAATACATTGCAGAGACCAAACCATCAATGGACACTGATCCACCCTCTATTCCTTCTCTTTCCTCTTCTCCATCTGCGCAACTCCTTTCTTCACAACGCACGGTTCCTTCGCTACTTGAACGTTTTCCTTTGCCACCGCATGTGTACTTTTCTAACCCCTCTAGTCCGTAGGTACCCTTGCCTGTGGATTTCAGGTATCTTTATCGCTGCCAATCATTGCCTATTTACAGTGGAATATTCGCGGCCTCGGGTAATCAGGGTGAGCTTCAGATGTTGCTCGCCCAGTTTCCCCCTGTTGGTGTTTGCTTACAGGAACCATAATTACACTCTGCCATTATCTATCCCATCTCAGGCTATAATTTATTGTATTCTTCAGATCCTTTTCCTGATGGGACCTTTAATGAAAGTGCCCTTCTGCTACACACTGATATTCCGTACCATCAGCTATTTGTTCGTACTTCGCTGCATTACACAGCAGCCCGTATCCACTTGCATAGGTGGTATACACACTGTTCTTTGTATCTCTCTCCTTCTCGGGCATTATCTATCCCGGATATTACCTTTCTTGTTTCGTCATTATGGCCACCACTTCTGTTACTTGGCGATTTTAATGCCCATCATTTCCTCTGGGGAAGTCTCGCTGTGATTCCCGTGGCATTCAGTTAGAGGCTTTTTTTGCTACCCACTCTCTCCATGTTTTAAATACAGGTACTCACACCCATTTTGATCCTCGGACTTATACTCTCTCTTGCATCGATCTCTCAGTCTGCTCTTCCTCCGCCGCATTAGACTTCACCTGGTCTGTTCTCCCAGATTTATGTGACAGCGATCATTTCCCAATCATTCTTACTTCCCCTTCATATTCACCACCTCTTCGTAACCCACGGTGGCAATTTGATCAGGCAAATTGGAACCTTTACTCACAACTAACTGTTTTTAGTGAGGTTCCTTCTTCGTCCTCCGTTTTAACCACAGCTTCTCATTCCATACCCCAAACTTCGGGCAAGCATTCTCAGAAATGCGTGCCTTGGTGGTCTCCTGCTTGTGCTCGTGCAGTATGTTTGAAAGGCGCTGCGTGGGGCAGGTACCGGTACAATAGAACCACAGAGAGACTTCTTGATTTTAAGCAGAAGCGTGCGATCGCTCACCGTGTCATCCGTGACGCTAAACGCACTTGCTGGCGAGATTGTCTCCACCACCACCTCTGCTTCCTTTATGAGTGCAGTCTAGAAAAAAGTACAAAAACTGAGTGGTAAATATTCTCCTGACCCGGCTCCTGTTCTGCGGGTTGCCGGTGTTGATATAGCAAACCCACTAGATGTTGCCAATGAAATTGGCAATCATCTGGTCCGTATTTCTCAGGGGCTCCATCTATGCCCCTCGTTTCTTTCCTTAAAGTCTGCCTGAGAGTTATCACCCTTGGACTTTTCTTCTCTCAGAGAAGAACAGTATAATGTGCCTTTTACAAAACTTCAGGAACTGGAGGCAACGACACTTCAGGAACTGGGCCCAACGACATTCATATTCATATGCTACAACATTTACATCAGTCAGCCTTTGCAGTTCTATTATGCCTTTTCAATCTTATTTGGTCACAAGGAGTTCTTCCACAGCTGTGGAAATCTGCCATTGTTCTCCCTTTCCGCAAACCGGGTACTACGGGACATGAAGCCTTCCACTATTGTCCCATTGCTCTTACCAGTGTAGTTTGCAAAGTGATGGAATGCCTGGTAAATAGATGTTTAGTGTGGTATTTGAGACATAACAGTCTCTCCACTCGTCAATATGGTTTTCGTAAGGGCTGTTCTACCATAGACCCCTTACTAGGCTTGGATACGTATGTTCATAATGCCTTTGAGAATAACCACTCAGTTATTGCCATATTTTTTGACCTTGAGAAGGCATATGACACAACTTGGAGGTATATTTTGGCCCAAGCCTACTCCTTAGGCCTTCGAGGCAATCTACCATCCTTAAGAACTTTTTAACTGATAGACATTTCCGTGTTCGGGTTAACCCTTTGACTGTCGAAAGGCCCAATCCTGAAGTGTCTCCTGGTGTCGCAAAATATTCGAAAAAGAAAAATTAATTTTTCTTATGAAAATGTTAAGATTATTTTTCTGATTGTTTTAGTCCAAAAAAAAAAAATTTCCCATCAGTACTTACCCAGATATAGAGGCATGAAGTTTGCAGAAAATGAGCCGCATATGGCAACAGCGGCGACTGCCGCTCATCCGGTAAACTTTGGTTTACTTGTATTTGAAGGTTTGTTGTTTTCACTACAGTGGACCCCCGCATAGCGAACGCCTTGCATAGCGAACAATCCGCATAGCGAACGCTTTGTTCGCTAAAATTTTGCCCCGCATAGTGGACAAAAACCCGCTCAGCGACCTTCGTCCGAGACGCGTCCAATGTGCGGCCTCAGCCAGCCTCACATGTGCCGCCCGTCCCATTGTTTACCAGCCAGCCTCCGCGGTAACATTCAAGCATACACTCGGAATATTTCGTATTATTACAGTGTTTTCGGTGCTGTTTCTGGAAAATAAGTGACCATGGGCCCCAAGAAAGCTTCTAGTGCCAACCCTGTGGTAAAAAGGGTGAGAATTAGTATGGAAATTAAGAAAGATTTTGAAGGGTTTGGGGCTAACCCTGAGAAGCCTATGCCAGTTGTGGAATCCATTGTGCCTACTTCAAAAATTAAGGAAATGTGTGCACAGTGGGTTGAACTGCAAACCTTTATGGATGAAAATCACCCTGACACAGCTGTTGCAAGCCGTGCTGGTGACTATTTCAATGACAATGTTATGGCCCATTTTAGACAAATCGTAAAGGAACGGGAGGTACAGAGCTCTATGGACAGATTTGTTGTGCGACAGAGGTCCAGTGACTCTGAAGCTGGTCCTAGTGGCATTAAAAGAAGAAGGGAAGTAACCCCGGAAAAGGACTTGCTACCTCAAGTCCTAATGGAAGGGGATTCCCCTTCTAAACACTAACACTCTCTCTCCCCTCCTCCCATCCCATCAATCATCACCAGATCTTCAATAAAAGTAAGTGTCATGTAATTGTGCATGCCTTTTTCAGTTTGTGTGTACTAAAATTAACATTTTTTTGTGGTAAAAAAAATTTTTTTTCATACTTTTGGGTGTCTTGCACGGATTAATTTTATTTCCATTATTTCTTATGGGGAAAATTAATTCGCATAGCGAACATTTCGCATAACGACCAGCCCTCTTGCACGGATTAAGTTCGCTATGCGGGGGTCCACTGTATTTTACTTTTTCAAATAACTTTTGTGGCCTGTGAGACCAAAGTAAGGTGCGATGTACATATATACACTCGTTGTATACAACACAATAAGCACACAAACATAATTATCAATATATTGTTTACAAAAACAAAGAATACAAAAAATTGTTTATTACTATTGTTCTATCATATATATACCAATATACAGTCACTGGACATATTCCTAGAAGTTCTGCAGCTTGTGTAACTCTTTGAAGCATGGTGTCATACACAATGGTGTTTTACACTCCTCACACACATAAAACCAGTGTGTGTGCATTTTTGTGGAAGTTTTTTTTTATGTGCAAAGACAAAACACCTCTGAGCAGTTTTCTTCAAAGTATTAGCAGGCAGTTGTGTTATGTAGTTATCCTAGGTAAATGTGTCATCATTCCTTCCTGCATTCCTATCCTTCATTCCTTTCCTGCATTCCTTCCCTACCTCTCTTCCTACATTCCTTCATCTGTCCTTACTTTTTTCCTTCCTTTCATCTTGTCCTTCCTTCATTCCTGCCTTCCCTTCTTGCTTCTGGTTTCTATAATATATATACACATATATATAGTCACCAGACACTTTCATATAACTGCTATTATCTCCATTCAACAAGCTTGTCTTGTGTGGGAGTGTGTGGCTTATAATTGTTTTGAGTCAGGAGTCGGCAGCTGTCAAAATGACATATTGTTTCATTACTCACTCCCCCTACCGCCTGTCTAAACAATGGGGTCGGATTTTGCTTCCCGTCCATTCTATCTAATTATCTTTCTCCCTCATTCTTACTCTTTCAATCTGTCTCTCTTTCTCTCTGTCTATCTCTGTCTCACAGGTACACATAAATACAAGTATACATAGTGTAAATTACCTAGGATAACCCAAAAAATCCAGACGAAGTGCTATACTCTGCTTGAGGATGTGAGTAAACGTGATGATGACGCAGACTTGTGGCTCTCTCTGAGACAGAGAGCTAGACGGATAGACAGGGAGCTTGGCAGACAGACAGACAGAAATGTTAGTGTACCAGCAAAAACAAAGTGAGGGGGATGGTCATCTAATCTTTTCTTATCAGCTGCACCCTCCCTCCACCCTCGTTTACGCTCATCAAACGTCATCTCTTATCAGATGTTATCTCCCCTTATCTTGTCACTGTCATGGGTGAACTGTTTTTCATGCTTCAAGGGAACATATTATTATTATTAGGTATTATTATTATTATTCGTCCTCTTCCTTCTTCCTCTTCTTTCTTCCTCTTCCTCCTCCATTGCTTTTGGTCTCAAACTCCTGGAAATCATGAAATTGATCTTCACTGACACTTCCATCTGTGTTAGAGCATCACTTGGGAAGAGAAGAGTCCCAGATTTGCTGGGGAGTCACATATTTCCTACTGCTAGACATGCTGAAAAAGGATGACTGAAATGGCATTCCCACAATGCACCGCTGGCTCTCCGATTTTTTTTTATATGGTGCACACTGACCATGGAGACTCATTCTCTCACATGTGGGCCTACCAGCTTTCTCCTGCTTGATTTGAAGCCGCTAGAATTTATGCGCTCTTATGACGTATATATACAACTGCGACAGTCAAGGGGTTAATAATGTGCTCTCCCTGGACTTTATCCAAGCTGAAGGTGTCCCCCAGGGATGTGTTCTGAGCACAACACTTTTTCTCCTTGCTATAAATGATTTGGTCTCTAGTCTTCCATCCCCTCAAGGAAGGTTCCTTGATGTTGGTGAGGGGCTCTTGATTTAGGAAATTGGATCTGTGCTCCAGTTCCCCGAATTAAGCCTGAATGCCTTCCACATCCCCCCGAGGCGCTGTATAATCCTCCGGGTTTAGCGCTTCCCCTTGATCATAATAATAATCTAGTCTTCCATCCAATATTTGGTCATCACACTATGTTGATGACTTCGCTATTGCCTGTGCAGGCGCTGACTCACCTCATTACAGTTTCTCTCCAGCATGTGGTTGACCGTGTTTCCAGTTGGGCCACCACACGTGGGTTTAAATTTTCCAGTACCAAAACTCGCCAAATTACTTTCACTAGACGCTCTGTCATCTCCGATCATCCTTTATACCTCTATGGGACCCGTATCCCTGAACGTGATACAGGCAGGTTTCTAGGCCTCCTCTTTGACTGCAGGTTATCCTGGAAACCTCACATTACCTCTCTGAAGACAACTTGTCACAGCCGGCTGAACCTTCTTAAAACCCTTGCTCATCTTCCATGGGGAGCTGATCGTCGAACTCTTCTTTGCCTACGTTCCACCGGCATTTTATCGAAACTTGATTATGGTGACCAGATCTATTCAGCTGCCTCTCCTGCTACTCTATCTAGCCTCAACCCTATTCATCACCAAGGATTACGTTTATGCCTTGGTGCTTTTTGCTCTTCCCCTGTGGAGAGCCTCTATGCAGAAGCGAACGTTCCATCCTTATCCGATCGCTGTGATGCCCATTGCCTTCATTACTATGTACTCTCTCATGATCTCTGCAATCCTTCCATTTATAGAATGGTTACTGATATTAGTAGACATTCTTTATTTGTTCGCTGCCTGTTTGCTCCATCCCTTCTCTCTTCGCCTACATTCGCTCTTGTCTTCTCTTCAATTTCCACCTTTCTATGTTCATGTAGCATCTCACTTTTCCCTACCTCCCTGGGAAGTTCCAGCTGTTCAAGTCTGTTCTTTCTCACTCCCTTGCTCGAAAGCCCAACTGTCTACGGTAGCTTCCCGCTCTCTTTTTCTTGACCACTTCCACTCTCATTCTCATGCCATTGCAGTGTACACAGATGGCTCTAAGTCTTCTGACGGTGTAGGATTCGCAGCAGTGTTTCTGGACAGTGTCGTATGAGGGCATTTACTATCTTCGGCTAGTATCTTTACTGCTGAATTGTATGCCATTCTTGTAGCACTTATCTGTATTGCGTCTATGCCTGTGTCATCATTTGTGGTTGTTTCAGACTCCCTTAGTGCTTTAGAGGCTATACAGAAATTTGATACACATCACCCCTTAGTCCTCCGTATCCAACTTTGGCTACGCCACATCTCTATGAAGCATGAAGATATTGTTTTTTGTTGGGTCCCTGGTCATGCTGACTTACAGGGCAATGAACAGGCAGACACTGCTGCGCGGTCAGCAGTACATGACCTACCAGTTTCATATAGAGGTGTTCCATTTACGGACTATTTTGCTGCAATAGCTATCCACCTTCACACCCGTTGGCAACAACGTTGGTCTACTCTACTCCGTAACAAACTTCAATCTATTAAACCGAGTATAGGTTACTGGCCGTCGTCTTGTCACCAGTGCCAAGGTTGGGAGACTACTCTCTCCTGTCTTCGCATTGGCCATACTCATCTTTCTCATGGAGAGGTGCCCTGCTCCTCTCTGTGAGAATTGTCAGGTTCCATTATCAGTCAGCCACATTCTGTTAGACTGCCCACTTTATCAGCGAGCACGCAGAATTTACCTCCAATGTCGTCTTCGCTCCGCTGCTCTCTCTCTACCTTCCCTTCTCGCTGATGGACCCACCTTTCATCCGGACACTCTCATTGACTTTTTGACAACTGACTTACTTCACAAACTCTGATGATACCTTCAGCCCTTTCTACCTCAGTCTCTTGCTACCCTCTACCCCTGCACTATCCCCTGCCCCGCTGTTTTCTGTAACCTACTGATCGCCCCTCCCCCCTTCTGCTGCCCAATACCCTGGCTTCCTTCCCTACCCTGCAGTGCTGTATAGCCCTTGTGGCTTAGTGCTTCTTCTCGATTATAATAATCTGGGGTCACCGCCGTTTCTAATGCTTTTGCACTCCTACTTCTAAGTATCTTTATTTCGAAATGTTTCGCCTACACAGTAGGCTTCTTCACTCGAGCCTCTTCAAGGGGGGCTCCTTGGCGTGGTGAAGAGGCTCTTGGTCTGAGGAATTAGCCCTGTCGGTCTTCTTCCTCAGACCGAACCTAATTACCCCCCATTCTCCCCTCCCCTATCCCATCCTCCCCTTTTTCCATTCCTCCTCCTCCTCCTCACCCCTCCCTTTTGCCCTTCCTCTTTTTGGCCTTTGGGATTTCTCCCACAGGCGCGCTAGTTCCTCGGTAGGGGAAAGGACACCGGGGTCCATCCCATTCCGTTGAGGTTCTTGGCGGTGGCGTAGTTTGCCGTGGAATCTGGATTGCCTGGGGATGTCCCAATCCCTCTCCGGTATCCCGGAGTAGCTTTGGGTGTCTTTTGGGCGACGGGTGTATCTCTGGAAGCCACCTTTCGGATTCCGGGGGTGGTGGCCGAAGGAGGTATGCTTTGTGGCGGATATCCGGCCACCCTCTCTTTTGTCCACCGAGGTAGCTCGGCAGATGTGAGGTTGCTATCCCGGATTGCTGGTTTACTGGCATGAAGGGTAGGGTATGGCACGGGTTCCATGCTGCATCTGTGCTACTAGCGGTGTTGAGGTCCTCTTGGGCGCGGAGGGGGATTTCCGGCCCTTTCATTCCTCCTGGGAACTATTCCTCCCCGCTCCCCCCTTTTTTTATTTTTTTTTTATTTTTATTTTCTTTTCTTCTTTCTTTTTTTTTCTTAAAAACAAAAAGCAAAGGAGTAACCTAACCATGGCGGCCCTAGTCCATGAAACCACTACCCCCGGGCCCCTTCTTGATACCGCACCCCATTCTGACCCTGCCTTGTATTTAGACCACTCTTCGGACACTCCTGATGCCCCTGTACCTCTTGCTGGTGCTGTTTCCTCACCCGCTTCAGGTACCGGGGCTTCAACTGACTCCTTCGATTTGTCTGAACTCCGCTCTCCTTTGACTATGCTTCCGGCTTCTCCCTCTACGGTACGGCAATTCTCGAATCGCCCACCCATTTCACGCCGGACCAACTCCGGTCCTACTCCTAAACGCCAACGTCAATCTCCTGATGATGCTCCTTTGTTACCTTCCCATTCCACTCGGAAAAGACCGACACGTCAAGCACTCCCTCTCCATGCTCAGTTTCGGACCACACAATGGACTAAATTCTTTACTTTAAGACCAACTTCTTCTTCTGCCTACCTTTCTGACCATAGTATTGGCAAAGCGCTCCTGCGTCATGTTGGCAGAGATATTTCATTTCACGCTCTCAAGAGCGGTACGCGCATCGTCACTGTCCAGAATGCTACCCAAGCTCATGATCTTTCTCTCCTTTCGAATATCGATACTACTCCTATCACTATTGAAAAACATCTTTCTCTCAATTCTTGTAGTGGTACTATCATTCTGCCCCATACCATAGTCCAACAGAATTTCCAGTCATGTGGCAATGACATTTTTGAACAGCTGGAACTCCAGGATCTCCCAATCCTCAAAGTAGACACTTATGTCCTTCCTCCCCGGGGGCGGAGACGTTACCCTTGCAATGTGGCTCGTTTAACTTTTGACAGCCGAGAACTCCCGTCCTCTGTATATGTCGCGGGACATCGGTTACAAGTTCGAAAGGTGATACCTACACCGCAACAATTTAGAAATTGCTGGCGTTTTGGTCACCCAGCGAAATATTGCAGATCTATGGCCGAATGCCCAGTCTGTGGTGCCGACGACCATTCTAATACATCTTGCAGTCAACCTCCATCTTGCCTTAATTGTAATGGAGCTCACCCTTCGTACTCCCGCCGTTGCCAGGTCTACTTAAATGAACGTGAAATCCGTTGCCTCAAAGAGGCAGACGGTCTCCCTTATGCTATGGCAGTTACTCATCTCCGCCTCCAAGGGAGACTACCCCGTGTTTCTTATTCTCGTGTTTCCAAACATCCTCCCACTTCTGGGGTCCCATCTTCTGCAGCCTTCTCTGTTGTTACCCCTCCCATAGCCACTACGGCATCTAATCCTTTTGCTGTCCTTGGCTCTAACGTCCCGACTACAACTCAGTCTGTTCTCACATCTTCGTGTCCTTCCTCACAAGCCCCAGTATCGACAAGACCTCGTACGACACCTAATACCAATCGCCCCTCTACTTCTCAGAAGTCCAAAAAATCCACATTGCTCAAATCTTCTTTGCCCCTTCCTTCCCTTCTTCCACCTCCACACTTTACCTTTCCAGTCTCTGTACCTAGTTCTTCCCCTCTCTCTGGCTCTATTACAAGTGTGGAGATTCACCCTCCTCCTCGTACTATGCCTTCCACCCCCGTCCCCTCCCAAGTTTCTCCCTCTTCTGCCACCTCCCAGGTTTCTGCCTCTTCTGTCCCCCCCCCACACTTCATCTCCAGTCCCTTACACTCTTCCCTCCCCCACTACTTTGGTACAGTCCATTACTGTCCCAATCTTTACTCACCCTCCTCCTTCTATCTCCAATACGGTCTCCCATACATCTTTGAATTCAGAAACACTTGAAGCCATTTCAGAATATATTGCAGAGACTAAACCTTCAATGGACACTGATTCACTTCCTGTTCCTTCTCTTCCCTCTCCTCCATCTTCACAACCCCATTCTTCGCAACGCTCCGTTCCTTCGCTGCTTGAACATCTTCCAATGCCACCACACGTTGACTTTTCTAACCCCTCTAGTCCGTAGGTGCCTTTACCTACAGATTCCTGATATTTTCTTCATCGCCAATCATGGCCTATTTACAGTGTAATATCCGCGGCCTCAGGGGTAATCGGGGTGAGCTTCAGATGTTGCTTTCCAGGTTTTCCCCTGTTGGTGCTTGCTTACAAGAACCAAAATTACACTCGGCTGTTTTCCAACCTATCTCAGGCTATAATTTATTGTATTCTTCGGATCCTTTCTCAGATGGGACCTTTAATGAAAGTGCCCTTCTTCTACGCAATGATATTCCGTACTGTCAACTATTTGTCCATACCTCGCTGCATTACACTGCAGCCCGTATCCACTTGAATAAGTGGTTTACAATATGTTCTTTATATCTCTCTCCTTCTCGAGCATTTTCTATCCCAGACTTTGCCTTTCTTGTTTCATCCTTACCACCACAACTTCTGTTACTTGGTGATTTTAATGCCCACCATTTCCTCTGGGGGCGGTCTCATTGTGACTCACGTGGCATTCAGTTGGAGGCTTTTCTCGCCTCTCACCCCCTCCATGTTTTAAATACGGGTACTCCCACCCATTTTGATCCTCGTACTCGTACTCTCTCTTGCATCGATCTATCAGTCTGCTCTTCCTCCACTGCACTAGACTTCACCTGGTCTGTTCTACCAGACTTACATGACAGCGATCATTTTCCAATCATTCTTACTTCTCCTTCCTATTCACCACCTTTCCGTAGCCCTCGCTGGCAATTTGATCAGGCAAATTGGGATCTTTACTCACACCTCACTGCTTTTAGTGAGGTTCCCTCTTCATCCTCCATTGATGAGCTCCTACACATCTTCTCGACGTCAGTTTATACCGCAGCTTCTCATTCTATACCCCAAACCTCAGGCAGGCATTCTCAGAAGTGCGTGCCTTGGTGGTCTCCCGCTTGTGCTCGTGCAGTACGTTTGAAACGTGCTGCATGGGGCAGGTACCGGTACAATAGAACCGCTGAGAGACTTCTTGATTTTAAGCAGAAGCATGCGATCGCTCGCCGTGTCATCCGTGAAGCTAAACGCACTTGTTGGCGAGACTATGTTTCCACCATCACCTCTGCTTCTTCTATGAGTGCAGTCTGGAAAAAAGTGAGGAAATTGAGTGGTAAATACTCTCCTGACCCAGCTCCTGTTCTACGGGTCGCTGGTGTTGATGTAGCAAACCCTCTCGACGTTGCCATTGAACTTGGCACACATCTGGTCCGTATTTCCCGAGGGCTCCATCTATGCCCCTCGTTTCTTTCCTCAAAGTCTGCCAGAGAGTTAGTGCCCTTGGACTTTTCTTCTCTCAGAGAAGAACAGTATAATGTGCCTTTTACACTTCAAGAACTGGAGGCAACGCTCTCAGCTTGCCGATCATCGGCAGCTGGGCCTGACGACATTCATATTCGTATGTTACAACATTTACATCGGTCAGCCCTTGTAGTCCTCTTACACCTCTTCAATCTTATTTGGGCACAAGGAGTTCTTCCCCAGCTGTGGAAATCTGCCATTGTTCTCCCTTTCCGCAAACCGGGTACTACAGGACATGATGCCTCCCACTATCGCCCCATCGCTCTTACTAGTGCAGTTTGCAAAGTGATGGAACGTCTCGTAAATCGACGTTTAATGTGGTATTTAGAGACACACAACAGTCTCTCCGCTAGTCAATATGGCTTTCGTAAGGGTCGTTCTACCATAGACCCCTTACTACGCTTGGATACGTATGTTCGTAATGCCTTTGCGAATAATCAATCAGTTATTGCCATATTTTTTGATCTTGAGAAGGCATATGACACAACTTGGAGGTATAATATTTTGGCCCAGGCCCATTCCTTAGGCCTCCGAGGCAATCTACCATCCTTCCTTAAGAACTTTTTAAATGACAGACATTTCCGTGTTCGAGTCACTAATGTTCTTTCCCCGGACTTTGTCCAAGCTGAAGGTGTCCCTCAGGGATGTGTTCTAAGCACAACACTTTTTCTCCTTGCTATAAATGATTTGGCCTCTGTTCTTCCACCCAATATTTGGTCATCACTCTATGTTGATGACTTCGCTATTGCTTGTGCAGGCGCTGACTGTCATCTTATTGCAGTTTCTCTCCAGCATGCGGTCGACCGTGTTTCCACTTGGGCCACCACGCATGGGTTTAAATTTTCAAGTACCAAAACTCACCAAATTACTTTCACTGGACGCTCTGTTATCTCCGATCATCCTTTGTATCTCTATGGCTCCCGTATCCCCGAATGTGATACAGTCAGATTTCTAGGCCTTCTCTTTGACCGTTGGTTATCCTGGAAACCTCACATAACCTCTCTGAAGGCAACTTGTTACAGCCGGCTAAACCTTCTTAAAACCCTTGCTCATCTTTCCTGGGGAGCTGATCGTCGAACTCTGCTTCGCCTACATTCAGCCCTCGTTTTATCGAAACTCGATTATGGTGACCAGATTTATTCCGCGGCCTCTCCTGCTACTCTCTCTAGCCTTAACTCTATCCATCACCAAGGATTACGTTTGTGCCTTGGTGCTTTTCGCTCTTCCCCTGTTGAGAGCCTCTATGCAGAAGCGAATGTTCCATCCTTGTCTGATTGCCGTGTTGCCCATTGCCTTCGCTACTATGTACGCTCTCACGATCTACACAATCCTTCCATTTATAGAATGGTCACCGATATTAGTAGACATTCTTTATTCGTTCGCCGCCCCTGTTTGCTCCGTCCCTTTTCTCTTCGCCTACATTCACTCTTGTCTTCCCTTCAGTTACCACCTTTATATGTTCATGTAGCATCTCACTTTTCCCTACCCCCCTGGGAACTTCCAGCTGTTCGGGTCTGTTCTTTCTCACTCCCTTGCTCGAAAGCTCAACTGCCTACGGTGGCTTCCCGCTCTCTTTTTCTTGATCACTTCCACTCCCATTCTCATGCCACCGCTGTGTACACAGATGGCTCTAAGTCTTCAGACGGCGTCGGATTCGCAGCAGTGTTTCTGGACAGCGTCGTGCGGGGGCATTTACTATCTTCAGCTAGCATTTTTACTGCTGAACTGTATGCCATTCTTGCAGCACTTATTCGTATCGCATCTATGCCTGTGTCATCATTTGTAGTAGTCTCAGACTCCCTTAGTGCTCTACAGGCTATACGAAAATTTGATACATCTCATCCCCTAGTTCTCCGTATCCAACTTTGGCTACGCTGTATCTCTACCAAACATAAAGATATCGTTTTTTGTTGGGTCCCTGGTCATGTCGACGTACAGGGCAATGAACAGGCAGACACTGCTGCGCGGTCAGCAGTGCATGACCTACCAATTTCCTATCGAGGTGTTCCATTTTTGGACTATTTTGCTGCAATAGCTACCCACCTTCCCACCCGTTGGCAACAACGTTGGTCAACTCTGCTCGGTAACAAACTTCATTCTATTAAACCGAGCATAGGTTACTGGCCGTCTTCTTGTCATCAGTGCCGAGGTTGGGAGACCACTCTCTCCCGCCTTCGCGTTGGCCACACTCGTCTTACTCATGGGTATCTCATGGAGAGGCACTCTGTTCCTCTCTGTGAGCAGTGTCAAGTTCCAGTATCGATTAGCCACATTCTGTTAGACTGCCCTCTCTATCAACGAGCACGCAGAATTTACCTCCAACGTCGTCTTCGTTCTACTACTCTCTCTTTACCTTCCCTTCTTGCTGATGGACCCTCCTTTAATCCTGACTCTCTTATTGACTTCTTGACAACGACTGATTTACTCCACAAACTCTGATGATACTTTTCGCACTCTCCTCAGCCCTTTCTAGTTCAGTTTCTTGCTGCCCTTTACCCTTTCACCATCCACTACCCCGCTGTTATCCGTAACCTATTACTCATCCATCTCCCTTTTGCCACCTGATGCCCTCGCTTCCTTCCTGCCCTGCAGCGCTGTATAGTCCTTGTGGCTTAGCGCTTCTTTTTTTATTATAATAATAATCTTCACTCGAGTACAGAAAAGTTGATAGAAGCAGAAGAGACTTGAAGACGATGTAATCAGTCCATCACCCTTAAAGTTTTGAGGTGGTCAGTCCCTCAGTCTGGAGAAGAGCATTGTTCCATAGTCTGAAACAATATCTTCTCCAGACTGAGGGACTGACCACCTCAAAACTTTAAGGGTGATGGACTGATTACGTCGTCTTCAAGTCTCTTCTGCTTCTATCAACTTTTCTGTACTCAACTGAAGAAGCCTACTGTGTAGGCGAAACGTTTCGAAATAAAGATACCTAACTGTTGCATGTGTGTCTTGCCTAACAACCTGTCGGTATTTTATACCATTTTAATGTTCACTCCTACCTCTGCACCACTTTCTACTTCTGCTTCATTTCGCTCACTTACTTCTCAGTTTACTAGACCTCGTGGACCTACAGTTTCTTCGCTTCCATCACCTGTACAGAATCTATCTTCTACCTCGGAGACTAGTTCTCACCCACTTCCCAGCTCTCACACAAAGGTGTAGGTTCATCCCCCCTAGTGTAGTTCCCTCTTCTCCTGTCCCCCCCCCAGTCTTCCACAGTTACCCTCCAACCTCCTTCCTCTCCTGTTACACTGCAGGACTCTTCTACTCCAGGCAATGCATCTCTCCAGGCTCATACTCCCCACTTTCCTCAAACCTCTTTGGTTGCCTCTATGGTTACTCCGATCTTTACTTTCAATACCTCTCCTGTCTCTGACATCATGGCATCATTGGCTTCCTTATCAACTGAGACATCCAGCTATATACCGGAGATGACACCCCTGATGGACACCAATGCGCCTCCTTCTATTTCATGACCCATGCAACAATCTATTCCTCAGCAGTATTCTAATTCTTCCTTGCTTACACTCTTACCGTTGCCCTCACATGTTAACTTTACTGATCCTAAAAGCCCATAGGTTTTATCATTTCTTATTGTTGTCATTTTTATTTCTGTACATAATGTCTTTTTTACAATGGAATATTTGTGCCTCTAGAGGCAGTCGAGGAGAACTCCAATTGTTACTCTCCAGGTTGTCCCCAGTATGTGTTGGGTTGAAAGAGCCCAAAATTCATTCTATCATTCGCCCCATTTTGGGCTACTTGCTGTTACATTCTTCCAATGCTTTACCTGATGAATCATTTAATGAAAGCATGCTTCTTGTATGTGTTGATGTACTGCATCAACAAGTTCTTGTTCGTTCCCCGCTGCATTATACTGCAGCTCGTATTTATTTACACTGATGGTTTACAGTTTGCTCTATCTTTCTCCCTCCCATGCATTCTGTATCTCTGATATTGTATTTTTAGTTTCATCTCTGCCACTGCCCATATTGTTGGGCGATTTTAATGCTCACCATCACCTGTGGGAAGGGTCCCACTGCAACTCTCGTGGTGATCAGTTGGAGACTCTTCTCACTTCTCATCTTTGTCATGTTTTAAACATGGGTGCTCCTACCCATTATGATTCACACTGAGTCTCTCTCTTTCATTGATCTTTCTATTTGTTCTTTTCCCGTTGCACTTGATTTCGCATGGTCTGTTCTTCCAGACTTACAAGATAGTGATCACTTTCCCATCCTTCTTACTTCTACTACGTATGCACGACCATTTCGCAGCTCTCGTTGGCAATTTACTTTAGCAGATTGGGACTTATACTCCCATCTTACCACATGTTCTGAGGACCCCCTTTTGTCCTCTGTTGATGAACTGGCACAACACTTTTCGACCTTAGTCCTAACTGCGGCGACACATTCTATCCCCCCAAACCTCAGGTAGGCATTCTCAGGCATGCGTACCTTGGTGGTCTCCGACATGCACCTGTGCAGTGCATTTAAAACGTGCTGCGTGGGGCAATTATCGATATAATCATACTGTAGAGCGTCCATTGGATTTCAGGCGAGTAAGGGCAGTTGCTTGCTGCATTATCTGCACTAAATGCACTTGTTGGCGAGACTGTGTGTCTACCATTAACTCGTCTTCCCTTATGTGCCTGATTTGGAAAAAGGTGCAGAAATTGTGTGGTAAGTACACTCCAGACCCAGCTCCCATTTTGCAGGTTGCTGTAGTTGATGTCACAGAGCCCTTAGAAGTTGCCCCAGAAATGGGGAACTCTCTTGTCTGTATCTCCTGAGGGCTTCATCTCTGTCCCTCATTTCTTGCGTTTAAACCTACCAGAGAGCAGTTGCCCTTAGATTTCTCCTCTGATGGGTTAGAGCCATATAACGTACCTTTTACTCTTCTAGAACTGGAGCCTACATTGTCCATTTGCCAACCGTCGGCACCGGGACCTGATGATATCCACATCAGAATGCTTCAACATCTCCATTCTGTGGCCCTTCCCGTTCTTTTACATCTTTTCAATCTAATTTGGAAGTGAGGGGTTCTCCCTCAACACTGAAAATTGGCTATTTGACTACCGTTTCGCAAACTGGGTGCATTGGGACTTGACACCTCTCACTAATCATCCCATTGCCCTGACCAGTGTGGTCTGCAAGGTGATGGAACAGTTGGTGAATAGACGTCTGATGTGGTTCTTAGAGACAATAGCCTTTCCCCTCGTCAATATGGCTTTCGCAAAGGCCGCTCTACTGTAGACCCCTTGCTCCACTTAGATATGTACAGTAAGGCCCCGCTTTACGGTGTTCCGCTAATATGGCGATGTCAAATTATGACCAAAATTTCCTATACAGCAAGCGGTCTTTCAAATACGGCGCCCCCCCACCCGGTTTGTTTACATTTTCCGTGACCTCATCTATTATGTCAGGAAACTTTCCAAAATTT
Source organism: Cherax quadricarinatus (assembly GCF_038502225.1). Classification (NCBI taxonomy): domain Eukaryota; kingdom Metazoa; phylum Arthropoda; class Malacostraca; order Decapoda; family Parastacidae; genus Cherax; species Cherax quadricarinatus. Next base: position 32,099,680 of record NC_091314.1, on the reverse strand, counting down.
CAAGTGTTTTAAAGTTACTGCATATTTTATATGTGCTCTGATAATTATACTTATGTGTACCTGTACCTAAATATACTTACACACTGTGCTGGTGTGCAGGTACACATTAAAATCGCTAAGTCTCTCTCTACTCATGACGCCAATACTACGTAATAATAATCACTCTTGGGCACACTAAATGTCTTATTTTACATCAATACAGGCATTTTCATTAATCCATCTATGATATTTTCCTCAAAATTATATATGAAACCCATTACATAGCATATAAACATGATACATACACTCAGAATAAAAATTGATGTAAATATGAGATTTGTTTACAAAGCAGCTGTGTAGGTAGTGTCGGAAGAATTACGTTTTCTCTTGTCAAACACTGTAGAAAAATATTCTTTTCGTATGCCTTTATGTATAGCAATTCATGACTCTTGTGGGTTTAGTGCTTTTTATAATATTATTATTATTATTATTAATATTATTACCTTCATTCACTCTAAAAATGGTGTGTTGCTGTTTGTTTATTCTGAACTAACTTGTACACAATGTAAGAGTATTTGTATTGTGAAGTAATTATTATTAAAATAAAAAATATTGAGGTAAATGTTTTACAAACTCTTACAAATGGACGTGAATGAACTAAAAGTAGACACACATTAATACGCATTTATTTCGCCTGACCAAGTGATCGTCCACTACCTGTTCAGTTTGTGTTCTTACATTGTCTTAACTCTGTATCTCGTTCTCTCTCGTTTACTCTTTTGTTAACTAGTTGGCTCTCATTGACGATGGCGTCTAAGGTTAGCTGTAATAAAAAGAGAAGTCGTAAGCCTCTTGCTTTAAGTGCCAAGTTAGAGGATGATGGTGTGCCATTCTGATCTTATTCAATAAACACCCTGCCACTCACCTCTCACAAATTAATATTAATATTTTAAGGTAAGTAATAAGTGTACTCTGTGTGTATCTTACCTTTTATTGTGTTTTTAATGCTTATTTCTATTGCTAACTTAGTATAAGTTAGTGTAAACTTGTTGTCTGGCATTTATTGCATATTTTATGTGCTCTGATAATAATACTTGTGGAGCATTGTGGTAGCCGGGTGGAGGGACAACATTACGTTTTCTCTGTTCAGCCATCAGAGAAAATGTGTATGAATCTGCGTTTGGCCCACCCATTCCCTCACTCCGCTTTTGTTTACAATTTTCGGCATGAATTATTCATTACTTCTACCTTCATTTATGATGGCATCTAAAGGTAGTTGTTAGAAATGATTAAATTCATTGAACAAAGCATGTCGATGTTAATATGTCTCTGGGCCACAGTGTAGTTTGCCAGTAGGTGTAGCCCAGGCAGGCTATCTACCAGCTACCTACACTGACTTTATACAAATAAATACTACTCACCTCTCTTCCTATATTAAGACTACACATATTTTAAAGGTAAATAATGAGTGTACTGTATGTGCCTTTTACCTCTGGGATGTTTTAAATATCGTATATTAAGTGCTACCTACACCTGGGCTACCTGCACCTGATTTCCTACAAATAAGTACTACTGGCCTCTCTCCCTACATTAAGATTACAAATACTTTAAAGATAAGTAATGAATTTACTGTGACTGTATTTTACTTTGTGTGTTTTTAATGCCTAGTTCTATTACTAAGTTAATATAATTTAGTGTAAACTTGTCTGGCATTTATATGCTTTTATAAATGGGAAAAAATGGAGTTCTGCCTTCCGGCGATGTCTGCTTTCCGGCAACAGCCTGGAACCTAACTCGCTGTATAAGTGGGGTCCTACTCTATATTCAAAATGCCTTTGCTAACAACCACTCTGTCCTAGCAGTCTTTTTTGATCTAGAGAAGACACAGACACCACTTGGAGGTATAACATCCTAGCCCAAGCCCACTCCTTAGGCCTCCACGGTAATCTACCAAACTTCATTGCTGTTTTCATGTCCGATGGACATTTTCGGGTCCGTATTGGCGCCTCACTTTCCTCGAACTTTGTACAAGTCTAGGGAGTTCCATAAGGTTGTGTCCTCAGCACTACTATTTTTCTCTTTACAAATAACCTACCTTCTCTTCTTCCTTCACATATTTGGTTGTCACTTTATGTTTATGACTTTGCTATAACTTACTTGGGTGCTAACTGTCAACTAGTAGCAGCCTCCCTTCAGGTTGTAATAGACGGGGTCTCCCATTGGATGACTTCTCACAGCTTTAAATTTTCTAGTACGAAAACCCGGTTCATTACTTTCACTAGACGTCCTCTTATTCTGGATACTCCTTTGTGCATACACAGTTCACATATTCCAGCATGTGATACGGTTAAGTTTCTGGGCCTGCTCTTTGATCACTGACTGATGTGGAGACCACACACTTCTCCTTTAACCCTTTGACTGTTTTGGTCGTATATATACGTCTTACGGGGCAATGTGAGAAAGCTGGTAGACCCACATGTGAGAGAATGGGTCTCCATAGTCAGTGTGTGCCATATAAAAAAAATTGGGGAGCCAGTGGTGCATTGTGGGAATGCCATATCAGTAGTCCTTGTTCAGCATGCCTAGTGGTAAGAAATGTGACTCTCCAGCAAATCTGGGACTCTTCCCAAGTGATCACTCTAACACAGATGGAAGTGTCAGTGAAGATCAATTTCATGGTTTTGAGGAGTTTGTGACCAAAAGCAATGCCCAGGATACCAGAAGGAAAATGAAGGAAAATGAGAGAGAAAGAAGAAAGATAATTAGGTAGAAGGATGGAGGAGAAGCGAGCATCGGACCCCATTGTTTTGACAAGCGGTAGGGGGAGTGAGTAGTGATAGTGTCATTTTGACACCTGCCAGACCCTGACTCAGCACATTTAGAAGTCCACACAACACAATGACAGTGTCCAGTGACTTTATATTTGTATATATATTATAGAAACCAGAAGGAAGGAAACGATGAAAAAAGAAAGGTCGGGAGGGAGGAAGGAAGGAATGACACATTTACCTAGGATAACTACCTAACACAACTGTCTGCTGCTACTATGAAGAAAACTGCTCAGAAAGGTGTTTTGTCTGTGCACATAAAAAAGCCCACAAAAATGCAGACACTCATTTTATATGCGAGTGTAAAGCACCATTGTGTATGAAACCATGTTTCAAAGAGTTCCACAAGCTGCAGAACTTCTAGGAACATGTCCAGTGACTGTACATTTGTATATATATTATAGAACAATAGTAAAGTTTTTTGTATTTGTGTAAACAAGTTTTGTAAATATATTGATAATTATGTTTGTGTGCTTATTGTGTCGTATATAAGTGTACATATGTGCATTGCACCTTACTTTGGACTCACAGGCCACACAAGTTATGTGAAAAAACAAGAAACCTTGCAATGCAAGCAAACCAAAGTTTACTGGGTGAGTGGCATTTGTCACTGTTGCCATTTGTGGCTCATTTTCTGCCAACTTTACTCCTCTATATCTCCATAAGTGCTGATCGCAAAAATTTGTTTTGGGGCTTAAAATAATTAGAAAATTAATCTTAACATTTTCATAAGATAATCATAAGGTAGTTGTGCTTTACAAGCTATACGAAAATTTGATGCACCTCACCCCCTAGTTCTTCATATCCAACTTTGGTTATGTCATATCTCTAGCAAACACAAAGATATTGTTTTTTTATTGTTTTTTGCTGGGTCCCTAGTCATATTGACGTACAGGGCTATGAACAGGCAGACACTGCTGCATGGTCAGTAATACATGACATCCCAGTTTCTTATAGAGGTGTTCCATTCACAGACTATTTTGCTGAAATTGCTACCCACCTTTGCACCCATTGGCAACAACATTGATCTAATCTACTCCATAAACTTCATTCTATTTACCGGAGTATAAATTTCTGGCCATCTTCTTGTCAAGGTTGGGAGTCTACTCTCTCCTGTCTTCGAATCGGCCACACTCGTCTTACTCACGGGTATCTCGTGGAGAGGCGCCCTGTTCTTCTCTGTGAGAATTGTCACATTCCAGTATCCGTTAGCCACGTTGTTGGACTGTCCACTTGGTCGACGAGCACACAGAATTTACCTTCGTCTCCACTCTGCTGCCCTTTCTTTACCTTCCCTTGACAACAACTGACTTGAAAGTTAAGACACTTGTGCAACATCTGGTTATCTTTATTGTAGATGTTTCGCCATCCAGTGGCTTTATCAATACAGATTCTTGGACATAACTAGAAAACAGAAGAACTATATACAAAAAATGAGGTAATCAGTCCCTCAGCCTTGGAGGTGGTGTTTACAACACCATGGTTGTAGAGATTGTTGCACAAGTGTCTTAACTTTCATCTTGTCGGTATTGTATACCTGTCTTGCACAACAACTGACTGACTTCACAAACTCTGATACCTTCAGCCCTTTCTACCTCAATCTCTTGCTACCCTCTACCCCCGCACTATCCCCTGCCTCGCTGTTTTCTGTAACCTACTGATCATCCCTCCCCCCTTCTGCTGCCCAATACCCTCGCTTCCTTCCCTACCCTGCAGCGCTGCATAGCCCTTGTGGCTTAGCGCTTCTTTTTGATTATAATAATTTACCTTCCCTTCTTGCTGATGGAGCCTCTAATCCAGACTCTCACATTGACTTTTTGACAGCAACTGATTTACTACACAAACTCTGGTGATGTCTCTAGCACTCTCCGTCCTTTTTACCTTAACCCTCTGGGGGTCGCCAGGCCCTCTCGAAGACTTGTTCTCAGGGTCGTCAAAATTTAAAAAAAAAAAAAAATCTTATGAAAAGATAATCTTTTCCCAATCATAATGACACCAAAAGTATGAAATTTGATGGAAAACTTACGGAATTATGCTCTCGCGAAGTTAGCGGTCTCAACGATGTTAACGCATTAGCGATTTAGCCCAATTTGAGCCCTATTTTCGGCCAATTCCAATATACTAGTCGACAAAAATCATAACTATTTCGCTAGAACTCCATTTTTTCTATCGAATGAGTACAAGAAACCACCCATTTTACCGATTTCAACTATCCAATAAAGTGGTCAGACTTTAGCAATTTTGCCCTCTTCAAGGGGGGCTCCTTGGCGTGGTGAAGAGGCTCTTGGTCTGAGGAATTAGACCTGTTGGTCTTCTTCGTCAGACCGAACCTAATTACCCCCCATTCTCCCCTCCCCTATCCCATCCTCCCCTTTTTCCATTCCTCCTCCTCCTCCCCACCCCTCCCTTTTGCCCTTCCTCTTTTTGGCCTTTGGGATTTCTCCCACAGGCGCGCTAGTTCCTAGGTAGGGGAAAGGATACCGGGGTCCATCTCATTCCATTGAGGTTCTTGGCAGTGGCGTAGTTTGCCGTGGAATCTGGATCGCCTGGGGATGTCCCGATCCCTCTACAGTATCCCAGAGTAGCTTTGGGTGTCTTTCGGGCGACGGGTGTATCTCTGGAAGCCACCTTTCGGATTCCGGGGGTGGTGGCCGAAGGAGGTATGCTTTGTGGCGGATATCCGACCGCCCTCTCTTTTGTCCACCGAGGTAGCTCGGCAGATGTGAGGTTGCTATCCCGGATTGCTGGTTTACTGGCATGAAGGGTAGGGTATGGCACGGGTTCCATGCTGCATCTGCGCTACTAGCGGTGCTGAGGTCCTCTTGGGCGCGGAGGGAGATTTCCGGCCCTTTCATTCCTCCTGGGAACTATTCCTCCCCGCTCCCCCCTTTTTTTTTATTCTTTTTTTTATTTTTATTTTCTTTTCTTCTTTCTTTTTTTTTCTTAAAAACAAAAAGCAAAGGAGTAACCTAACCATGGAGAACCCAATCCATGAACCCACTACCCCCGGGCCCCTTCTTGATACCGCACCCCATTCTGACCCTGCCTTGTGTTTAGACCACTCTTCGGACACTCCTGATGCCCCTGTACCTCTTGCTGGTGCTGTTTCCTCACCCGCTTCAGGTACCGGGGCTTCGACTGACTCCTTCGATTTGTCTGAACTCCGCTCTCCTTTGACTATGCTTCCGGCTTCTCCTTCTACGGTGCGGCAATTTTCGAATCGCCCACCCATTTCACGCCGGACCAACTCCAGTCCTACTCCTAAACGCCAACGTCAATCTCCTGATGATGCTCCTTCGTTACCTTCCCATTCTACTCGGAAAAGACCGACACGTCAAGCACTCCCTCTCCACGCTCAGTTTCGGACCACACAATGGACTAAATTCTTTACTTTAAGACCGACTTCTTCTTCTGCCTACCTTTCTGACCATAGTATTGGCAAAACGCTCCTGCATCATGTTGGTAGAGATATTTCATTTCATGCTCTCAAGAGTGGTACGCGCATCGTCACTGTCCAGAATGCTACCCAAGCTCATTATCTTTCTCTCCTTTCGAATATCGATACTACTCCTATCACTATTGAAAAACATCTTTCTCTCCTTTCGAATATCGATACTACTCCTATCACTATTGAAAAACATCTTTCTCTCAATTCTTGTAGTGGTACTGTCATTTTTTACCTGCCCCGCCCCCGCGGCCCGGTCTGATACCATAGTCCAACAGAATTTCCAGTCATGTGGCAATGACATTCTTGAACAGCTGGAACTCCAGCATCTCCCAATCCTCAAAGTAGACACTTATGTCCTTCCTGCCCCCAATAATTGAGGGGTTATGCGGAGACGTTACCCTTGCAATGTGGCTCGTTTAACTTTATGACAGCCGAGAACTCCCTTGTCCTCTGTTTATGTCGCGGGACATCAGTTACAAGTTCGAAAAAGATTTGGTTGATGTCTGCCTGGAGCTTTGTGATACCTACACCTCTGTGTTCTGTTAGTGAGGAAATTATAGATCCATCGACCGCAGCAATGTAGAAATTGCTGGCGTTTTGGTCACCCAGCGAAATATTGCAGATCTATGGCTGAATGCCCAGTCTGTGGTGCTGACGACCATTCTAATGCATCTTGCAGTCAACCTCCATCTTGCCTTAATTGTAATGAAGCTCACCCTTCGTACTCCCGCCGTTGCCAGGTCTACTTAACCCTTTCAGGGTCCAAGGCCAAAATCTGAAGTCACGCACCAGTGTCCAAGAAATTTTGAAAAAAAAAAAAAAAAATTATTTTTCTTACAGAATTAAAGAGCATATTTTTGTGAAGGTAATAAAACAAAAAAATTAGAATCTGATCAGTACTTACCGAGATACAGTGCCAAGAAGTTTGTAGAAAATGATGTGGTGGCGGCAAAATTGACGAATTCCACATACGCGTATTATATTATTTTGTTGTTTTAGTTGTTTTTTCTTTTCTTTTCCAATTTTTTTCTATTCCTACTAACATTTGGGGCCTGAGAGACCAATACTGTATATAATTGATATATATATATACTCACTGTATTGAACACAATAACCGCACTAAAGTTATTATCATATTATTGTTTACCACTGTTGTTTATTACAATAAACATGCACAAATATTGTATAATACTAATGTTCTATCATATATTTACATATTTACAATCACTGGACATGGTTTTAGAACTGCTGGAGCTTGTGGAACTCCTTGAAACAAGGCACCATGCACAGAGGCACCTTACATTCCTCACACATAAACCGAGTGTCTTTGCGTCTTTGTTGCCGTCGTTTTGTTTGTGCACAGACAATGCATCTCTTCTGAGCAAATTTCTTTTGAGTTGAAGGAAGCTGTATTATGAAATGATCACCTTCTCTCCTCAAACGCTTGGGTATATTGTGATGAATTCGAGGACCATGTTGTATTGCAGGTGTTGTTACCTGGTACTTCATTATGAGTTGTCTGACAACAGACAAACAAAATTCACCATACGGTGGTCTGTTACCAGTCTTTATTTGGTACATATTATATGCATTCAGCATTGAAATGTCCATGAGATGGAAGAAAAGTTTCATGTACCACTTGTAACTCTTACAAACACAGTCAACAAAACCAATCTGCATGTCACACTTGTCAACCAAGCGCATGTTTTGTGTATAATCAATCACTGTCACTGGTTTTCGAATACGTTCATTAGTCACTCGATCAACTTTGCCACTGTCTTGCATTTCATTACGGTGAATGGTTGTCAACAATGTGACATCTCGTTTGTCATGCCACCGTAATGCCATGATGTCATTGGCAGTAAAAACCTGCACGTCGTCATCACGAACACCTGCGTTGAGCCTGGGCATATGTTTACGATTAGAACGCACTGTGCCACACACATCTGTCTTGTTCACTCGCATGAAATCACTGAGTAATGGGCTTGTGTACCAGTTATCGGTATATAATGTATGGCCCTTACCAAGATAAGGTGCCATCATGTTTCTCACTATGTCACCTGATATACCCAATAACATCTTGGTATCTTTCAATGTTTTACTACCCGTGTATACAACAATATCCAACACCAGGCCACTGTCACAATCACAGAGTACAAACAATTTTATACCAAAGCGGTTCCTCTTGCTCGGTATATACTGCTTGAATGACAGTCTACCTTTGAACAAAATCAAAGACTCGTCAATTACAAGATTCTTGAATGGATAAAAGTATATCCTGAACTTTTGTTTGAGATACATGAAAACATTTCTAATCTTGTATAACCTGTCACTTCTGTCAGGCCTGGTTTTGTCAGAGAAGTGCAACATACGTAACAGTAAGATAAACCTGTTCACTGGTATTATTTCACTGAAGGATGGGGTACAAATTAGCCGATCTGTGGACCAGTATGCTTTTATATTATGCTTATAGACATGAGGCATAAGCATTATTGTTGCAAAAAGTAAATACATTTCTGCAACAGTCGTCTCTTTCCATCTGTGTAGTCTTGACTGTGGTGATAAGATCGTATTTGCCATGGTGTACTGAAAATACTTATTACTTCCCCTGACAATAATTTCCATCAATGGCTGGTCAAAGAATAATTCAAAGAATTCCAGTTCATTGGCCGTGGTTCCAAGGGGACAGGTAGGTAGAATTCCACTTTGAGAGTCATCAAAGTGGTGAGGGCTGGGAACAAAATTGGGATTTTGCTGCCAATCCCAGATACGGTTTGCTGGTGGATACTGGACATCATAGGCTGGTTGTACGGGTGGTTGTGGCGGGCTGGTGGGTGACGCTCCGCTTTGTCCTTGAACTGACGAGTCAGCAGCGTGGGTCCCTGCGTGGCACAGTGAGTCACGCATGGCGGTGCCACTACCACCACCAGCCCCACTAACACCATCCACTGATGCCTGTGGCCCATCCATGCCAAGTGTAGCCACATCATCCTCACTATCACTACCTAAAATGGGTGTAGGGCCACGGGATGTACTCCGGGATGTACTCCGTCCCCTGGGCACAGCATAGGGTACACTACCCGAGCGCATGCGGCGGCGAACATACCGACGCTTCACTGGTGAATATGTTTCCTCACTATCACTACTCGAATGATCGTCGAGCGCAATAAAATCACAATCCACGTCAGAATCATCGTCATTACTGAAGTCAGAGGCCAGGTCACGGGAAAATATTAGTTTTCTCTTACGTTTAGGAACACCCGACCGTGAGTCACGAGTGCCCACACCAGAGGTAGAAGGTCGAGGATCGTCGGGGTTTTCTGCACTATTATCGATATCCTGGTCATTATTTTCGGTCAGTAACTTATCAAAGCCGTAGAATTCGTCTTCATTTCCACTTCCATCAGTGTCAGAACTATCAGACAGGAAGAGGAGAGTCCCAATTTTCCGGGGAGTGAGAGCTGACTTGCGACGAGGCATGGTGAACAAGGGTGACTGAGCCGGCGTTCCCACAATGCTATGCAGGCGCCTAGATTTTTTGTTTATGGCGCACACCCACGGCGCAGACCCATTCTCTCACATGTAGGCCTATGAGCGCTTTCGCGCTAAATTTGACGGCGCTAGAATTTTGGCATAGATCTACGGTTTGGACACTCACCGACCAGCCGTAGATCTACGGGACGGACCCTGAAAGGGTTAAATGAATGTGAAATCCATTGCCTCAAAGAGGCAGAAGGTCTCCCTTATGCTATGGCAGTTACTCATCTCCGCCTCCAAGGGAGACTACCCCGTGTTTCTTATTCTCGTGTTTCCAAACATCCCCCCACTTCTGGGGTCCCATCTTCTGCAGCCTCCTCTGTTGTTACCCCTCCCATAGCCACTCCGGCATCTAATCCTTTTGCTGTCCTTGGCTCTGACGTCCCGACTACAGCTCAGTCTGTTCTCACATCTTCGCGTCCTTCCTCACAAGCCCCAGTATCGACAAGACCTCGTACGACACCTAATACCAATCGCCCCTCTACTTCTCAGAAGTCCAAAAAATCCACATTGCTCAAATCTTCTTTGCCCCTTCCTTCCCTTCTTCCACCTCCACACTTTACCTTTCCAGTCTCTATACCTAGTTCTTCCCCTCCTCGTACAAGTGTGGATTCACCCTCCTCCTCGCCTTCCACCCCCGTCCCCTCCCAAGTTTCTCCCTCTTCTGCCACCTCCCAGGTTTCTGCCTCTTGTCCCCCCCCCCCCCCCCCACACTTCATCTCCAGTCCCTTACACTCTTCCCTCCCCCTCTACTTTGGTACAGTCCATTACTGTCCCAATCTTTACTCACCCTCCTCCTTCTATCTCCAATATGGTCTCCCATACATCTTTGAATTCAGAAACACTTGAAGCCATTTCAGAATATATTGCAGAGACTAAACCTTCAATGGACACTGATTCACTTCCTGTTCCTTCTCTTCCCTCTCCTCCATCTTCACAACCCCATTCTTCGCAACGCTCCGTTCCTTCGCTGCTTGAACGTCTTCCAATGCCACCACACGTTGACTTTTCTAACCCCTCTAGTCCGTAGGTGCCTTTACCTACAGATTCCTGGTATTTTCTTCATCGCCAATCATGGCCTATTTACAGTGGAATATTCGCGGCCTCAGGGGTAATCGGGGTGAGCTTCAGATGTTGCTTTCCAGGTTTTCCCCTGTTGGTGCTTGCTTACAAGAACCAAAATTACACTCGGCTGTTTTCCAACCTATCTCAGGCTATAATTTATTGTATTCTTCGGATCCTTTCTCAGATGGGACCTTTACTGAAAGTGCCCTTCTTCTACGCAATGATATCCCGTACTGTCAACTCTTTGTCCATACCTCGCTGCATTACGCTGCAGCCTGTATCCACTTGAATAAGTGGTTTACAATATGTTCTTTATATCTCTCTCCTTCTCGAGCATTTTCTATCCCAGACTTTGCGTTTCTTGTTTCATCCTTACCACCACCACTTCTGTTACTTGGTGATTTTAATGCCCACCATTTTCTCTCGGGGGGGGGGGGGGGTCTCATTGTGACTCACGTGGCATCCAGTTGGAGGCTTTTCTCGCCTCTCGCCCCCCTCCATGTTTTAAATACGGGTCCTCCCACCCATTTTTATCCTCGTACTCATACTCTCTCTTGCATCGATCTATCAGTCTGCTCTTCCTCCACTGCACTAGACTTCACCTGGTCTGTTCTACCGGACTTACATGACAGCGATCATTTTCCAATCATTCTTGCTTCTCCTTCCTATTCACCACCTTTCCGTAGCCCTCGCTGGCAATTTGATCGGGCAAATTGGGATCTTTACTCACACCTCACTGCTTTTAGTGAGGTTCCTTCTTCATCCTCCATTGATGAGCTCCTACACCTCTTCTTGACGTCAGTTTATACCGCAGCTTCTCATTTTATACCCCAAACCTCAGGCAGGCATTCTCAGAAGTGCGTGCCTTGGTGGTCTCCTGCTTGTGCTCGTGCAGTACGTTTGAAACGTGCTGCATGGGGCAGGTACTGGTACAATAGAACCGCTGAGAGACTTCTTGATTTTAAGCAGAAGCGTGCGATCGCTCGCCGTGTCATCCGTGAAGCTAAACTCACTTGTTGGCGAGACTATGTTTCCACCATCACCTCTGCTTCTTCTATGAGTGCAGTCTGGAAAAAAGTGAGGAAATTGAGTGGTAAATATTCTCCTGACCCAGCTCCTGTTCTATGGGTCGCTGGTGTTGATGTAGCAAACCCTCTCGACGTTGCCATTGAACTTGGCACACATCTGGTCCGTATTTCCCGAGGGCTCCATCTATGCCCCTCGTTTCTTTCCTCAAAGTCTGCCAGAGAGTTAGTACCCTTGGACTTTTCTTCTCTCAGAGAAGAACAGTATAATGTGCCTTTTACACTTCAAGAACTAGAGGCAACGCTCTCAGCTTGCCGATCATCGGCAGCTGGGCCTGACGACATTCATATTCGTATGTTACAACATTTACATCGGTCAGCCCTTGTAGTCCTCTTACACCTCTTCAATCTTATTTGGGCACAAGGAGTTCTTCCCCAGCTGTGGAAATCTGCCATTGTTCTCCCTTTCCGCAAACCGGGTACTACAGGACATGATGCCTCCCACTATCGTCCCATCGCTCTTACTAGTGCAGTTTGCAAAGTGATGGAACGTCTCATAAATCGACGTTTAATGTGGCATTTAGAGACACACAACAGTCTCTCCGCTAGTCAATATGGCTTTCGTAAGGGTCGTTCTACCATAGACCCCTTACTACGCTTGGATACGTATGTTCGTAATGCCTTTGCGAATAATCACTCCGTTATTGCCATATATGCCTTCTCAAGGTCAAAAAATGACACAACTTGCAGGTATAATATTTTGGCCCAGGCCCATTCCTTAGGCCTCAGAGGCAATCTACCATCCTTCCTTAAGAACTTTTTAACTGACAGACATTTCCGTGTTCGAGTCAATAATGTTCTTTCCCCGGACTTTGTCCAAGCTGAAGGTGTCCCTCAGGGATGTGTTCTAAGCACAACACTTTTTCTCCTTGCTATAAATGATTTGGCCTCTGTTCTTCCACCCAATATTTGGTCATCACTCTATGTTGATGACTTCGCTATTGCTTGTGCAGGCGCTGACTGTCATCTTATTGCAGTTTCTCTCCAGCATGCGGTCGACCGTGTTTCCACTTGGGCCACCACGCATGGGTTTAAATTTTCAAGTACCAAAACTCGCCAAATTACTTTCACTAGACGCTCTGTTATCTCCGATCATCCTTTGTATCTCTATGGCTCCCGTATCCCCGAATGTGATACAGTCAGGTTTCTAGGCCTTCTCTTTGACCGTAGGTTATCCTGGAATCCTCACATTACCTCTCTGAAGGCAACTTGTCACAGCCGGCTAAACCTTCTTAAAACCCTTGCTCATCTTTCCTGGGGAGCTGATCGTCGAACTCTGCTTCGCCTACATTCAGCCCTCGTTTTATCGAAACTCGATTATAGTGACCAGATTTATTCCGCGGCCTCCTGCTACTCTCTCTAGCTTTAACTCTATCCATCACCAAGGATTACGTTTGTGCCTTGGTGCTTTTCGCTCTTCCCCTGTTGAGAGCCTCTATGCAGAAGCGAATGTTCCATCCTTGTCTGATTGCCGTGATGCCCATTGCCCTCGCTACTATGTACGCTCTCACGATCTCCACAATCCTTCCATTTATAGAATGGTCACCGATATTAGTAGACATTCTTTATTCGTTCGCCGCCCCTGTTTGCTCCGTCCCTTTTCTCTTCGCCTACATTCACTCTTGTCTTCCCTTCAGTTACCACCTTTTTATGTTCATGTAGCATCTCACTTTTCCCTACTCCCCTGGGAAGTTCCAGCTGTTCGGGTCTGTTCTTTCTCACTCCCTTGCTCGAAAGCTCAAGTGCCTATGGTGGCTTCCCGCTCTTTTTCTTGATCACTTCCACTCCCATTCTCATGCCACCGCTGTGTACACAGGTGGCTCTAAGTCTTCAAATGGCGTCGGATTCGCAGCAGTGTTTCCGGACAGCGTCGTGCGGGGGCATTTACTATCTTCGGCTAGCATTTTTACTGCTGAACTGTATGCCATTCTTGCAGCACTTATTCGTATCGCATCTATGCCTGTGTCATCATTTGTGGTAGTCTCAGACTCCCTTAGTGCTCTACAGGCTATCCAAAAATTTGATACATCTCACTCCCTAGTTCTCCGTATCCAACTTTGGCTACGCCGTATCTCTAAGAAGCATAGATATTATTTTTTGTTGGGTCCCTGGTCATGTCGACGTACAGGGAAATGAACAGGCAGACACTGCTGCGCAGTCAGCAGTACATGACCTACCAATTTCCTATAGAGGTGTTCCATTTCTGGACTATTTTGCTACAATAGCTGCCCACCTTCGCGCCCGTTGGCAACATTGGTCAACTCTGCTTGGTAACAAACTTCATTCTATTAAACCGAGCATAGGTTACTGGCCGTCTTCTTGTCATCAGTGCCGTGGTTGGGAGACCACTCTCTCCCGTCTTCGCATTGGCCACACTCGTCTTGCTCACGGGTATCTCGTGGAGAGGCACCCTGTACCTCTCTGTGAGCAGTGTCAAGTTCCAGTATCGATTAGCCACATTCTGTTAGACTGCCCTCTCTATCAACGAGCACGCAGAATTTACCTCCAACGCCGTCTTCATTCTACTACTCTCTCTTTACCTTCCCGTCTTGCTGATGGACCCTCCTTTAATCCTGACTCTCTCATTGACTTCTTGACAACGACTGATTTACTCCACAAACTCTGATGATGATACCTTACGCACTCCCCTCAGCCCTTTCTAGCTCAGTCTCTTGCTGCCCTTTACCCTTTCACCATCCACTGCTCCGCTGTTATCCGTAACCTATTACTCATCCACCTCCCTTTTGCCAACTGATGCCCTCGCTTCCTTCCTGCCCTGCAGTGCTGTATAGCCCTTGTGGCTTAGCGCTTCTTTTTTATTATAATAATAATAGCAATTTTGCCAATTTCACACAAATTTCGAAAGATGCCAATTTCCAAATAGGGTCCAGAATAAACAGACATTCTTGGCACTAAAATAACAAGCTCTCTGTTAGTCACATCCCCAGGCCCCCCTTCATATTTCTTTGGCTTTCCACTTTGAATATTCTTGCAAAAAAAAAAAAAAAAAAAATTTACTGTTATGCAGACTACTGCATTAGTGTAGAAATGGTACAAATAATATCAGTGCACTTGTGAAAGAATATTACTCACCAGTTGATGTGTATTGGACGCTTGGCATGATTTGTTTACTTTTGAACTTTGGTAAAAATCGAACATTTCTGCTACTTTGAGCTCGATTTGAAGGTACTTTTCATTATAAAACCAGTCAAAATCGTCTCTTTCTGTAATATGTTAGCCCTTGTGGCTTAGCGCTTCTTGATTATAATTGTAATATGTCTTCCATTCTATAAATTATTATTATAATCAAAAAAGAAGCGCTAAGCCATCCATTCTATAAAATGAGACCAAGAAAACTAGAATATAACAATAAATACCATATGAAAATACAGTGCAAAGTCGCTGTTTTATTCCAAAAACTTTTTTTTTTTTTTTTTTAATACTGTGCACACTGACCACATAGACCTATTCTTTCATATGTAGGCCTACCAGCTTTCACTAATTTGAGGCGTACTAGTACGTCAAAATCCCTGGGGCGCAAGCCGTACTAGTACGGCCGAAACCCCCCTCTCTGGCTACCCTCCACTACCCCGCTGCAATCCATACCCTAATAATCATCCTTCTCTCTCTTGCCCCACTCTTCCCCTGCTGCGCTGTATAGCCCTTGTGCTTTTTTTTTTTTTTTTTTTTTTAATTGGAACATATCCACCATGATAAGGTGGGGGTTACTGTACTGTATTAATGATTTTTAAATGTGGTACTTATAATAGATCAGGCTCTTATGCTAAATGTGGTTTTGTGTTATTGAAACAATTTTATATATTAAGGAAAACAAATTTTTATTATATTTTAATGTTTCATTTTTGCAGATGGGAAATTTGGAGCCATGATGGAAGTAAGCATTCTCAATGATGGCCCAGTTACAATCAACATAGACTCTCCAAAAGACTTGTGAAAATTCTATTCATAAAGTTATAGGTTAAGTTATATTGTAAAATTAATTTTGTATCCTTATCCCACTGAAATACAGACCATTACATGAACTTGTTAATTTTTTTTTTTTGTTTTTATATATACACCTGACAATAATATGGATAATCTCAAGTTGATGCTTTTTCTGCTACCATATGCTTTGCTCTTGCAAATGCTGCTAAAACTGAAGACAGCTGCAGTTTCTCAGATGCACCAGCACACAATCTCACTTCTACATCTGATAATTGTTGGACTAGGTGTACACGCACTTCAACTGGAAAGTCAACTAAGGAAATGAATTATTTAGATGAATGCATAGTAAAGCATAATGTTTGCAACAAAAATGATTTTATTAGATGGAAAATAAGTAATTCATTGGATCAAGAGTCGCTCAATAAACCCCCCTCGATTAGATGATCAACATAGTACAATAAAATTTACTTACTTCTATGAATGTAAGTGTGCAGCTCAGTTAATATGTCCTGTAGGGCAAATCCTTTTGCTGTCTTTAATTCACTTACATCTGATTTTTGTATTAAAGTGTAATAACTATATTTACCTCCATGTAACAATTATAGTACATCCAAAAAAAATAGTCCATGGAAATGGTATAAAATACCCACACAATGGAAAAAATACAAATGCAGTATAATGCGATCCTTTAACTACATTTCGCTCACACACTGGGTTTTATAAGTCACAAACATGTATGTACTTGCTGCCCAGGTAGATCTGAATGTATAGAGCACAGTGACACGAGTCAAGTGGAGGCTGCTGAGAAGGTTGGATTTGAGGAGGACCTGCATGGGATTTGCAAGTAGTCAATGTCAAAATTTATTTCTTTGCAAAGGTTACAATGTGCGATTACATTTTATAATTAGGCAAGTACAAAGAAAGCCATTATCACGCCAGGGCACTCGGGTTGGTTGCTATGTATGATAACAATGAAGTTTCCTGGCAAGGGCCCCTCAAGGAAGGTTCCTTGATGTTGGTGAGGGGCTCTTGATTTAGGGAATTGGATCTGTGCTCCAGTTCCCCGAATTAAGCCTGAATGCCTTCCACATCCCCCCCCCCCCCAGGCGCTGTATAATCTTCCAGGTTTAGCGCTTCCCCCTTGATTATAATAATAATAATCCTGGCAAGGGGTTAAGCTGTTGTAAAAGCCTTTGCTCTGGTTGAAACTGTTGGATATACAGACGAGTGCTGATTCCAAGATCTTACAATATCGAGTGTCTTCTTCCCTGGCAGTAAGTCTTGCGTCTCTGTAGTTGATTAAATGGTAGTGGAAGTTTTGGTGTGAAACAAAGCCTGCCTGTGTATTGGTGTTCTGAAATACGTATTTTGAGGTCTTGCCCACACATAATTGGTTGCAAGGGATTATGTATATCCCTGCAGAGAACTGAGCCTAGTGGTGTCCCTTACAAATGATGCCTTTGATGGTGGTGGATGTGGAGGTGGGTACTTGGTATATATACATGTATATGGAAAAGATGTTGATGTGTTTGGCAATGGCATTAGTTGGTAGGGCTATGTATTTCCTCTTGGCAGCATCTTGTCTGGGTGAGTTGTTATATGCATGGTGTCTGCAGTCTCTAATGAAGTGACAAGGAATAGAAAATACTTGTTCAATGAGTATTCTTCCTCAAGGAATTCACTGCTACAGATTTGGAGGGCACAAAGGAAGAAGCCTGTGATTCTCATAACTCCCAGATGCTTCAGTCTTCCTGCTCCCAACACAAGCTCAACCGAGTCGAGCCCTCAATTCAGTTTACATTGGAAGAAGAAATTGATGACACTCATTCTTTCCTTGATATTATTCTCTGCAAAGCTGACCACAAACTTCCTTTGAAAGTACTGAAAACTGGCACCAACACAATCTTCTCCACTTCTACTCTCACCACAACGCGAAAACTAAATGTGGCATAATCATAGGCTTCTTCCTTCGTTCCTTGTGGGTTGAGTGCTTAGTTTTAATTATAATAATTCTTCCTTCGTGCCTTCCAAACCTGTAGCAATGAACTATTTGAGGAAGAGTGCTCTTTCATCTAACAAGTACAGTGGAACCTCTACCTGCGAGTTTAATCCATTCTGTGACCTTGATCACAACTGGATTTGCTCATTTGCAGAGTCAATTTTCCTCATTTAAATTGAAATGCAATTAATCCATTCCAGTGAAATTCTGTACTTCAATAATTTCCCTAATACCAACTCTACGGCTTATTTATCTATCACAATTCATCTAATATGGCATAAACAATATAAATAACAGAAACCTGATACAGTGGCCCCTTAGTTAATGCCTGCATCAGATAGCGCCAAAATCAGATAACGCCTTGCTTTGGCATAAAAAAAATTTGGCTCGGATAACACCTAAAAACTAGGTTAGGAGCTTTCGTCCCAAATGTGTCCGCTCAGCGCCGTGAGTGGGCCCGGCCAGTCACCCAGTCTACCAGCCAGTGTGCCACTGTTTACAAGCCGTTGCAATCGATTCCAAGTGTACCTGCGATATATTTTGTATGATTCCATTGTTTTTAGTGCTTATAACCGCTAAATAAGCCACCATGGGCTGCAAGAAAGGTTCTAGTGCCAACCCTGTGGTAAAAAGGGTGAGGTGTACCATCGAACTGAAAAAGGAGATAATGGAAAAGTACGAGAGTGGAGTGCATATCTTGGAGTTGGAAAAGTTATACAACAAACCCCATTCAACCATCACTACTATCTTGCACAACAAAAAGGCAATCAAGGGTGCTGTTGTTGCAAAAGGTCCAAGTGTGATTACAAAACAGAGATCGCAAATACAGTGGACCCCCGGTATACGATATTAATCTGTTCCTGAGAGCTCATCGTATGCAAATTAATTTTCCCCATAAGAAATAATGGAAATCAAATTAATCCATGCAAGACACCCAAAAGTATGAAAAAAAAAATTTTTACCACATGAAATATTAAGTTTAATGTACACAAACTGAAGAAGACATGCACAGTTTATAGTACTCTACTAACAATAGAATACATGACACTTACCTTTAATGAAGATTTGGTGATGATTGATGGGATGGGAGGAGGGGAGTGTGTCGAAGTTGTTAATGTTTAGAAGGGGAATCCCCTTCCATTAGGACTTGAGGTAGCAAGTCCTTTTCCGGGGTTACTTCTGTTGCACAACAAATCTGTCCATAGAGGTCTGTACCTCCCGTTCCTTTAAGATTTGTCATTATAATAGTCACCAGCACGGCTTGCAATAGCTGTGTTAGGGTGATTTTCATCAATAAAGGTTTGCACTTCAACCCACTTTGCACACATTTCCTTAATTTTTGAAGTAGGCACAATGGATTCCACAACTGGCATAGGCTTCTCAGGGTTAGCCGCAAACCCTTCAAAATCTTTCTTAATTTCCATACTAATTCTCACTCTTTTTACCACAGGGTTGGCACTAGAAGCTTTCTTGGGGCCCATGGTGACTTACTTTGCAGAAACAAGCACCAAAAACACTGTGATAATATTGAATGTACCGAATGTATGCTTAGATGCAAGCACACTGGCTGGCTTGTAAACACTAGCACGCACGGGGCAGTTCAGGCCACACGTGGACGTGTCCCGGACGAATCGCATGTGGCGGGTTTTTTAACGAGTGGCGAGGCAAAATTTTTGCGTTAAAATGTATCGTATACCGGATTTAACGTATACTGATGCCATCGTATACCAGGGGTCCACTGTACTCGAAGATGTGGAGAGAGTGTTGTTGGTGTGGATAAACGAGAAACAATTATCAGGAGATAGTGTTTCACAGTCAATCATATGTGGAGCTGTTTCACAGTCAAACAGTCAATCATATGTGGAGCTGCAAGAGCTTCAGGTGCAACAGCAACAGACCAAAGCTCAGGGATTTCCTTTAGAGGTGGAGGAAGAGAGATGGAGGAAGTTGCCTTCATCGAAGATTAAGGAAATGTGTACAATGTTTACAAAGGTGCAAGCATTTATGGATGAATATTATCCTGACACCACTGTTGCAAGCTGTATTGGCAACTTGTACAATGACACTCTTGTGACCCATTTTAGGGAAATCTTAAAGGGACGTAAGAAACAGAGCTCTCTGGACACACATTTTGTGCGATGGGTCCAGTGACTCTCAAGCTGGTCCTAGTGCCATTAAAAAAATAAAAAAAGGGAGGTAACCCCAGAAAAGGACTTGTTACCTGCATCATCTGCCCTCCTACCGCCTCATCGTTCATCAACATTTCCACAATAAAGGTAAGTCATTTCAGTAATGTTTGTGCATGTAACATTGTGTTCTGTGTAGGAAAATATATATTTTATGTGAATTTTTTTTTTCATACTTTTGGGTGTCTGGAACGGATTAATTGGATTTCCATTATTTCTTATGGGGAAAATTAATTCGGTTAAAGCTAAATCAGTTAAAGCCTAGCTCTCTGGAATGGATTAAAGGCGTTAAATGAGGGCCCACTGTATATACTCTAGAATGAATAAAATATGTCATTCATGTAGTGGTATCCTCGGTGGACGAGAGTTTGTCTGGAGACCGGACAAAATATGTCTTGAATAATTTCGCTAATATCTATACGACTTATTTATCTATCACAATTCATCTAATATGACATAATAAATAATATAAATAACATAGAAACCTGATATATACTCTAGAATGAATAAAATATGTAATTATATGTGTGGTGGCGGCAGTGGTAGCCAACAAGTGTTTGTCTGGAGACAGGGCAAAATACTTCTTGAATATTTCACGTCTCCAACATCTTTTCCAATACTGCATTCCAAGTACCTGCCTCCACATCTGCCACCATCAATAACATTACCAGTAAGGAACACCACAAGGTTCAATCCTCTGCAAGGGTAGACGTAATCCCTTGCAACGACTGCAACCAATTATATGTAGGCGAGACATCCATAGACCTCCAAATATATAGGTAGAATGGACAACTTGAGGAATGCCTATTTTACACCGAAATTTCCACAACCATTTAATCAACTACAGACACACGAGACTCATCGCCAGGGAAGATGACTCTCAGTAGTACAGGATCTTGGAATCATCACTCATCTGTATATCCAACAATTTCAACAAGAACAAATGGCATTTACAACGTATCTATATCTGAACCCCTTGCCAGTTAACTTCATCATTATCTTATGTAGCAACGAACCCACTTTACCAGCCCATGCATTATTATAATCATAACTAAGTGCTAAACTCGTAAGGGTCATACAGTGCTGCACCATTTGTTGCAGGTCATGCTCATATCCTACCTACTCAGTATTTTCCAGGTTTAGCACTTAATTTTGATAAAAATAATCACCACTGTCCACCTGACTCTTCATATCACTATGCTCCATATATTTTTTGTTTTTATTATCACACTGGCCGATTCCCACCAAGGCAGGGTGGCCCGAAAAAGAAAAACTTTCACCATCATTCACTCCATCACTGTCTTGCCAGAAGGGTGCTTTACACTACAGTTTTTAAACTGCAACATTAACACCCCTCCTTCAGAGTGCAGGCACTGTACTTCCCATCTCCAGGACTCAAGTCCGGCCTGCCGGTTTCCCTGAATCCCTTCATAAATGTTACTTTGCTCACACTCCAACAGCACATCAAGTATTAAAAACCATTTGTCTCCATTCACTCCTATCAAACACGCTCACGCATGCCTGCTGGAAGTCCAAGCCCCTCGCACACAAAACCTCCTTTACCCCCTCCCTCCAACCCTTCCTAGGCCGACCCCTACCCCGCCTTCCTTCCACTACAGACTGATACACTCTTGAAGTCATTCTGTTTCGCTCCATTCTCTCTACATGTCCGAACCACCTCAACAACCCTTCCTCAGCCCTCTGGACAACAGTTTTGGTAATCCCGCACCTCCTCCTAACTTCCAAACTACGAATTCTCTGCATTATATTCACACCACACATTGCCCTCAGACATGACATCTCCACTGCCTCCAGCCTTCTCCTCGCTGCAACATTCATCACCCACGCTTCACACCCATATAAGAGCGTTGGTAAAACTATACTCTCATACATTCCCCTCTTTGCCTCCAAGGACAAAGTTCTTTGTCTCCACAGACTCCTAAGTGCACCACTCACTCTTTTTCCCTCATCAATTCTATGATTCACCTCATCTTTCATAGACCCATCCGCTGACAAGTCCACTCCCAAATATCTGAATACGTTCACCTCCTCCATACTCTCTCCCTCCAATCTGATATTCAATCTTTCATCACCTAATCTTTTGTTATCCTCATAACCTTACTCTTTCCTGTATTCACCTTTAATTTTCTTCTTTTGCACACCCTACCAAATTCATCCACCAATCTCTGCAACTTCTCTTCAGAATCTCCCAAGAGCACAGTGTCATCAGCAAAGAGCAGCTGTGACAACTCCCACTTTGTGTGTGATTCTTTATCTTTTAACTCCACGCCTCTTGCCAAGACCCTCGCATTTACTTCTCTTACAACCCCATCTATAAATATATTAAACAACCACTGTGACATCACACATCCTTGTCTAAGGCCTACTTTTACTGGGAAAAAATTTCCCTCTTTCCTACATACTCTAACTTGAGCCTCACTATCCTCGTAAAAACTCTTCACTGCTTTCAGTAACCTACCTCCTACACCATACACTTGCAACATCTGCCACATTGCCCCCCTATCCACCCTGTCATACGCCTTTTCCAAATCCATAAATGCCACAAAGACCTCTTTAGCCTTATCTAAATACTGTTCACTTATATGTTTCACTGTAAACACCTGGTCCACACACCCCCTACCTTTCCTAAAGCCTCCTTGTTCATCTGCTATCCTATTCTCCATCTTACTCTTAATTCTTTCAATTATAACTCTACCATACACCTTACCAGGTACACTCAACAGACTTATCCCCCTATAATTTTTGCACTCTCTTTTATCCCCTTTGCCTTTATACAAAGGAACTATGCATGCTCTCTGCCAATCCCTAGGTACCTTACCCTCTTCCATACATTTATTAAATAATTGCACCAACCACTCCAAAACTATATCCCCACCTGCTTTTAACATTTCTATCTTTATCCCATCAATCCCGGCTGCCTTACCCCCTTTCATTTTACCTACTGCCTCACGAACTTCCCCCACACTCACAACTGGCTCTTCCTCACTCCTACAAGATGTTATTCCTCCTTGCCCTATACACGAAATCACAGCTTCCCTATCTTCATCAACATTTAACAATTCCTCAGAATATTCCCTCCATCTTCCCAATACCTCTAACTCTCCATTTAATAACTCTCCTCTCCTATTTTTAACTGACAAATCCATTTGTTCTCTAGGCTTTCTTAACTTGTTAATCTCACTCCAAAACTTTTTCTTATTTTCAACAAAATTTGTTGATAACATCTCACCCACTCTCTCATTTGCTCTCTTTTTACATTGCTTCACCACTCTCTTAACTTCTCTCTTTTTCTCCATATACTCTTCCCTCCTTGCATCACTTCTACTTTGTAAAAACTTCTCATATGCTAACTTTTTCTCCCTTACTACTCTATATATATATATATACTATATATATATATATGCAAAACAACCACTCTGAAAGAATAGAGAAATTCCAAGCGCTTTCGTGACTACTCACATTATCAAGGAACTATGAAAGTGAAGCATCCAAGGAAGCTATATAAGGGGTCGG
Organism: Cherax quadricarinatus; assembly: GCF_038502225.1. NCBI lineage: Eukaryota > Metazoa > Arthropoda > Malacostraca > Decapoda > Parastacidae > Cherax > Cherax quadricarinatus. The sequence goes on along the minus strand of NC_091314.1, from coordinate 32,076,074 downwards.
CCAGCACCTCACTATCAGATCCCACAACGGTTAAACACGTGACGCGCGGCGAGCCAACTTGGACAGGTCCTTTGCAAAACTCACCCCCAAGCTATTTATTTGTCCAGTGTATTATTAAATTCTACCCAAATTCTATTAATTATAAATGGATCTAATTTATATAAACCAAAGGAAATATTCATATTATTGTCAAAACTGCTTTTTATGAAACAAGATTCAATTATATTCCTGTCGACCATGGACTTGCTTGATACTACTTTCTCAACTTTTTGAAAATCAATTGGATGGTTAAAATCTCTTACATGAATAAATAGAGCATTGGAATCTTGTCCAGTTTTAATGCTGGCCGACCCCTTATATAGCTTCCTTGGATGCTTCACTTTCATAGTTCCTTGATAATGTGAGTAGTCACGAAAGCGCTTGGAATTTCTCTATTCTTTCAGAGTGGTTGTTTTGCATATTTTGAAATCACCTGTTTACTGTGATCTTATTGCATATATATATATATATATATATATATATATATATATATATATATATATATATATATATATATATATATATATATATATATATATATATATATGCAATAAGATCACAGTAAGCAGGTGATTTCAAAATATGCAAAACAACCACTCTGAAAGAATAGAGAAATTCCAAGCGCTTTCGTGACTACTCACATTATCAAGGAACTATATAGTTCCTTGATAATGTGAGTAGTCACGAAAGCGCTTGGAATTTCTCTATTCTTTCAGAGTGGTTGTTTTGTGTGTATATATATATATATATATATGTATATATATGTATATATACAGTGGTCCCTCGTTTTTTGTAATTAATCCGTTCCTGGAGCCGTTACTATAAACGAAATTTACGACTTACGAATCAATTTTCCCCATAAGAAATAATGTAAATACAATTAATCCGTTCCTGACAACCAGAAGTATTAAAACAAAAAAAAATTTTTACATGAAATATACATGTAGTACATAAACAATACAATGTGAAATGATGAATGAAACATTAACAGCATAACACTTACCTTTATTGGAGATTCTTCTTAGTGTATGGGAGACTGGAGGAGGAGGAGAGAGAGTGGATTGTTTATAGTTTGGAAGGGGAATCCCCTTCCAGCAACACCTCAGGTACCAATTGCTTTTCTGGGGTTGCTTCTCTTCTCTGTTTCTTAATGCCACTAGGACCACCTTGAGTCACTGGAGTCCTGTCTTTCAAAATAACTGTCCAGAGAGCTCTGTTTCTGGTGTTTCTTTAACACTTCCCTAAAATGGCCCAAGACTTTGTCACTGTACATGTTGCCAATATGGCTTGCAACAACTTTGTTAGGGTAATGTTTCTCCATAAAGCTTTCCATCTTACCCCACATAGTAAAAATCTCTTTAATTTCTGAAGAAGGCACCTTCTTCCATCTCTCTTCCTTCTCCTCTGCAGCAAGATTCTGAACTGCGATGTGTTGCTCTTCCTCCTGAAGCTCTTGCAGCTCCTCAGTGGTGTGCTCTTCATTGTGGTCTTCCACCAATTCTTCCACATCCTCCAAACTCACATCCAACCCCATGGAACTCTCCAGTGCCACAATTGATTTTACAACAGACATAGGCTCATTAGGGTCAGTCCCAAATCCTTCAAAATCCCTCTTGTCGACACAATCTGGCCACAATTTTCTCCAGGCAGAGTTCAAAGTCCTGGTAGTCACTCCCTCCCAAGCCATACTTATAAGGGTTATGCAGTGGAGGATGCTGAAGTGTTCTCTCCAAAATTCCCTTAGGGTCAAGTGAGTGTCTGTGGTCACAGTCAAGCACCTGTGAAACATTACTTTTGTGTAGAGTTTTTTAAAGTTTGCAATAACCTGCTGGTCCATGGGTTGGAGGAGAGGAGTGGTACTCAGGGGCAAGAACTTTGCTGTGATGAACCCAAACTCCTCGAAAATTAGGTCGTCCAAGTTTGGAGGATGAGCAGGTGCATTGTCCATTACTAGCAGGCACTTGAGATCCAATTTCTTTTCCAGGAGATACTCCTTCACACTAGGGCCAAACACTTCATTGAACCACTCGACGAAAATTTCCCTTGTGACCCATGCCTTACTATCAGATTTCCAAAACACACACAATTTACTCTTCATAACATTGTTTTTCCTGAACACTCTGGGATTTTCAGAATGGTACATTAGTAATGGCTTCACTTTGAAATCCCCACTAGCATTAGCACAGAACATTAGCGTCAGCCTGTCTTTCATAGGCTTGTGTCCTGGCATTGCCTTTTCCTCTTGTGTAATGAAGGTCCTCTTTGGCATTTTCTTCCAAAAGAGGCCTGTTTCGTCACAATTGAACACTTATTCAGGTTTCAGTCCTTCAGCCTCTATGTACTCCTGGAATTCATGCACATATTTTTCAGCCGCCTTGTGGTCCGAACTGGCAGCCTCACCATGCCTTATCATACTGTGTATGCCAGTACGGTTCTTAAATCTCTCAAACCAGCCTTTGCTGACCTTAAATTCACTCACATCACCACTATTTGCAGATAATTTCTTTACCAAATCTTCATGCAACTGCCTAGCCTTTTCACAAATAATCAAAGTCATAAGAGTATCTCCTGCTAATTGTTTCTCATTTATCCACACCAATAATAACTTCTCAACCTCTTCCAGTACTGGTGATCTCATTTTTGTCAGCATAGTTACTCCCTTTGCAACAACAGCACCCTTTATTTCTTTTTTCTTTGCCACTATGGAACATAAGGTTGTGTAGGGTTTCTTATACATCCTGGACAGCTCGGCCACACTTGTACCACTTTCATATTGTTCAATGATGGTTTTCTTAAATTCAATCGTATTTCTCACCTTTACCACAGGCTTGGCACTAGGATCTTTCATTGGAGCCATGGTAGCTTATTTAGTACAGTACTTGCAAGCACTAAAATAAATGGAATATTATGAAATATTTCGCTGGAGCACGTGAGGGGACCTTCGCTCACTGCTAAACAATGCCAGACTGGCTGCCGCCCCGGCTCATGCCGTGGGTACGCGTCCCGGACGAACTACGACTCGCGAGTCAACCTATGAAAAGCGAATCCATGTTTATACGAAAATACCCCTATGATTGGTGAAATTTACGATTGCCAGGAACTACGAAAAGCGGGGGACCACTGTATATACAGTGGACCCCCGCTTAACTATCACCTCCCAATGCGACCAATTATGTAAGTGTATTTATGCAAGTGCGTTTGTACGTGTATGTTTTGGGGTCTGTAATGGACTAATCTACTTCATAATATTCCTTATGGGAACAAATTCGGTCAATACTGGCACCTGAACATACTTCTGGAATGAAAAAATATCATTAACGGGGGTCCACTGTGTATATATATATATATATATATGCAAAACAACCACTCTGAAAGAAATAGAGAAATTCCAAGCGCTTTCGTGACTACTCACATTATCAAGGAACTATGAAAGTGAAGCATCCAAGGAAGCTATATAAGGGGTCGGCCAGCACCTCACTATCAGATCCCACAACGGTTAAACACGTGACGCGCGGCGAGCCAACTTGGATAGGTCCTTTGCAAAACTCACCCCCAAGCTATTTATTTGTCCAGTGTATTATTAAATTCTTCCCAAATTCTATTAATTATAAATGGATCTAATTTATATAAACCAAAGGAAATATTCATATTATTGTCAAAACTGCTTTTTATGAAACAAGATTCAATTATATTCCTGTCGACCATGGACTTGCTGGATACTACTTTCTCAACTTTTAGAAAATCAATTGGATGGTTAAAATCTCTTACATGAATAAATAGAGCATTGGAATCTTGTCCAGTTCTAATGCTATATTTATGTTGTTTTAATCTTAGTTCGAGATTTTTACCAGTTTGACCGTAATAAACTTTATCGCAAATTTTACAAGGAATCTTATAGACACATCCATCAGCATTTTGGGGGGAATTCTTAATCAAAAGTTTTTTTTTTATTGTATCAAGATTTTTGAATACAACTTTAATATTAAAAGTCTTAAGAAGAGAAGGCATATCAACCAAGTTTTCATGGTAAGGGAGAACCAACATATTTTTAGTTGAATAAGGTTGGTTGCCCTTTTTTGGATTATAAAAAGTGTTCCTAGCAACTTTAAAAGATTTATCAATTACATTTCTTGGGTATTTTAAATCATTACCTATTTCATAAATTTTGGATATTTCCTCATCTATGAACTCAGGACTACAAATTCGTAAAGCTCTCAAAAACATTGATGAGAAAACAGACAGTTTGACTCTATCTTGATGCGAGGAATAATAGTGGACATAGGAACAGTTATTTGTAGGTTTTCTGTAAATTTTAAATTTGAATTCATTATTACCCTTAATAATTAAAACATCTAGAAAAGGCAATGAGTTATTTTCTTCAAACTCAACAGTAAAGTTTATAGAATGGGCTAAGCTATTTAATTTTCCAAGAAAATGGTGTATATCTACATTTTTGGGCATAAGACACAAAATATCATCAACATATCTGAACCATTTAGCTCTATTAGGGAGGATTGTGTTAAGCAACCTTGTGTTAAGCAACCTTCAGATATGTTGATGATATTTTGTGTCTTATGCCCACCTTTTCAAAATTAAATAGCTTAGCCCATATGTTGATGAAGAAAATATCATTGCCTTTTCTAGATGTTTTAATTATTAAGGGTAATAATGAATTCTTTAAAATTTACAGCCTACAAAAATGTATGTCCACTATTATTCCTCGCATCAAGATAGAGTCAAACTGTTGTTTTCTCATCAATGGAAACGAATTTGTAGTCCTGAGTTCATAGATGAGGAAATATCTTTATGAAATAGGTAATGATTTAAAATACCCATGTAATTGATAAATCTTTTAAAGTTGCTAGGAACACTTTTTATAATCTGTTGACCATGTTTTGAATGAAACTTTTAATATTAAAGTTGTATTCAAAAATCTTGATACAGTAAAAAAAAACTTTTGATTAAGAATTCCCCCCAAAATGCTGATGGATGTGTCTATAAGATTCCTTGTAAAATTTGCGAATATATATATATATATATATATATATATATGTTCATATATATGTACTTGAGTCCTGGAAATGGGAAGTACAATGCCTGCACTTTAAAGGAGGGGTTTGGGATATTGGCAGTTTGGAGGGATATGTTGTGTATCTTTGTACGTATATGCTTCTAAGCTGTTGTATTCTGAGCACCTCTGCAAAAGCAGTGATAATGTGTGAGTGTGGTGAAAGTGTTGAATGATGATGAAAGTATTTTCTTTTTGGGGATTTTCTTTCTTTTTTGGGTCACCCTGCCTCGGTGGGAGACGGCCGACTTGTTGAAAATAAATATATATATATATATAAATATATATATATGTATATATATATATATATATATATATATATATATATATATATATATATATATATATATATATATAAAACCTACCATCTGACTTACGACCGTGTTTTTTATGCCAAATTTCTGGGAAATAAACAACTATTTGTGTTGTACACAGTGTTTTTCCTAAACCTTGCAGTATAAAATACAGTACTAACAACATAAAAAGTAAAGTAAAACATGAAATACCAAAATAAAACAATAAAATAAAGTCATTACAAAAATGTTTTGTTGATATTCAGTAGTAAAGTTCGACTTACGACCGGTTTTTCGGAACTGAACTCAGTCGTAAGTCGGATGGTAGGTGTATATACATACGCAAAGCAACCACTGTGAAAGAATAGTGAAATTCCAAGCGTTTTCGTGACTACTCACATTGTCAAGGAACTATGAAAGTAATACATCAAAGGAAGGCAATTAAAGGGCTTAGACTACACCCCCACAACAAAGAAACACCTGACGTGCGACAATACCGGACTCATAAGAAAAGAGGAACACCGCAATAGGTCTGCTGGTCCAACTAGACAGGTCCTCACGACATCCCACTAACAAAATATTCTACCCAAGAAATAAGGTTTATTATTTCTCCAATGTATTATTAAACTCGAACCAAATTTTATTAATTATAAATGAGTCTAATTTATATAAACCTAAGGAAATATTCATATTATTTTCAAAACTGCTTTTTATGAAACAAGATTCAATTATATTTCTGTCAACCATGGACTTGCATGATACAACTTTCTCACCTTTTGAAAATCAATTGGATGGTTAAAATCTCTCACATGAATAAATAGAGCATTGGAATCTTGTCCAGTTCTAATGCTATATTTATGTTGTTTTAATCTAAGTTCGAGATTTTTACCAGTTTGACCGTAATAATATCGCAAATTTTACAAGGAATCTTATAGACACATCTGTCAGCATTTTGGGGGGAATTCTTTATCAAAAGTTTTTTTTACTGTATCAAGATTTTTAAATACAACTTTAATATTAAAAGTCTTAAGAAGAGAAGGCATATCAACCAAGTTTTCATGGTAAGGGAGAACCAACATATTTTTAGTTGAATAAGGTTGGTTGTCCCTTTTTGGGTTGTAAAAAGTATTTCTAGCAATTTTAAATGATTTATCAATTACATTTCTCGGGTATTTCAGATCAACGGCTATTTCATAAATTTTGGATATTTCTTCATCTATGAGCTCTGGACTACAAATATGTAAAGCTCTCAAAAACATTGATGAGAAAACAGACAGTTTGACTCTATCTTGATGCGAGGAATAATAGTGTACATAGGAACAGTTATTTGTAAGTTTTCTGTAAATTTTAAATTTGAATTCATTATTACTCTTAATAATTAAAACATCTAGAAAAGGCAATGAGTTATTTTCCTCAAACTCAACAGTAAAGTTTATAGAATGGGCTAAGCTATTTAATTTGCCAAGGAAATTGTGGAAAATTGCATTTATCTGTATGTAACTCATAATGTACATATCAGTAAATAACGAAGATAATTATTATTTATCAGAGTTACATAGACAAGTAGGAATTTGGGACACCTAGGTCACAAAAAGTGTCCCCCTTCGATACCTACCACTGTCATATCCACAAGTTGCTCTAGACCTATTAACCCTTTGAGGGTTTCGGACGTACTAGTACGGCTTACGCGCAGGGGTTTTTGACGTACTAGTACGCATAAATTCTAGCGCCGTCAAATCTCACGGGAAAAGGCTGGTAGGCCTAGATGTGAGAGAATGGGTCTGTGTGGTCGGTGTGCGCGATAGAAAAAAAATCTTGGACCCAGTGGTGCATTGTGGGAACGCCATCTTAGTAAACAATGTCCACCATGCCTCGCGGTAAGAAGCTCCTCACTCCTCAGTGAATTGGGACACTTTTGTTCCCCAGTGACAATTCTAATACAGATGGAAGTGCCAGTGAAGATGAGTTTCAAGGTTTTTTGGTGAGGTTTTGACCGAAACTAATGATCATATCGGTAATAGTGAGGAAAACCCAGACGACCCTCAGCCTTCCACCTCTGGTGCTGGGCCGTCTTGTTCACGTTCAGTTGTGCCAAAATCCAAGAGGAAACTTCTATTTTCCCAAATCCCAGACTCAGATGAGAGCATGTGTGATGATAGTGATAGTGAATATGAACTACAAGCTCTCCAAACTAGTTCCAGTAGTGATAGTGAAGTGCAATATTCCCCAGTGAAGCGTCAGTATATACGACGATATATGCGCTCTGGTAGTGTGCCATATGCTATTCCAAGGGGAAGGAGTGCATCTCGGAGTACATCCCGTGGCTGTACAACAGGAACAGACAGTGAAAATGACGATGATACTGTTGCAATTGGGATGGAAAATGTGCGTGGTGGTAGTGGTGCTGGTGGTGAGGCACCAGCAGTGGGCCATGCTGCCACCCACGCCGCTGCCTCAGCTAATCTACAACAAAGGCCACCATCCCCCACCCACCCACCACACCAGCCTTCACAACCACAACCTCCACAACCACCTGTCATTGTCCAGTACCCACCAGCAGACCGCACCTGGGATTGGCAGGAAGCTGTCAGTTTTGTTCCAAATGCCCACCAGTTTGATGACAGCCAAAGTGGAATACAGCCATCTTGTACACTTGGGAACAATGCCACTGAACTGGAATGTTTCGAGTTATTCTTTGACAAACCCCTGATGGAAAGTACTGTCATGGAAAGCAACACATACTACGAGTACACCATGGCAAACACATTACTGTCACCAAAATCACGTCTACACCAGTGGAAGGAGGTAACTGTGGCTGAGATGTATCTTTTCTTTGCCACAATAATGCTTATGCCACATGTGTATAAGCACAAAGTGAAATCATACTGGTCAACAGACCGCCTGATTGCAACCCCAGGTTTCAGTGATATAATGCCAGTGAATCGATTTGTGCTGTTACGTATGCTTCACTTCTCAGACAAAACCAGGCCTGACAGAACTGACAGGTTATATAATATTAGGAATGTGTTTGTGTATCTGAAAGAGAAATTCAGTATGCATTTTTATCCCTTTAGGAAGCTTGTAATTGACAAGTCTTTGATTCTGTTCAAAGGAAGACTCTCTTTCAAGGAGTACATACCAAGCAAAAGGAAACGCTTTTGTATAAAGTTGTTTGTGCTTTGTGATTGTTACAGTGGTCTGGTATTGGATATTATTGTGTACACTGGAAGTTATACATTGCAAAATACCAGGAAGTTATTGGGCATCTCAGGTGATGTGGTTAGAACAATGATAGAACCAAACCTTGGTAAGGGGCATATATTATATACAGATTACTGGTACACAAGTCCCTCAGTCAGTGATTTTTTGCGAGTGAACATGACAAATGTGTGTGGCACAGTGCGTGCAAATCGGAAACATATGCCCAGGTTTGACGCTGGCACTCGTAGAGGTGAGGTGCAGGCGTTTGCTGCCAATGACATCATGGCATTTTGGTGGCATGACAAACGAGATGTCACACTGTCATCAGTTCACCCTAATGAAATGGCAGACAGTGGCAGGCAGCATAGAGAGAGCAATGAACCCATTCTAAAACCTGCAGCTGTGATTGATTACACCTTCAACATGCATTCAGTGGACAAATGTGACATGCAGATTGAGTTTGCTGATTGTGTTCGCAAGAGTTATAAGTGGTACATCAAACTGTTTTTCCATCTTCTGGACATGTCCATGCTCAATGCTTATAATATGTATAAGATGAGGACCAGAAACAAACCACAGTACGGCGAATTCTGTTTGTCTGTCATCAGACAAATAGTATTCAAGTACCAAGGAACAGCACCTGCAATTGACCGCCCACCAAATTATCAACAACTACCTGCTCGTCTGAAGCATGGTGATCACTTCCTAGTAAAACTGCCTGCTACTGCTTTCAAGAAAAAGGCTCAGAAGAGGTGTTACGTCTGTGCACATACAAAAAAACACCCACAACAACACAGAGACACTCGTTTTATGTGTGAGGAGTGTAAAACACCACTGTGCATGACACCATGTTTCAAAGAGTTCCACAGGCTGCAGAACTTCTAGAAACATTCCCTGTGACTGTATATGTGTATATAAAATATAGAAAAATAGTAATAAACAACATTTCATATTGTTTGTTTGTGTAAATATTTTCTGTAAACAAAATAATGACAACAGTGTTTACGCCCTTATTGTGTAGTATTGAAAAAGAAATAACTTACAAAATACTGATCATGTTGGCCTCAGAGGCCATAAAAGTTACTCAGAAAAAGAAAAATTGAAAAATAATTGAAAATAGTACATAAAAAAGTAAATAGAAAAATACCGGGTGACGGCAGTCGGCGATGTTACCAGATGTTGTTCAATTTTGGCAAACTTCACGCCTCCATATCTCGGTAAGTATTGACGGTAATTTTTTTTTGTTTAGCCTATAATGTTTAGAAAAAAAAAAACTATTTTTCATAAGAATTTTTTTTTTTTTTTTTTTTTTTGAAATTTGGCCGACCCTGAGAACGAGTTTCTGAGAGGGCCTGTCGACCTTCAAAGGGTTAATTACAAATGAAATATACATCACCAGGAATTCTGGCAAATGTATAAATTTGTGGACTGTATATTAAATTAATAAAGGATTATATATATACACATATACATAACAGAAGGCAAATATCTTAAACTCACTCACCAATTTGACTGGAGATCAAGGTGAATCATACTCAGAAAACCTCACTGTCTATACATGAAAATAACACTGGCCAGAGTTAAAACATCACAGACTTATCTGAGGTTCCTGGAGCTGTCTTGTCCAGTTGCCTGATATCTCAAGTTATGCAGGAATGCACATCCAACAATTTTGGCTCCTATTTGAGAGGTGTCAGCCCAATTTTACCTCTAGAGCACGAAAAACTCTTCCCCTTATTAACTAACGTTTGTGTTGTCTCGTTCAAACATGGCAAGTCCCCTCTGTGCAGGCTTCCCATTTTCGATAACATACTTCTTTTAAAAATACATTTTTAATCAGGTTTATTTACACAGCATAATATTGGGAAATTATTTTCCACAGAAATGGTGTATATCTACATTTTTGGGCATAAGACACAAAATATCATCAACATATCTGAACCATTTTGCTCTATTAGGGAGGATTGTGTTAAGCAATCTTGTTTCAAAAAATTCCATGTATAGATTACTAAGAACAGGTGAAAGAGGATTTCCCATTGCCATACCAAATTTCTGAGTGTAAAACTTATCATTAAATACAAATTTTGCATCAACAATGCAAAGTTTAATAATGGTAGGAACTGGCAATGATAAATCATAATTAACGAGTTCTTCAGATAAGAAACTTAATAAATCATCAACAGGAACTTTCGTAAACAAGGAAGTAACATCAAAATGCTAGAAATACTTTTTACAACCCAAAAAGGGACAACCAACCTTATTCAACTAAAAATATGTTGGTTCTCCCTTACCATGAAAACTTGGTTGATATGCCTTCTCTTCTTAAGACTTTTAATATTAAAGTTGTATTTAAAAATCTTGATACAGTAAAAAAAACTTGTGATAAAGAATTCCCCCCCAAAATGCTGATGGATGTGTCTATAAGATTCCTTGTAAAATTTGCGATAAAGTTTATTACGGTCAAACTGGTAAAAATCTCGAACTTAGATTAAAACAACATAAATATAGCATTAGAACTGGACAAGATTCCAATGCTCTATTTATTCATGTGAGAGATTTTAACCATCCAATTAATTTTCAGAAAGCTGAGAAAGTTGTATCAAGCAAGTCCAGGGTTGAAAGAAATATAATTGAATCTTGTTTCATAAAAAGCAGTTTTGAAAATAATATGAATATTTCCTTAGGTTTATATAAATTAGACTCATTTATAATTAATAAAATTTGGTTAGAGTTTAATAATACATTGGACAAATAATAAACCTTATTTCTTGGGTAGAATATTTTGTTAGTGGGATGTCGTGAGGACCTGTCCAGTTGGACCAGCGGACCTATTGCAGTGTTCTTCTTTTCTTATGAGGTTTTTCTTTGTTGTGGGGGTTGACTGTGAGGTGTAGTCTATGCCCTTTAATTGCCTTCCTTTGATGTATTACTTTCATAGTTCCTTGACAATGTGAGTAGTTACGAAAGTGCTTGGAATTTCACTACTCTTTCACAGTGGTTGTTTTGCATATTTTAAAATCACATGTTTACTGTGATCTTATTGCATACATACATATATACATATATACATACATACATACATACATACATACATACATACATACATACATACATACATACACACACACACACACACACACACACACACACACACACACACACACACACACACACACACACACACACACACACACACACACAATAGATGAGAGAGAAGGGTGGGTTGATTGCATCTTCTAGGACTGCAAGAAGGCCTTTGACACAATTCCTCACAAGAGATTAGTGCAGAAACTAGAGGATCAGGCATGTATAACAGGAAGGGCACTTCAGTGGATCAGAGAATACATGACAGGAAGGCAACAAGTCATGGTACATGATGAGGTATCACAGTGGGCACCTGTGGCGAGCGGGGTCCCACGGGTTGGTCCTAGGACCAGTGCTATTTTTGGTATATGTGAATGACATGATGGAAGGGATAGACTCAGAGGCGTCCCTGTTCGCAGATGATGTGAAATTAATGAGGAGAATTAAATCAGATGAGGATCCGGCAGGCCTTCAAAGAGACCTGGACAGGCTGGACATGTGGTCCAGCAACTGGTTTCTCGAATTCAACCCTGCCAAATGCAAAGTCATGAAGATCGGAGAAGGGCAAAGAAGACTGCAGGCAGAGTATAGGATGGTGGCCAACAACTGCAATCCTACCTCAAGGGGAAACATCTTGGCATGAGTATAACACCAAACACGTCTCCAGAAGCACACATCAACCAAATAACTGCTGCAGCATATGGGCGCCTGGCAAACCTGAGATTAGCATTCCGATACTTAAGCCAGGAATCTTTCCAGACACTGTACACCGTGTACATCAGGCCCATACTGGGGTATGCAGCACCAGTCTGGAACCCACACCTGGTCAAGCACGTCAAGAAGTTAGAGAAAGTACAAAGGTTTGCAACAAGGCTAGTCCCAGAGCTCAGGGGAATGTCGTACGAGGAAAGGTTGAGGGAAATCGGACTGACGACACTGGAGGACAGAAGGGTCAGGGGAGACATGATAACGACATACAAGATACTGTGGGGAATAGACAAGGTGAACAGAGATAGGATGTTCCAGAGAGGGGACACAGAAACAAGGGATCACAACTGGAAGCTGAAGACTCAGACGAGTCACAGGGACGTTAGGAAGTATTTCTTCAGTCATAGAGTCATCAGGAAGTGGAATAGCCTAGCAAGTGAAGTAGTGGAGGCAGGAACCATACATAGTTTTAAGAAGAGGTATAACAAAGCTCAGGAAGCAGAGAGGGAAAGGACCTAGTAGTGATCAGTGAAGAGGCGGGGCCAGGAGCTGAGTCTCGACCCCTGCAACCACAATTAGGTGAGTACACACACTGTTAGCAAGGAGGTCCTCTCTCAGTGTGAGCAAGGAATAGGATAATAACCAGCAGTAATTGGTACTTAAATCCAGCGTGTGCAATAAGTGGAAAAGGTAGCATTACTAGGAAAGACAACTGGTACTACAATTCTGAGCCTACATGACAGAGTGAGTGTGATGGTTACTTTTCAGCCACATATCAACTACCCCTTCCCTATCCCCCTAACCATCGCTCCCCCTGATCAGGTGTGAGGAGAGGGAAATAGGTAGCTAGTGAGGGGTAACGTTAGACAAGCCCTCACACACACACGCACGCACGCACGCACGCGCACACACATGCATGCACATACAACAGGCCAAGTGTTTAATCGACATGTGCCTAGGACCAAATGGTAACTAACACACACACACACACACACACATGCATGCACATACAACAGGCCAAGTGTCTAATCGACATGTGCCTAGGACCAAATGGTAACTAACTAACACACACACACACATACATCACAATCAAAGAAAGTGCTAAACCAACAAGGGTACACACACACGTGTACTCTCTACCCAGGTGGATCTGTTTATTACTTGATAAAGCTCAGTGAGTGGGTGAAAAGTAGTCAATAAAGGAATGCATTATATTGCATCTGTGTCTAGTTTTTACAAAATAATCTGTGCTTAAACCTGTGGAGATTGCAAATAACTAATATGCTGCTGAAGTTTATCTAAAATGTATAATAAAAATTGTAACTTGCTTCATTCCATAACTATTTTTTATATTGAACTTAGAGGACTACAGGATTCTAACTCAATTGGGCATTAATCAATTTTTAACATGTTTTAAAGCATCTTTTCATTATCTGATCCAGTCTTCTAAATGCCACTAAAGTATCCCACTAATATCTGGCCTCCAAATACTCCTCACGGTGGTTCTTGACAACAGCAAGGGACTCTTGATCCATGGGACTGGACCCAACCTCTTCATCGATCAAACCTGATCACCTCACCTCCCATTCCTATGAAGTTCTTGTCCCTTAAGGGTTTAACACTTCCCTCTTTGGATCTGTTTTCCTCTTCCTTGGATCAAACCTGAATGCCTCCCACTCCCTTAGATGCTGTATGACCCTTATGGGCTTAATGCTGCTGTATGAATGTAATGACTCTCCTCCCCATGAATGTGTTGTAATGATGGCCAACAAAACACTTTATAAAAATCAATCAACAAAAAAGGATACATTTGTAGGCAGTGTCAAGCTGTTCATTTAGCATCCAGTTGATGATGTTTGTAATATCTGAACGAAGAGGATGACCCACACAAGTGTATACATTATCCTCTGTCACCTGAAATGGTAAAATTGAAAACACTGATTTTATATCTTTTTTTTTTTCTACTTTTTTTATTCTTTTGCTACCTTAACTTGTATATTTTATCTTGTCAATTTAAATCTAGTTATACTCTAATTCTTGTAAACAACTTATATAACACCTTATATAACCCATTTGACCATAAACAGAAATATTAATCTCAATCTTAAAATAATGAATCCTATGATACTCCAATACTGAAACTATGTACTGTGCCAAAACAAAAGCATTCACATTGCTAAACTCACAAACTAGTATTTAGTCACTTAGCCATAATACCAACTTACCTCATAATTTGTAATATTTTAAAATAAAGAATTAAACTAAGTCTGCCCGAAATGCCTAGCCATGCTAGGTGTTCTAGTGGTACACTCTGTAATCATTATTTAACTACATGTAAACCACACAACAACCAAATTCTGTAAATTCAACACTGTAATCTTTATAGAGAATAAACTTTGAATTTGAATTTGAATAGACAAACACCCCTAAGGGTGTTAAGGGGTTCTTGACCCAAGGAATTGGATTTGACCTCCCTTTCTCCAGGCACTGTATTACCCCTATGGGTTTAGTGCTTTCCTTTAAATTTTTATTGTAAACAAAACCAAGTGCTAAACCCATCAGGGTCATACAGTGCTGCAGGGTAGGGAGTATAATATTATGAAGGCAGAGTTTGTGAGGGCAATGAGGTGTGCTAAAAGTACAATCAAAGGTCATGCAATAAATCTATTGCTGTCCAAAAGTCAAAGAGGAAGTCTGTCAGCAAGGAGGGAAGATAGGGGTGTTAGAGCGATGACAACGTCAGAGATAAATTCTGCGTGCTTGCTGATAGACAGGATAGTCCAATAGAATATGGCAAACTGAAACTGGACCTTGACAATTTGCACAAAGTGGAACTAGGTGCTTCTCCATAAGATACCCATGATCATGAGATGGGTGTGCCCGATGTAAAGACAGGCAAGCATAGTTTTCCCAGCCATGACATCATAAGAAGCCAGCCAGGATACTAAACTTGGCTTGATAGAATGTAATTTATGAATTGACTCAGACCAACGATATTGCCAACAGCTGCGAAGGTGGCTAAAGATTACAGCAAAATAGTTTGAGAATGGAATACCTCTATAAGAAATTGGAAAGTCATGTACTGCTGACTGCACAGCAGAGTCTGCCTGCTCATTGCCCTGAACAACATGACAAGAGACCCAGCAGAAAACGATTTCTTTGTGTTTGTTAGAAATGCAGTGCAACCAAAGTTGTATACACAGAACCAGGGGATGAGATTGTGGTAGTCCGAGACTACCACAAATGATGAGGTAGGCATGGATGCAATACGGATAATTGCAATTATCCGTACTGCATCAGCTGTAAAAATGCTAGGAGAGTCGAATAAATAACCTCATAAAACACTGTCCAGAAACACTGCTGCAAACCCGACATGTGAAAGGATTCAAAAACATCAGTGTAACTGCAATGACATGAGAATAAGAATGGAAGTGGTTAAGAGAAAGGGAGCAAGAAGAAACTGTAGGTATTTGGCCTTTCGCGCATGGCAGTGGGAAAGAACAGACATGAACTGTCAGAACCTCCCAAGGGGAACAGAAAACTTAGATGCTAGATGAACATATAAAGGGAGGGGGGGCTACTGAAGAGAAGACAAGAGCAAGTGAACATGAAGAGAAAAGGGGCAGAATAACAGGGGCGGTGAACAAATAATGGACCTCTACTAATGTCCATTACTATCCTGTGCGTAGAAGGGTCACGTAGGTCATGAGAGCAGACAAAATAATGGAGGCAATGTGCATCACAGTGATCACTCAAGGATGGAACATTTGCATCTGCATATAGGCTCTCAACAGGTGAGGAGCGAAAAGCACCCAGACACAAACATAATCCCTGATAATGGATGGGATCAAGTTTAGACACCCCCATGAAAGACAAGCGAGAGTTTTAACCCTTTCAGGGTCTGTCCTATAAATCTACGGCTTTGAAGCCAGGGTCCAAGCCGTAGATCTACGTTAAAAATTTTGGCAACTTCAAATTTAGAGCGAGAAGGCTGGTAGGCCTACATTTAAGAAAATGGGTCTGCGTGGTCAGTGTGCGCAGTTATGAAAAAATCGGGGCACCTGCATGGCACTGTGGGAATACCATCTCAGTAAACTTTGCTCATCATGCCTGGGGGCAAGGCGAATTCTGACTCTCCTCTTCCCAAATTATAGTTCTAACACTAATGGAAGCGGACCTGAAGAGGAATTCTATGGTTTTGAGCCATATGGTACATTGTACCATATGGTACCATATCATACAATGGTACCATAAAGTACAGTGGACCCCCGCATAACGATGGCATCACATAGCGATTTTTCCGCATACCGATTACTTTTATCGCAAAATTTTTGCCGCGCATACCGATTAAAAACCCGCTTACCGATTTTCGTCCGAGACGCGTCCAATGTGCCCTCAGCCAGCCTCACATGTGCCGGCCGTCCCATTGTTTACCAGCCAGCCTCCGCGGTAACATCCAAGCATACACTCGGAATATTTCGTATTATTACAGTGTTTTCGGTGCTGTTTCTGGAAAATAAGTGACCATGGGCCCCAAGAAAGCTTCTAGTGCCAACCCTGTGGTAAAAAGGGTGAGAATTAGTATGGAAATTAAGAAAGATTTTGAAGGGTTTGGGGCTAACCCTGAGAAGCCTATGCCAGTTGTGGAATCCACTGTGCCTACTTCAAAGATTAAGGAAATGTGTGCACAGTGGGTTGAACTGCAAACCTTTATAGATGAAAATCACCCTGACACAGCTGTTGCAAGCCGTGCTGGTGACTATTTCAATGACAATGTTGTGGCCCATTTTAGACAAATCGTAAAGGAACGGGAGGTACAGAGCTCTATGGACAGATTTGTTGTGCGACAGAGGTCCAGTGACTCTCAAGCTGGTCCTAGTGGCATTAAAAGAAGAAGGGAAGTAACCCCGGAAAAGGACTTGCTACCTCAAGTCGTAATGGAAGGGGATTCCCCTTCTAAACAGTAAGAAGATAATGCTCTCCCCTCCTCCCATCCCATCAATCATCACCAGATCTTCAATAAAAGTAAGTGTCATGTAATTGTGCATGCCTTTTTCAGTTTGTGTGTATTAAAATTAACATTTCATGTGGTAAAAAAAAATTTTTTTCATACTTTTGGGCGTCTTGCACGGATTAATTTTATTTCCATTATTTCTTATGGGGAAAATTCATTCGCATAACGATTATTTCGCATAACAATTATCCCTCTTGCACGGATTAAAATCGTTAACCGGGGGTCCACTGTACAATGCATCATATGGTACAGGGACCCTAATGGAAATAAGTCACTTTGACTTTTTTCGGTTATCTTAGGTTCTCCACACATATGCTGCTATGTATGATAATCTATGTAACTGTGTATACGTGAATAAACTTACTTATGACGCCACATGCACTCGAGTAAGTTTATTCAGGTATACACAAATACAGTTACACAGATTATCATACATAGCAGCATATGTGTGAATATCCTAGGATAACCCAAAAAAGTGAGAGTGACTTATTTCCATTGGGGTCCCTGTATCTCTACCATATGGTACCCTATACCATATGCAATTCCAAGGGGACTGAGTACTTCCTGTGGCTCTACACCTGGAATAGACAGTGAAAGTGATGATGATGTGGTTACAATTAGGATGAATAGATCACATGCGTCAGTAGGTGGTGGTGGTGGTGCCACCAGCATGTATGCGTGCAGCATGTAGCACCACCCAGACTGGGAGTGAGTCTGGGACCTAAGCCACTGACTCAGCAGTTTTAGGACAAAGCGCATCGTCATCCACCGGTGGAAGTAGATGACTGTGGCCGAAAAGTTTTTTTTTTTTTTGCAAGAATAATGCTTATGCCTCATGCACAAAAGCATAATATAAAATCATACTGGTCCACAGACGAGTATGACACCACTTTGCATGACACCTTGTTTCAAAGACTAACAGACTGCAGCAGTTCTAGGAACATGTCCAGTGACTGTACATATGTAAATACATAATAAAACATTACTAATTTAAAATATTTTTGCATGTTTTTTTGTTGTAAACAATTATTGTAAACAAAATATTAGTGCAGTTATTGAATATGAGTATGAGTGTGAGTATGAGTATGAGTATGAGTGTGAGTGTGAGTGTGAGTGTGTGTGTAGTTGAGGTTGCGTGGGTGAGTGAGCTCCTGGCCCGTGTGTGTGTGTGTGTGTGTGTGTGTGTGTGTGTGTGTGTGTGTGTGTGTGTGTGTGTACTCACCTAGTTGAGGTTGCGGGGGTCGAGTCCGAGCTCCTGGCCCGCGCGTGTGTGTGTGTGTGTGTGTTAGTTAGTTACCATTTGGTCCTAGGCACATGTCGATTAGACACTTGGCCTGTTGTATGTGCATGCATGTGTGTGTGTGTGTGTGTGTTAGTTACCATTTGGTCCTAGGCACATGTCGATTAAACACTTGGCCTGTTGTATGTGCATGCATGTGTGTGCGCGTGCGTGCATGTGTGTGTGAGGGCTTGTCTAACGTTACCCCTCACTAGCTACCTATTTCCCTCTCCTCACACCTGATCAGGGGGAGCGATGGTTAAGGGGGTAGGGAAGGGGTAGTTGATATGTGGCTGAAAAGTAACCATCACACGCACTCTGTCATGTAGGCTCAGAATTGTAGTACCAGTTGTCTTTCCTAGTAATGCTACCTTTTCCACTTATTGCACACGCTGGATTTAAGTACCAATTACTGCTGGTTATTATCCTATTCCTTGCTCACACTGAGAGAGGACCTCCTTGCTAACAGTGTGTGTACTCACCTAATTGTGGTTGCAGGGGTCGAGACTCAGCTCCTGGCCCCACCTCTTCACTGATCACTTCTAGGTCCTTTCCCTCTCTGCTTCCTGAGCTTTGTTATACCTCTTCTTAAAACTATGTATGGTTCCTGCCTCCACTACTTCACTTGCTAGGCTATTCCACTTCCTGACGACTCTATGACTGAAGAAATACTTCCTAACGTCCCTGTGACTCGTCTGAGTCTTCAGCTTCCAGTTGTGACCCCTTGTTTCTGTGTCCCCTCTCTGGAACATCCTATCTCTGTTCACCTTGTCTATTCCCCGCAGTATGTTGTATGTCGTTATCATGTCTCCCCTGACCTTTCTGTCCTCCAGTGTCGTCAGTCCGATTTCCCTCAACCTTTCCTCGTACGACATTCCCCTGAGCTCTGGGACTAGCCTTGTTGCAAACCTTTGTACTTTCTCTAACTTCTTGACGTGCTTGACCAGGTGTGGGTTCCAGACTGGTGCTGCATACTCCAGTATGGGCCTGATGTACACGGTGTACAGTGTCTGGAAAGATTCCTGGCTTAAGTATCGGAATGCTAATCTCAGGTTTGCCAGGCGCCCATATGCTGCAGCAGTTATTTGGTTGATGTGTGCTTCTGGAGACGTGTTTGGTGTTATACTCACGCCAAGATGTTTCCCCTTGAGCTAGGATTGCAGTTGTTGGCCACCATCCTATACTCTGCCTGCAGTCTTCTTTGCCCTTCTCCGATCTTCATGACTTTGCATTTGGCAGGGTTGAATTCGAGAAACCAGTTGCTGGACCACATGTCCAGCCTGTCCAGGTCTCTTTGAAGGCCCGCCGGATCCTCATCTGATTTAATTCTCCTCATTAATTTCACATCATCTGCGAACAGGGACGCCTCTGAGTCTATCCCTTCCATCATGTCATTCACATATACCAAAAATAGCACTGGTCCTAGGACCAACCCGTGGGACCCCGCTCGCCACAGGTGCCCACTGTGATACCTCATCATGTACCATGACTTGTTGCCTTCCTGTCATGCATTCTCTGATCCACTGAAGTGCCCTTCCCGTTATACATGCCTGATCCTCTAGTTTCTGCACTAATCTCTTGTGAGGAATTGTGTCAAAGGCCTTCTTGCAGTCCTAGAAGATGCAATCAACCCACCCCTCTCTCTCATCTCTTATTTCTGTTACTTTATCATAAAACTCCAGAAGGTTTGTGACACAGGATTTGCCTTCCATGAAACTGTGCTGGATGTCATTTATACTTTTGTTCCATTCCAGGTGCTCCACCACTCTCCTGATAATCTTCTCCATGATTTTGCACACTATACACATCAGTGACACTGGTCTGTAGTTTAGCACCTCTTTTCTGTCTCCCTTTTTAAAAAATGGGAACTACATTTGCCATCTTCCACACATCAGGTAGTTGCCCAGTTTCAAGGGATGTGTTGAAGATTGTGGTTAATGGGACACACAGCATTTCTGCTCCCTCCCTTCCCTAAGGACCCATGGGGAGATGTTGTCCGGTCCCATTGCCTTTGAGGTATCAAGGTCACTTAGCAGCTTCTTCACCTCCTCATCAGTTGTGTGTATGTCATCCAGCACTTGTTGGTATATTCCCTGTTGGTGTCCCCCTCTGTCCTGTCTTCCCAGAGTCCTTCCTGTCTCCACTGTGAATACTTCCTTAAATCTCTTGTTGAGCTCCTCACATACCTCTTGATAGTTTCGTGTGAGTTCCCCACCTTCTTTCCTCAGCCTGATCACCTGGTCTTTGACTTGACTTTTGATGCTATGTCAGACTTGACTTTTGATGCTATGTCATTTTCCTACAGTTGCTGGGCCTCCCTTCTTATCTGTGCATACTCGTTTCTGGTTCTTCGACTGATCTCTTTATTTTCCTGGGTCCTTTGCCTTCTGTACCTCTTCCATTCTCTAATGCACTTAGTTTTTGCCTCCCTACACCTTCGGGTAAACCAAGGACTCACTTTGATTTTCCCATTAATTCTGTTGCCCCTGTGTGTGTGTGTTAGTTAACATTTTGTCACAGGCACATGTCAATTAGACACTAGGCTTATTGTATATGTGTGCATGCATGTTAGTTACTATTTTGCCCTAGGCACGTATCGATTAGACACTAGGCCTGTTGTATATACGTACATACGTTTGTGTGTGTGTGTGTGTGCGCGCGCATGCACGCGCGCACACACACCTAATTGTGGTTGCAGGGGTCGAGACTCAGCTCCTGGCACTGCCTCTTCACTTATTGCTACTAAGTCCTCTCTCCCTCTGCTTCCTGACCTTTGTCATACCTCGTCTTAAAGCTATGTATGGCTCCTGCCTCCACTACATCACTTGCTGGACTATTCCACTTCCTGACAACCCTATGACTGAAGAAATACTTCCTAACATCCCTGTGACTCATCTGAGTCTTCAGCTTTCAATTGTGACTCCTTGTTTCTGTGTCCCCTCTCTGGAACATCCTGTCTCTGTCCACCCTAACTATTCCACACAGTATTTTGTATGTTGTTATCAAGTATCCCCTGACCCACCTGTCCTCCAGTATCATCAGGGCGATTTCCCTCAACCTTTTTTCGCAGGACATTCCCCTGAGCTCCGGAACTAGCCAAGTTGCTAACCTTTGTACTTTCTCTAATTTCTTGACATGCTTGACCAGGTGTGGGTTCCAAACTGGTGCTGCATACTCCAGTATGGGCCTGACATACACAGTGTACATTGTCTTCAACGATTCCTTACTAAAGTATCGGAACGCTATTCTCAGGTTTGCTAGGCGCCTATATGCTGCAGCAGTTATCTAGTTGATGTGTGCCTCCAGAGACGTGTTCGGTGTTATGGTCACCCTAAGATCTTTCTCCTTGAGTGAGGTTTACAGTCTTTGTCCACCTAGCCTATACTTTGTCTGCAGTCTTCTTTGCCCTTCCCCAATCTTCATGACTTTGCATTTGGCGGGGTTGAATTCAAGAAGCCAGTTGCTGGACCATGTGTCCAGGTCTCTCTGTAGTCCTGTCTGATCCTCATCTGATTTAATTCTCATTAACTTCACATCAATCTGCAAACAGGGACACTTCAGAGTCTATCCCTTACATCATGTCATTCACATATACCAAAAATAGCACTGGTCCTAGGACTGACCCCTGTGGGACCCCCCTCGTCACAGGTGCCCACTGTGATACCTCATCACGTACCATAACTTCTTGTTGCCTCCCTGTCAGGTATTTTCTGATCCATTTCAGTGCCCTTCCTGTTATAAGCGCCTGATCCTCCACTCTGGACTAATCTCTTGTGAGGAACTGTGTCAAAGGCCTTCCTGCAGTCCAGGAAAATGCAATCAACCCACCCCTCTCTTTCGTGTCTTACTTCTGTTACTTTGTCATAAAACTCCAGAAGGTTTGTGACAGGATTTGCTCTCTATGAATCTGTGTTGGTTGTCGTTTATAATCTTGTTCCATTCAAGGTGCTCCACCACTCTCCGCCTGATAACATTCTCCATGGCTTTCGATACTGTACACGTCAGTGACACTGGTCTGTAGTTTAGTGCCTCGTTTCTGTCTCCTTTCTTAACCCTTAAACTGTCAAAACGTAGATCTACGTTCGCTCATGTAGCGCTCTGAACATAGATCTACTTTTTTTTACATGCTTTCTTATGGAGAAAATCAAGGTTGGAGCACTACACGCACAAACGTAGATCTACGTTTGGACAGTTTAAGGGTTAAAAATGGGGACTACATTTGCCTTCTTCCGTACTTCAGGTAGTTGCCCAGTTTCAAGGGATGTGTTGAAGATTGTGGTTAGTGGGACACACAGCATCTCTGCTCATTCTCTAAGGACCCATGGGGAGATGTTGTCTGGTCCCATCACCTTTGAGGTACCAAGGTCACTTAGCAGCTTCTGCACCTCCTCCTCAGTTGTATGTCATCCAACACTTGTTGGTATATTCGCTGTTGGTGTTCCCCTCTGTGCTGTTTTCCCAGAGCCCTTCCTATCTCTTCTGTGAATACTTCCTTGAATCTCGTGTTCAGCTCCTCACATACCTCTTGATCGTTTTTCGTGAGTTCCACACCTTCTTTCCTCAGCCTGATCACTTGGTCTTTGACTGTTGTCTTCCTCCTAATGTGGCTATACAGCAGTTTCGGGTCAGACATGACTTTCCATGCTATGTTGTTTTCGTACTGTTGTTGGGCCTCCCTCCTAATCTGAGAATACTCGTTTCTGGCTCTTTGACTAATCTCGCTTATTTTCCTAGGTTCTTTGCCTTCTGTACTTTTTCCATTCTCTAGTGCACTTAGTTTTTGCCTCCCTACACCTTCAGGTAAACCAGGGGTTTGTTCTGGTCTTCCCATTATTTCTTTTGCCCTTGGGAACAAACCTTTCCTCTGCCTCCTTGTATTTTGTTGTTAAGTATTCTATCATTTCATTTATTGACTTTCCTGCCAATTCTCTGTCCCACTGAACATCCTGCAGGACGTTCTTCATACCTATGTAGTCCCCCATTTTATAGTTTGACTTTTCCCATTCACCTCCTGTTATCCTCTCCACTTGTAACTCTACTATGTCTTCAAAACACAGAACCATGTGATCATTAGCTCCAAGGGGCCTCTCTTATGCGATGTCCTCAATGTCTGAACTGCTCAGGGTGAACACGAGGTCCAGTCTTGTTGATTCATCCTCCCCTCTCTCTCTGGTATTGTCCTTAACATGTTGATGCATGAGGTTTTCCAGTACCACATCCATCATCTTGGCTCTCCATGTTTCGGAACCCCCGTGTGGCTCCAGGTTTTCCCAGTCGATCTCCCTGTGGTTGAAATCGCGTGTGTGCGCGTGGTGTGTGTGTGTGTGTGTGTGTGCGCACACGCATGCATGCTCACCTATGTGTAATTGCAGAGTCACAGCTCCTGGGCCTGTCTGTTCATTGGTTGCTACTTGGTCCACTCCCTGCTCCAAGAGCTTTATTGTACCTTTACTTAATTAAAGCTATGTATGGATCCTGCCTCCATTACTTCACTCTATAGTGTTCCACTTCCTGAAAATTCCTGCCATTGAAGGTGCGAGACACTTGTTCCTAAGTACAGCAATTAATTTGTTCCAAATTGCTTTTTGTCATCAGTACGAAATTAACCCCCTGACTGTCGCAACCCCCATTCCTGAGGTGTCTCCTCGTGTTGCAAAATTTCAAAAAAAAAAAAAAAAAAAAAAAAAATTATATTTTCTTATGAAATGATAGAGAATCTTTTCCCGATTGTAATGACACAAAAAAAACGAAATTTGATGGAAAACTGATGGAATTACGCTCTCGCGAAGTTAGTGACCTTGGCGATATTTACTTTGAGCCCTATTTTCGGCTAATTCCTTTGCTTCAGTCGACCAAACTCATAGCTATTTCTTTAGAACTCCATTTTTTCTATCGATTGAGTACAAGAAACTGCCCATTTACCATTTTCAACTACCCAATAACGTGGTCAGAAATTTGCAATTTGGCCAGTTTCACGAAAATTAAAGAACATGACAGTTTCAAAATAAGGTCCAGAATGAACAATGCAGACATTCCTGGCTCTAAAATAACATTTTCTTTGTTCATCAGTCATGTCTCTAGGCCCCTCTGATATTACTCTTGCTTTCTATTTTGAATTTTTATTCAAACAAAAAATAGAAAATTTACTATTATGCAGACTACTCCAATACTGTAATAATTGTATAAATAACATCAACCCATTCATGACTTCATATTAGAATGGCTAATTGGACATTTATTGGACAATGACATCATTAGTTTACTTTTGAACATTGGCAAAAATCAAACATTTCCCCTACTTTGAGCTCCATTTCCAGTTTTTTTTTTATAGTAAAATCAATCAAAATCATCTCTTTTTCTATAATATGTTTTCCATTCTATCAAATGAGACCAAGAAAATGAGAATACAACCATAAATACTATACAAAAATAGACCACAAAGTCGGCATTTTAATAAAAAAAAAAAAACAGTCGGAGTTTTTTTTCTCATTATGCACTGCGTGTTCCAGGATTTTTTTTATGTGGTGCACACTGACCACACAGACCCATTCTCTCACATGTGGGCCTACCAGCTTTCTCCTTCTTGATTTGAAGCCGCTAGAATTTTTGAGTATATATATGTCAAACACGGCACCTTGTAAGACGTATATATACGGCCGCGACAGTCAAAGGGTAAGTCAGAGTCAGCAGTCACAGTCCTACTGTATATACAGTATGTACTGCCAAGCTTCCTTAATTACACTTTGATGTTGCCATCCTTATAAGAGACTTTGCTTTTTCATGAATTTTATACTTACTTCTTTATAAGCCATTGATGTGGACTGTAATATATTTAAGACTCTCCTCATATCCCCACCCGAGAGTGCTAGTAATGCCTTCCTTCCATCATCTGTTACGGCGACCCTGCAAGTAAATGTCTAATCAGATTTTTGCACAGTACAATATCAGTAAATTAAACACACAGTAATCATAGCCTAGGAAATTTCATCACAAATATACACTGCCCATAAAAATCTATACAAATAACAACTAAAAGGATAAATAATTCATGGCTTATAAAAGGCTCACAAAGTACAGTAGGGCCCCGCTTTATGGTGTTTTGCCTTATGGCGTTCCACTAATATGACAATTTCAAATTATGACCAAAACTTTCTATACAGTGAGTGGTCTTTCAAATACAGCGTGTGCCATCTGGTTTGTTTACTTTCTTCATGAGCACATCTCTCTATTATTATGTAATAATAATCACTCTCGGGCACATTAAATGTCTTATTTTATATCAATATAGACATTTTCATTAATCCATCTATGATATTTTCTTCAAAATTATATAAGAAACACGTTACATAGCATATAAACATGATGTTTACATGCTATGGAGGTGTGGTTGCCGGGTGGAGGGAAAACATTACGTAATACTAATAATAATCACTCTTGGACACATTAAATGTCTTATTTTATGTTGATTTAGACAATTTCATTAATCCATCTATGATATTTTCTTTAAAATTTTATAAGAAACATGTTACATAGCATATAAACATTTTATGTTTATATGCTATGGATGTGTGGTAGCCGGGTGGAGGGAAAACATTACGTCACTCCCCTTAATACATAACGTTTTTGTTTACAATTCTTGGCATGAATTATTCATTACTTCTCCCTTTGTTTATGATGGCATCAAAAGGTAGTTGTTATAAACAATTCAACTCAGAGAACATGGTATGTCGATGGTAATAATATGACTCTGGGCCGCATTAAATATGTAGCGATGTAAGTAGGTGTAGGTATGTAGCCCAGGCAGATTACATACCTACATTATTATATTTATACTTATGTGTACCTGTACCTAAGTAAACTTACACACTGTGCTGGCATGCAGGTACACATTACTATCACAAAGAGTGTCTTATTAGTCTTGAAGATGCCATATTAATAATAATAATAATAACAACACAATAATAATCACTCTGAGGAGCATTAAATATCATATGAAATGTTAATATAGACATTTTGCTTAATCCATCTAAATACAGTAGGGCCCCACTTACACGGCGGGTTAGGTTCCAGGCTGTCGCCGGAAAGCAGACATCGCCAGAAGGCAGAATGCCATTTTTTCCATTTATAAAAGCATATAAATGCCAGACAACAAGTTTACACTAAATTATATTAAGTTAGTAATAGAACTAGGCATTAAAAACACACAAAGTAAAATACATTCACAGTAAATTAATTACTTAAAGTATTTGTAATCTTAATGTAGGGAGAGAGGTGAGTAGTACTTATTTGTAGGAAGTCAGGTGCAGGTTGCCCAGGTGTAGGTAGCACTGGCTCCCCGTCTCATACTTAATGTACGATATTTAAAACATCCCAGAGAGGTTAAATACACATACAGTACACTCATTATTTACCTTAAAATATGTGTAGTCTTAATATAGGAAGAGAGGTGAGTAGTATTTATTTGTAGAAAGTCAGTGTAGGTAGCCGGTAGGTAGCCTGCCTGGGCTACACCTACTGGCAACCTACACTGTGGCCCAGAGCCATATTATTAACATCAACATGCCTTGTTCACTGAATTTAATCATTTCTAACAACTACCTTTAGATGCCATCATAAATGAAGGTAGAAGTAATGAATAATTCATGCCGAAAATTGTAAACAAAAGCAGAGTGAGGGAGTGGCTGGGCACGCAGATTCATACATGTTTTCTCTGATGGCTGAACAGAGAAAACGTAATGTTGTCCCTCCACCCAGCTACCACACAGCTCCACAAGTATTATTATCAGAGCACACATAAAATATGCAATAAATGCCAGACAACAAGTTTACACTAACTTACATTAAGTTAGCAATAGGAATAGGCATTAAAAACACAATAAAAGGTAAGATACACAGAGTACACTTATTACTTACCTTAAAATATTAATATTAATGTGTGAGAGGTGAGTGGCAGGGTGTTTATTGAATAAAATCAGAATGGCACACCATCATCCTCTTACTTGGCACTTAAAGCAAGAGGCTTACGACTTCTCTTTTTATTACAGCTAACCTTAGACACCATCGTCAATGAGAGCCATCTAGTTAACGAAAGAGTAAACGAGAGAGAACGAGATACAGAGTTGAGACAATGTAAGAACACAAACTGAACAGGTAGTGGACGATCACTTGGTCAGGCGAAATAAATGGGTATTAATGTGTGTCTACTTTTAGTTCATTCACGTCCATTTGTAAGAGTTTGTAAAACATTTACCTCAATATTTTTTTATTTTAATAATAATTACCTCACAATACAAATACTCTTACATTGTGTACAAGTTGTACAAGTTAGTTCAGAATAAACAAACAGCAACACACCATTTTTAGAGTGAATGAAGATAATAATATTAATAATAATAATAATAATAATAATAATAATAATAATAATATTATTATTAATTGCTATATAGAGAGTAAAGGCATACGAAAACAATACAGTGGACCCTCGACTAACGCTATTAATCTGCTCCTGAGAGCTCATCGTTAGTCAAAATAATCGTTAGTCAAGTTAATTTTCCCCATAAGAAATAATGGAAATCAAATTAATCCGTGCAAGACACCCACAAGTATTGAAAAAAAAAATTTTAACACATGAAATATTAATTTTAATACACAGAAACTGAAGAAGACATGCACAGTTACATGACACTTACCTTTATTGAAGATCTGGTGAGGATTGATGGGATGGGAAGAGGGGAGTGTGTTGATGGTCTTAGTGTTTAGAAGGGGAATCCCCTTCCATTAGGACTAGAGGTGGCAAGTCCTTTTTCGGGGTTACTTCCCTTCTTCTTTTAATGCCACTAGGACCAGCTTGAGAGTCACTGGACCTCTGTCGCACAACATATCTGCCCATAGAGGCCTGTACCTCCCGATCCTTTATGACATTCCTAAATTGTTTCACAACATTGTCAGTGTCACCATTAAACACTTGTTCAGGTTTCAGTCCTTCACTGTCTATGTACTCCTTGAATTCCTGCACATATTTTTCAGCTGCTTTTTGGTCCAAACTGGCAGCCTCACCATGCCTTATCACACTATGTATGCCACTACGATTCTTAAATCTCTCAAACCAACCTTTGCTGGCCTTAAATTCACTCACATCACCACTAGTTGCTGGCATTTTTCTAATTAAATCGTCATGCAACTTCCTAGCCTTTTCACATATGATCGCTTGAGAGATGCTATCTCCTGCTATCTGTTTTTCGTTTATCCATACCAATAACAGTCTCTCAACATCTTCTATCACTTGCGATCTCAGTTTCGAAAACATAGTTGCACCTTTGGCAAAAACAGCTTCCTTGATTGCCGTTTTCTTGGCCACAATAGTAGCGATGGTTGATTGGGGTTTTGTGTACAGCCTGGCCAGCTCGGAGACATGCACTCCACTTTCATACTTAGCAATGATCTCTTTCGTCATATCCATAGTAATTCTCACTCTTTTTGCTGTAGGGTTGGCACTAGAAGCTTTCTTGGGGCCCATGGTGACTTATTTTGCAGGTGCAATCACTAAAAAGGCTGTGATAATATGAAATATTCAGATTGTATGCTTGGAAGCGACCGCGGTGGCTGGCTGGCTTGTAAACACTGGCCAGAAGTGGACGCGTCTCAGACGGAACGAATAGTGTTGGTCGAGTTTTTTAGCGCTAATCGAGGCAAAATTTTTGCGATAAAATGTATCGCTAGTCAGATTTATCGTTAATCGATGCCATCGCTGGTCGAGGGTCCACTGTATTTTTCTACAGTTATCCCCCAGTTTGACTAGAGAAAACGTAATTCTTCCGACACTACCTACACAGCTGCTTTGTAAACAAATCTCATATTTACATCAATTTTTATTCTGTGAGTGCATGTATCATGTTTATATGCTATGTAATGGGTTTCATATATAATTTTGAGGAAAATATCATTGATGGATTAATGAAAATGCCTATATTGATGTAAAATAAGACATTTAGTGTGCCCAAGAGTGATTATTATTACCTAGTATTGGCATCATGAGTAGAGAGAGACTTAGCGATTTTAATGTGTACCTACACACCAGCACAGTGTGTAAGTATACAGTGGACTCCCGGTTCACGATATTAATCCGTTCCTGAGAGCTCATCATCAACCAAAATTATCGGAAAGCGAATCAATATTCCCCATAAGAAATAATGGAAATCAAATTAATCCGTGCAAGACACCCAAAAGTATGAAAAAAAAACTTTTACCACATGCTATATTAAGTTTAATGCAATATAATAATTACAATAACAATAATAACAATAGAATAATCACAATAGAATAATTGACACTTACCTTTAATGATGAGCTTGGGGAAAGTGATCACAAATCACTCAGTTTTAATATATCATGGAATTCCCCTAAAAATGGCAATCAAGTCTCCGTCCCTGACTTTCGCTTGGCTGATTTCATAGGACTGAAAAATTACTTAGGTGGGCTGAACTGGAATGACCTGACTAAGGGTCAGGTAGGTGGTAATGGTTGCCGATATGACGCTTTCCAGGGCATAGTTCTAGCTGCTCACTCAAATTATGTTCCAAATAGGGAAATCAGATCAAACAAAAATGATCCTAAATGGATGAACAATAGATTAAAGTATCTGACTGGTCAAAAGAGAGGCATATATAGGGAAATCAAAAGAGAAGAGGGGCAATTAAGAAATCAATATATTCAGTTAAAGAGAAAAATAAAAAAGGGAATTAGAAAAGCAAAAAGAGATTATGAGGTTAAAGTTGCAAGAGAATCAAAGACTAACCCAAAAGGATTCTTTCAGGTATACAGAAGTAAGATCAGGGACAAGATAGGCCCACTCAAAAGTTCCTCGGGTCAGCTCACTGACAGTGATAAGGAAATGTGTAGAATTTTTAACACATACTTCCTCTCAGTTTTTACACAGGACGACACCAGCAATATTCCAGAAATGATAAATTATGTAGAACAGGACGATAATAAACTGTGCACGATTAGGGTCACAAGTGACATGGTCCTTCGGCAAATAGATAAATTAAAACCTAACAAATCCCCAGGCCCTGATGAACTGTATACAAGGGTTCTAAAGGAATGTAAAGAGGAGCTTAGCAAACCTTTGGCTAATCTTTTCAACATATCACTACAAACTGGCATGGTGCCAGATAAGTGGAAAATAGCAAATGTGATACCTATTTTCAAAGCAGGTGACAGGTCCTTAGCTTCGAACTATAGACCAATAAGCCTAACCTCCATAGTGGGAAAATTTATGGAGTCAATAATTGCCGAGGCAGTTCGTAGCCACCTTGAAAAGCATAAATTAATCAACGAATCTCAGCATGATTTTACAAAGGGGCGTTCCTGCCTTACGAATTTATTAACTTTTTTCACTAAGGTATTTGAGGAGGTAGATCATGGTAATGAATATGATATTGTGTATATGGACTTCAGTAAGGCTTTTGACAGGGTCCCACATCAGAGACTATTGAGGAAAATTAAGGCACATGGAGTAGGAGGAGAAATTTTTTCCTGGACAGAGGCATGGTTGACAAATAGGCAGCAGAGAGTTTGCATAAATGGGGAGAAATCAGAGTGGGGAAGCGTCACGAGCGGTGTTCCACAGGGGTCAGTGTTGGGCCCCCTGCTGTTCACAATCTACATAAACGATATAGATGAGGGCATAAAGAGCGACATCAGCAGCAAATTTGCCGATGACACCAAAATAGGCCGTCGAATTCATTCTGACGAGGGCATTAGAGCACTCCAGGAAGATTTGAATAGACTGATGCAGTGGTCGGAGAAGTGGCAGATGCAGTTTAATATAGACAAATGCAAAGTTCTAAATGTTGGACAGGACAATAACCATGCCACATATAAACTAAATAATGTAGATCTTAATATTACGGACTGCGAAAAAGATTTAGGAGTTCTGGTTAGCAGTAATCTGAAACCAAGACAACAGTGCATAAGTGTTTGCAATAAAGCTAATAGAATCCTTGGCTTCATATCAAGAAGCATAAATAATAGGAGTCCTCAGGTTGTTCTTCAACTCTATACATCCTTGGTTAGGCCTCATTTAGATTATGCTGCACAGTTTTGGTCACTGTATTACAGAATGGATATAAATGCTCTGGAAATTGTACAAAGGAGGATGACAAAATTGATCCCATGTATCAGAAACCTTCCCTATGAGGATAGACTAAGGGCCCTGAATCTGCACTCTCTAGAAAGACGTAGAATTAGGGGGGATATGATTGAGGTGTATAAATGGAAGACAGGAATAAATAAAGGGGATGTAAATAGTGTGCTGAAAATATCTAGCCTAGACAGGACTCACAGCAATGGTTTTAAGTTGGAAAAATTCAGATTCAGGAAGGATATAGGAAAGTACTGGTTTGGTAATAGAGTTGTGGATGAGTGGAACAAACTCCCAAGTACAGTGATAGAGGCCAGAACGTTGTGTAGCTTTAAAAATAGGTTGGATAAATACGTGAGTGGATGTGGGTGGGTGTGAGTTGGACCTGATAGCTTGTGCTACCAGGTCGGTTGCCGTGTTCCTCCCTTAAGTCAATGTGACCTGACCTGACTGGGTTGGGTGCATTGGCTTAAGCCGGTAGGAGACTTGGACCTGCCTCGCATGGGCCAGTAGGCCTGCTGCAGTGTTCCTTCGTTCTTATGTTCTTAAGATCTGGTGATGATTGATGGGATGGGAGGAGGGGAGAGTGTCGAAGGTTTTAATGATTAGAAGGGGAATCCCCCTCCATTAGGACTTGAGGTTGCAAGTCCTTTTCTGGGGTTACTTCCCTTCTTCTTTTAATGCCACTAGGTGGTCCTAGACAGCTTGAGAGTCACTGGACTTCTGTTGCACAACATATTTGTCCATAGAGGCCTGTACCTCTCGTTCCTTTATGACTTTCCTAAAGTGGTTCACAACACTGTCAGTGTACAGGTTGCCAACATGGCTTGAAGTAGCTGTGTCAGGGTGATTTTCATCAAAAAAGGTTTGCACTTCAAGCCACTTTGCACACATTTCCTTAATTTCAATAGTCATTAGCACCCTTGGTCTCGATGGGTTGGCACTTCAAGCTTTCTTGGGGCCCATGGTGACTTATTTTGCAGAAACAAGCACCAAAAACAGTGATAATATGGATAATATAGAATGTACCGAATGTATCCTTAGATGCGCACACACTGGCTGGCTTGTAAACACTAGACACGTCTCGTACGAATCGTATTGCATACCGGGTTTTGTAACGGGAACCGAGGCAAATTTTTTGCGATATAATGCTTCGGATACCGGATTTATCGGATACCGATGGCTTCGCGAACCGGGGGTCCACTGTATTTAGGTACAGGTCACAATGTATAAAATGTATATTACCTTTTTTATATAATTTTATATTGCTTATATTTGCGATAATAGCTAAATCGTAAATATATTGCTTTATATTATTATTTGACTTAGTTATGTTGTTAGGTAGGATGTAACATTCATATATTATTATGTGCTCATAGTTCAAGTCTTGACTGTCTAACTACTGTAATTATTGCTCGTGGCTCGTTACTCTGCCGGCTTCTCAGTGTTGCTGGGCAGCAACTGTCCACGGATCTATCACGTGATCGAGGGAGGGTGTTCACACCTCGCCTGGAGTAGTCAGTCTGGGCTAGACTCTCTTAGTGGTTGGACGTATTCCTGACAAGAAGTGCCTAACTCTCCCTTATTGGCCCTTGTTGGAAGATCGTCTCTGTCGCTTTATTGTTGTAGGTTCTGTGGAACTCTGTTCACAGAACATTGTCTAGACTTAGTGATTTTCGACGTTGTACTGAGGCTGTGTGTCGCAGACACTCTGAGCAACTCAGGTCCTGAGCTGTAGCTTCTGACCTAATTTGTACTGGTGTCTGTGTACTGTCACAGTCGGGGATTTTCTTATGCTGAACTTAGATTCAGTAGTATGGGAGTTTGGTGACTTTTGTGGAGGATCTGCTGATGGTCCCTACTTAGTGTTGTTATATTATCTTCTTTTTCCTGATTCTGTGTCGCTGTTGCTTGTTATATTGCTGTTCGGCTTATCAGTCGTTTTATTGTTCAAGCAAGCTGTTCTGATTGCCATGTTGGTCAAGAAGTTAATTGATGTGAGGAGTTTGTCAGTCACTGGTTTAAGTCTAGTCGAGTCGTGAGACATAGCGAACTACTTAGAGCACTTACACACATACACACAAACTTACTTGTACATATTTGTAGTATTTTATTAAATGTTAATAATGTACTAGACAGTACTTAAGACGCATAAATGTGATATGTGCCTTCAACACAATACTACTGTACACCAGAGAAGTGATTATTATTGTGTTTAAATTGATTAATTTATTTTAATTTGATAATATACTCCTAGACATCTTGATTGTTAATACACTTATTAAATTTTAATTTCTCTAGTTAGTAGCCTACCAGTTGTAATCCTGAAGCACTAATAATTCTTACTGAATTCTAATGGATAATTCGACCAGGATACTGACTATGTACTTGTTACGAAAACCCAGTAACAGGCTGAATGCTAGAAGGGCAGTCCTTTCTAGTATTCACTGGAGATCTCTAAGCTTATTAGAAATTGTGTTTTTTGTAACAAATGGGGGCCTGTCCAGGATGCTCTTGATCCAAGGTGTTGGAGAAATTGTCTAGTTTGACACACTAGTAACTCTATTGTCAAACACCTTGAGTACTTTCCTAATCTGAAGACTTTGAGTTTTGTCTCGTACAACATACTAGGTGGATGTATATACTTGACTGAGTCTCTTGATCCAAGGAGATGGAAATACTGTTTATGAGCTCTAGCTCTAAGACAACCAACACTAAAATTCATATTAGGATTATAGTTTCCCATAATCACTCTCTTGTAGTACATTTATTTTCATGATGTATGCCATAGTGAAACAGTTAATTGATACTCTGACTTTGCCTGAGTTAAGTACATTAAAACTTCAGATGTGTTGGCGAGTAGCCAAATATCTCTGTGTGACGTATAACAGGAATTACACCGCAGAAACTGTCAGTGTTAATTAAAGATATATTGTTTCCTGCTCATACAGAGATGTCTGATTATGATTCAGATACAGAAAGCCTAGTGTCACAATTAGAAAGTATGACTATTTGATAACATAGAAGAGAGAGCAACTACGGCAGAAGTGAGCCTAGTGTCTGAGCCTAGTGAAATTCCATTCTCGCTCACGCCTTCCCTCCTAACACAATAGTACAGAGTGTAGCTGGTAGTATGACTCAGCCTCATACTAGTACCATGTATGCTACACCTGTATCTACTTATCCTAGACCAGATCTAGACTCTCTAGGGATGGCTGGACAAGGTGCCCGACCTAAGGACCGTCCAGAAAGACGTGTTAATTTCCCCACTCCTCCGTTACCTACTGGCCCTATCTCTGAGGAACAATTTGAGAGGCTGGAATGCCTCATTATGTTGCAGACTGCACAAATAGAGGCACAGAGGAAATTGAAAAAAGAAGATTTCCAGAGAGAAAATATTTGTCTGGGAAGACAACAGACTGATAGATCTGATAAAGTTGATGAATCTGTTAGTACAACACAGGAAACATTTAATGTGCAGAAACCTGCCTCAATGGTTCCTAAGTTTTTTGAGAGTGACTTAGACACCTATTTTGATGTGTTTGAGAACCAGGCACGTGCTATGAACTGGCCACGTAAGCACTGGGCTACCTTGTTGCACACAGCTTTGACAGGAAGAGCTCAAACTTGTACTGCTGCTTTACCATTTGCCAAGTACATTAGTAATGACACTCAAGCAAACTATTCTAGTCATATAACTTGTTACCAGTAAGTTATCAACACGCATTTCGTACGTTACAGCGACGACAAGATCAAACTTGTGTAGAGTTTGCTCGTGAGAAAAAAGTTGCATTTGAGAGATGGTGTAATCTTCTAAATGCAACAATTATGACAGTCTAGTTCAATTGTTACTTCACGAAGAGTTTAACAACTGTATGTCTGCTGATATACAAGAATATCTGATCGATCATACTACCTCGGATATTCTGGAAATTGCAGCATTAGCAGACAATTACGAGATTTCTCACAAACTTGTACGTACTAAAACACAAGAGAAACAAGGTAACTAAAAATTGTCCTAGAAGTTGGCAACCTAAATCGGCTGCTCAGTGCCGGCCTGATGTACCTGCTACTGTAACTTCTCGTACCTTTACCAGGAAAACTCACAATCCTGAATCTGTCTATGTGGTTAGACAGAAATCTGATATCGAGAAGAAGAAAGTTAAATGTACCTATTGTAACAGAAAAGGACATGCTAGAGTGTGTTGCTATAAGTTAGAAAAAGATACAAGAAGCAGTCGTGCGGCTGGTGCCCCCACACAAGCCGTATCCTCTTCCATGCAACAAAGGCACCAAAATCCTAGTAATAACTCTGATCCCACTGTTTTAGATAATATTACTCAGAATAGATGACTAGCATCAGAAAGTGTATCTGACGAAAAGATTTGTTCAGCGATGAGTCCTTACTTATCGAGAGGTAAAGTAGCACATGACGAATCACATCTGACTGAGATAATTACTTTCAGAGATACTGGCAGTTATCTCACGTTATTAAGAGAAGATGTACTGCCCATAACTGATAATACCTATACCAAGATAGATGTATTGTTAGAAGCCTAAGGTGGGGCTGTTATAAAAGTACCTCTGCACAAAGTTTACATTGAAACAAGCTATTATACTGGTTATATTTCAGTGGGTATATCCAGTGGTGTATTTCCCATCAGGTCAGTGGACTTGTTGATAGGGAACGATATCCTTCATGCTGGTATATGTAAAGAACCACTTGTGATTGATAATAACACTGATGATAATTATGCCATTGAAGCTTGTAGAGAGAAGCTTATTTTATTTCCTCTCAGCACAATTACTAGAGCTATGTCAAAGATACAACAACCATCCTTGTCTCCTGTTGAGTTAGTGGATGACAATGATTTGGGCTTGAATATGTTGTTTAGTGATGCTCTGCTTCCAGGATCATTAACACTAACTCCCCCCTGTCATCACCCTAGTCAGGACACAACTGACGTTAAATTTCTAACTCATGATGATTTAATCAAGGATCAGTTTGTTGATCAGTCACTGGAAAGACCGAGAGATATAGCAGTTACTGAGAGTGAAGCAAAGGATCTCGATAATTGTTACTATTACAGTAATGGTGTACTGATGGAGAAAAATACATGCAAGTTGTCAGCTGATAGTGTTTCCACCACAGTCAAGCATCTCGTAGTGTTACCAGTTACATTTCGTGAACAAGCCATTGATTTTGCTCACAATAGTCCCACTGGAAGACATTTGAGTGTCAAGAAGACACTCGGTAAACTGGTAAAACATTTTACTTGGCCTAAAATGAAGGAAACAGTAGCTGATCATGTGTGACGTTGCCACATGTGTCAAGTGACAGGCAAGCCAGCACACACACCTCCACCTCTCACTGTGTTCACTAGTAGCAAAGTTCAGTTCATCTGGACTAGAGATTGTTCAGACTTGTTGAAAAGGTTGAAGTTTCTGTTTTCCTCTGCTTCTGTGTTGAGGAGTCCTAATTTCAATCTTCCTTTCTTTTTACATATAGATGTGAGTGGTTATGCAGTGGGTGCTGTGCTGCTCCAACAGTCAACATCCACTGACATTCTCCATCCTATATGTTACTATTCATCTAAGCTCAAACGACACCAGACAAATTATGCCACTATTGAGAAAGAGGCTCTAGCTCTTGTGGTGTCCTTGGAACATTTTGATGTGTATTTGGGCACTTCCCCATTTAAAATTAACATTTTTTCAGACCACAATCCACTCACTTACATAAACACTATGAAGAGTAAAAATGCTAGGATCATGAGGTGGGCTCTCAGAATCCAGCCATACTCTATTAGTATACTAGTATACAACATATCAGTGGTCATTGTAATGCAATTGCTGACGCTTTGTCACGTCCTTAATAATTATCAGTTACAATAAATTAACGTAATTTTATGCCCAAATACCTTTTGTTACTTGCTACGTCAAATTCAGTAAAGTAACGTAATTTCTCCAGTCCATGTTAACTATATATACTCATGTCTTGTCTAATTATTTTATTTATATATTCACAGTAGTGGTGATATGTGTGTGTGAGGAGGAGACAGTTGGAGACAGAAGCTGAGTGTTGAGTGTGTAGTGTTGTGTGGGCGATGTTACTGACTGGCGGAACACTCCTACTGCAGACCACCCCCCCTCACTACACTCCTTAAGCTTCCTCACATGCAGATGTCCATACTGCCTAGCATTCCACTACCACTATTTAAGAGTGGAATGCCTTCTCCTGTCTATCACACAAGACTATTGTTCATATGAAGTCTCCACTACTATGATCGAGCCTCAACGTGTCATGCTTGTCTACGCTATCCTGTCTCTACTCTGATGTACATAACCACGAGTATGCAGAGATACGATACTGTGTACTGCCCTAGTACCAGGGGCATATCTTAGTGATATAGACACTTAAATTATAGAAGTGCTTGGCACAAGAGTGACTCTGATTTATTTTTATATTAAATTGTATTATTAAAGTGACATGAGTAATCAGTAATACAGGGGACCCCCGGTATTCGATAAATCCGGTATTCGATGCATTACATCGCAAAAAATTTTCCTCAGTATTCGATACGATTCGTACGAGACATGTCCACGTGTGGCCTGAACTGCACCGTGTGTGCCAGTGTTTACAAGCCAGCCAGTGTGTGCACTTCTAAGGATACATTCGGTACATTCCATATTATCCATATTATCACTGTGTTTGGTGCTTGTTTCTGCAAAATAAGTTACCATGGGACTGAAGAAAGCTTCTAGTACCAACCCTTCGAGAAAAAAGTCGCTAATGACTTATGAAATGAAGAAAGAGATAATTGCAAAGTACGAAAGTGGAGTGTGTCGGAGCTGGTTAGGTTGTATAATAAACCCCAATCAACCATCTCTACTATAGTGACCAGGAAAACGGCAATCAAGGAAGCTGTTCTTGCAAAAGGTGCAACTGTGATTACGAAACAGCGACCGCAAGTGTTAGAAAATGTTGAGAGATTGTTATTGGTGTGGATAAATGAAAAACAGATAGCAGGAGATAGCATTTCTCAAGCGATCATTTCTGAAAAGGCTAGGCAGTTGCATGACGATTTGATAAAGAAATTGCCTGCAACTGGTGGTGATGTGAGTGAATTTAAGGCCAGCAAAGGTTGGTTTGAAAGATTTAAGAATCGTAGTGGCATACATAGTGTGATTAGGCATGGTGAGGCTGCCAGTTATGTTGTGCGACAGAAGTCCAGTGACTCTCAAGCTGGTCCTAGTGGCATTAAAAGAATAAGGGAAGTAACCCTGGAAAAGGACTTGCTACCTCAAGTCCTAATGGAAGCGGATTCCCCATCTAAACACTAACACCTCTCCCCTCCTCCCATCCCATCAATCATCACCAGACCTTCATTAAAGTTAAGTGTCAATTATTTTATTGTTATTGTAATTATTCTATTGCATTAAACTTAATATTTCATGTAGTAAATTTTTTTTTTCATACTTTTGGGTGTCTTGCACGGATTAATTTGATTTCCATTATTTCTTATGAGGAAAATTGATTCGGTTTTCGATATTATCGGTATTCAATGAGCTATCAGGAACGGATTAATATTGAATACCGGGGGTCCACTGTAATGTGAAAGACATTAACGCAACTCCTAGTGTGACTGTTTGTCATGTTGGGGGGTGTTGCAACCCTTGAATGGGTCACAATGTTTATAATGTATATTACCTTTTCATATAATTTTATACAGTGGAACCTCAAATTTCGAACTTAATCCGTTACAGGAGCTAGTTCTAAATTCGAAAAGTCTGAAATTCGAAGCAATATTTCCCATAAGAAATAATGAAAATACAATTAATCTGTTCCAGAAACCCAAAAATATTCACAAAAAAAAAAATATATTTTATAGAGATTAATTACAGTTTTACATACATACAACAAATGCTATAGTCTTTATGTATAGTAATATAAAATAACATTTTTACTTACCTTTATTGAAGACTGGTGATGGCATCTGGAAGATAGGGAGGAGGAGAGAGGGAGTTGGGGTTTTTGTTTGGAAGGAGAATCCCCCTCCATGAGGACTTCTGGTATCAAAGCCCTCTCTGAGGTTGCTTCCCTTCTCTGTATTTTAATGCCACTAGGACCAGCTTGAGAGTCATTGGACCCCAGTCTCACAAAATAACTGTCTACAGTCGTCTGTTTCTGTCTCACAAAATAACTGTCCACAATCGTCTGTTTGTCTCACAAAATAACTCCACAGTCGTCTGTTTCTGTCTCACAAAATAACTGTCCACAGTCGTCTGTTTCTGTCTCACAAAATAACTGTCCACAATTGTCTGTCTCACAAAATAACTCCACAGTCGTCTGTTTCTGTCTCACAAAATAACTGTCCACAGTCGTCTGTTTCTGTCTCTCAAAATAACTGTCCACAGTCGTTTGTTTCTCTCTCACAAAATAACTGTCCACAGTCCTCTGTACATCCTGGCAAGCTCAACAAGTCTCACTCCAATTTCATACTTCTGTATTATTTCCTTCACATCTATGGTGTTTCTCACTTTCTTTACCACAGGGGTACCTCTAGCAAGTTCCTTTGGGCCCATGGCAGCTTATTTCACAGCCCCACAAGCACTAAACACAATTAATAATCGTAAAATGTGTGCATGAGATCGCAGGTTAGTGTTCACTCAAGCATAAACAAAGCTAGACTGCTCACGGCGCCTGCGCGGGGACGCGGACAGAGCAGGCCAGCGGACAGGTCCCATACCCGGCGGTCCGAAAATAGGGACGCGTTCGGTAATAGGGACACAGTTTGTCCAAAAAAATGGTCTTTTTTCGAAACGTTCATATGATACGTTCGATTTTTAAGGTTCTACTGTATTGCTTATATCTGCGATAATAGCTAAATCGTAAATATATTGCTTTATATTATTATTTGACTTAGTTATATTGTTAGGTAGGATGTAACATTCATATATTATTATGTGCTCATAGTTCAAGTCTTGATTGTCTAACTATTGTAATTATCGTTTGTGGCTCGTTACTCTGCCAGCTTCTTGGTGTTGCTGGGCAGCAACTGTCCACGGATCTATCACGTGATCGAGGAGGGGGCTGTTCACACCTCGCCTGGAGAAGTCAGTCTGGGCTAGACTCTCTTGGTGGTTGGACGTATTCCTGACAAGACGTGCCTAACTCTCCCTTACTGGCCCTTGTTGGAAGATCGTCTCTGTCGCTTTATTGCTGTAGGTTCTTTGGAACTCTGTTCATAGAACATTGTCTAGACTTAGTGATTTTCGACGTTGTACTGAGGTTGTGTGTCGCATAGACACTCTGAGCAACTCAGGTCCTGAGCTGTAGCTTCTGACCTAATTTGTACTGGTATCTGTGCACTGTCACAGTTGGGAATTTTCTTATGCTGAACTTAGATTCAGTAGTATGGGAGTTTGGTGACTTTTGTGGAGGATCTGCTGATGGTCCCTACTTAGTGTCGTTATATTATCTCCTTGTTCCTGATTCTGTGTTGCTGTTGCTTGTTATATTGCTGTTCGGCTTATCAGTCGTTTTATTGTTCAAGCAAGCTGTTCTGATTGCCATGTTGGTCAAGAAGTTAATTGATGTGAGGACTTTGTCAGTCACCGGTTTAAGTCTTGTCGAGTCGTGAGACATAGCGAACTACTTAGAGCACTTACACACATACACACCAACTTACTTGTACATATTTGTAGTATCTTATTAAATGTTAATAATGTACCAGACAGTACTTAAGACATATAAATGTGATATGTGTTAACTCATACATTCCCCTCTTTGCCTCCAAGGACAAAGTTCTTTGTCTCGACAGACTCTTAAGTGCACCGCTCACCCTTTTCCCCTCATCAATTCTATGATTCACCTCATCTTTCATAGACCCATCCGCTGACACGTCCACTCCCAAATATCTGAATACATTCACCTCCTCCATACTCTCTCCCTCCAATCTGATATCCAATCTTTCATCATTCAATCTTTTTGTCATCCTCATAACCTTACTCTTTCCTGTATTTACTTTTAATTTTCTTCTTTTGCATACCCTACCAAATTCATCCACCAACCTCTGCAACTTCTCTTCAGAATCTCCCAAGAGCACAGTGTCATCAGCAAAGAGCAACTGTGACAACTCCCACTTTGTGTGTGATTCTTTATCTTTTAACTCCACGCCTCTTGCCAAGACCCTCGCATTTACTTCTCTTACAACCCCATCTATAAATATATTAAACAACCACGGTGACATCACACATCCTTGTCTAAGGCATACTTTTACTGGGAAATAATCTCCCTCTTTCCTACATACTCTAACTTGAGCCTCACTATCCTCGTAAAAACTCTTCACTGCTTTCAGTAACCTACCTCCTACACCATACACCTGCAACATCTGCCACATTGCCCCCCTATCCACCCTGTTATACGCCTTTTCCAAATCCATAAATGCCACAAAAACCTCTTTAGCCGTATCTAAATACTGTTCACTTATATGTTTCACTGTAAACACCTGGTCCACACACCCCCTACCTTTCCTAAAGCCTCCTTGTTCATCTGCTATCCTATTCTCCATCTTACTCTTAATTCTTTCAATAATAACTCTACCATACACTTTACCAGGTATACTCAACAGACTTATCCCCCTATAATTTTTGCACTCTCTTTTGTCCCCTTTGCCTTTATACAAAGGAACTATGCATGCTCTCTGCCAATTCCAAGGTACCTTACCCTCTTCTATACATTTATTAAATAGTTGCACCAACCACTCCAAAACTATATCCCCACCTGCTTTTAACATTTCTATCTTTATCCCATCAACCCCGGCTGCCTTACCCCCTTCCATTTTACCTACTGCCTCACGAACTTCCCCCACTGGCTCTTCCTCACTCCTACAAGATGTTATTCCTCCTTGCCCTATACACGAAATCACAGCTTCCCTATCTTCATCAACATTTAACAATTCCTCAAAATATTCCCTCCATCTTCCCAATACCTCTAACTCTCCATTTAATAACTCTCCTCTCATATTTTTAACTGGCAAATCCATTTGTTCTCTAGGCTTCCTTAACTTGTTAATCTCATTCCGAAACTTTTTCTTATTTTCAACAAAATTTGTTGATAACATCTCACCCACTCTCTCATTTGCTCTCTTTTTACATTGCTTCACCACTCTCTTAACCTCTCTCTTTTTCTCCATATACTCTTCCCTCCTTGCATCACTTCTACTTTGTAAAAACTTCTCATATGCTAACTTTTTCTCCCTTACTACTCTCTTTACATCATCATTCCACCAATCGCTCCTCTTCCCTCCCGCACCCACTTTCCTGTAACCACAAACTTCTGCTGAACACTCTAACACTACATTTTTAAACCTACCCCATACCTCTTCGACCCCATTGCCTATGCTCTCATTAGCCCATCTATCCTCCAATAGCTGTTTATATCTTACCCTAATGCCTCCTCTTTTAGTTTATAAACCTTCACCTCTCTCTTCCCTGATGCTTCTATTCTCCTTGTATCCCATCTACCTTTTACCCTCAGTGTAGCTACAACTAAAAAGTGTAAAGTAAAAGGACACAAGTGCAACTAATGTGACATTTTATTGTGGCAACGTTTCGCTCTCCAGGAGCTTTGTCAAGCTGATACAAACAGCATATGGACACAGAGGGTATATAAAGGCTCAGAGTGAGGTGCAATACTAGTGAGGTACCATTTCGATGTTCACTAGTGGTAGTAGTAGTAGTAGTGACAAAAGTTGTAGTAGTAATACAATATGGTAGAGCAATTAATTCGTAAATGAGTAAAAGGATATAAAAGCTATTACTTGGGTAACATAAAAATAGGTTGGACAAATATAGGCTGGATAGAGAAGGCCTGTTTCAGTGTTCACTCTCTGTAATGTGCTTTGTGTAGTATAACAGGAGAGACTATGTGATGGCAGGGTTTACTGTTTTCAGGAGGATTCTCGCTAAGACTTCATAGATGGTGAAGCTGCTGCTGTTTTGTTTAATTGTATTCGAAACAGTGATCAGTTCTGATTCGAGGCACTTGCGTCTGTGGAAATTAGTTTCTTTGATCACTAATTGGGGGTCCCTGAATTTCATAAGATGATTGGTGGAATTTCGGTGTTGTACACAGGCGTTGTTCAAGTTATCATTCTTACATACAATTAAACAAAACAACGGCAGCTTCACCATCTCTGAAGTCTTAGTGAGAATCCTCCTGAAAACAGTAAACCCTGCCATCACATAATCTCTCCTGCTATACTACACAAAGCACATTACAGAGAGTGAACACTGAAACAGGCCTTCTCTATCCAGCCTATATTTG
The DNA here is from genome assembly GCF_038502225.1 of Cherax quadricarinatus. Lineage (NCBI taxonomy): Eukaryota > Metazoa > Arthropoda > Malacostraca > Decapoda > Parastacidae > Cherax > Cherax quadricarinatus. The sequence continues at coordinate 32,031,916 of NC_091314.1, read as the reverse complement.
TCCAACCTATTTTCATGTTACCCAAGTAATAGCTTTTATATCCTTTTACTCATTTACGAATTAATTGCTCTACCATATTGTATTACTACTACAACTTTTGTCACTACTACTACTACTACTACAGTGGACCCCCGGTTAACGATTTTAATCCGTGCAAGAGGGCTCATCGTTATGCGAAATAATCGTTATGCGAATGAATTTTCCCCATAAGAAATAATGGAAATCAAATTAATCCGTGCAAGACGCCCAAAAGTATGAAAAAAATTTTTTTTTACCACATGAAATGTTAATTTTAATACACACAAACTGAAAAAGGCATGCACAATTAAATGACACTTACTTTTATTGAAGATCTGGTGATGATTGATGGGATGGGAGGAGGGGAGAGCATTATCTTCTTACTGTTTAGAAGGGGAATCCCCTTCCATTACGACTTGAGTACTACCACCACTAGTGAACATCGAAATGGTACCTCACTAGTATTGCACCTCACTCTGAGCCTTTATATACACTCTGTGTCCATATACTGTTTGTATCGGCTTGACAAAGCTCCTGGAGAGCGAAACGTTGCCACAATAAAATGTCACATTAGTTGCACTTGCGTCCTTTTACTTGACATATTGTCGGTAATTCTACCAACATTAATACAACTAAAAAGTGATCTGATATACCTGTGGCCCCTCTATAAACATGTACATCCTGAAGTATACTCAACAGTCTTTTATCTACCAATACATAATCCAGCAAACTACTGACATTTCGCCCTACATCATATCTTGTATACTTATTTATCCTCTTTTTCTTAAAATACGTATTACCTATAACTAAACCCCTTTCTATACAAAGTTCAATCAAAGGGCTCCCATTATCATTTACACCATCCAGGTAGATATTTTCTGTAATTCGGCATTCACAGTATTGGCTAGCACGACTGGGCTCGGGTGAGAGGAGACGTATGTAGTGTCATCTGCAAATAGTGTGGGTTTGAGTAGTTGCGATGCATTTGGTAGGTCATTTGTGTAAACGAGAAAGAGAAGAGGGCCATGGAAACTTCCCTGTGGGACACCAACTGTAATTGGCTGTGCGGAAGAGTTTGCTCCATTTGTGTACACATTTTGGCTTCTGTTGCTGAGGTATGATTTTAGGTAGTTGAGGGAGTGCCCTCTTATACCATAGTGCGATAATTTTATGTGGAGCAAATCATGGTCAACCGTATCAAAAGCTTTACGTAAATCAAAGAAGATCCCCAGTGGGACTTTTTTTTTCTCTAGTGCAGTGTATATTTGTTCTAGCATGTGTATAATAGCATCATTCATATTTTTATTAGGCCTGAACCCAAACTGACAGGAGTTGAACATGTTGTGGGAGATGAGGTAGGAATAGATTCACTTATGAATTAATTTTTCGAAGATTTTAGAGAGGGTGTAAGTTGGATATTCGCCTATAGTTGTTCAAGTCTGTTTGGTCTCCTCCTTTATGGATCGGGGTGACCCTAGCTATTTTGAGAACTGTAGGGAGGGTAGAGGATTCGATAGATTTGTTAAAGTGTGTTGCAATGATTGGTGACAGTACTTATGACTCTTTTTTGTATATAAAAGGTGGTAAGGTATTTAAATCTCCTGTCTTATTTTTTAGTGTGCTGATAATAAGGGAGACTTCTGTTGGGTTAGTCGGAGCTAGGAACAGTGTTCGGGTAGTTGCCAGCGAGGTAGTCATTGGGTGGGGTATTTGAGCTTGGGATTTTATTGGCAAGGTTTTTTCCTATGGTGGAGAAGAAATCATTGAGTCTGTTTGCTGTTTCAGTTGGAGGGAGTTGAGGTTCATCTGGTTTTGTTAGTTTAATTGCGCTATTTCGTGATATCTTTTTTGTTCCTAGAATTTCTGATAGGGTTTTCCAGGTCTTTTTTATATCAGATTTAAGTTGAATAAACTGTTCTCATAATACAATTTTTTAGCCCTTCTTATCAGGCTGGTTAAGATTGACAAGTAACGTTTTGTTTGGTCTCTGGTTGTGAGATCCATTCTGTACTGTTTTTCGTATAGGTGCTTTGTATTTATGGATTTGATGATGCTGGGTGTTTCAACCCACTGTTTTTTCGACGCCCCTGCCTACTCTGACCATTTTCTCTTCGCCTTTACTCCAGTCTTCTCTCCATTTGCCCTCCTTGTACATGCATTTAGCATCTGTCTTTTCTCTTCCCCCTTGGGAAGTTCCAACGGTTCATGTCTGTTCTCCCCCACTATCATGTGCCACTACCTATGCCAGCTACTCGCTCTCATTTTCTCAAGCACTTCCGGTGACATGCTCATGCCATTGCTGTTTGTACAGATGGTTCTAAATCTTCTGATGGTGTTGGATTTGCAGCAGTATTTCCTGATGAACTTGTCCGAGGCCACTTGTTAGACTCGGCTAGTATTTTTTACTGCCGAGTTGTATGCCGTCCTCATAGCACTTCTTCGCATTACATATATGCCTCCTTAGACGTTTCTGATCATTTCAGATTCCCTCAGTGTTTTACAAGCCATTAAACAGTTTGATTCCCCTCATCCATTAGTCCTTCATATTCAACAATGGTTGCGCCGTGTGGCTAGCAAAAATAAAGATGTCGTTTTCTGCTGGGTCCCTGGACATGTTGGTGTGCAGGGTAATGAGCAAGCAGATGCTGCTGCGTGGTCAGCGGTACATGATCTTTCGGATTCTTAAAGGGGTATTCTGTTCAGGGACTGTTTTCCAGTTATCTCGGCCCGTCTCTGCAGCTGTTGGTAATAACGGTGGTCGGGCATGCACCATAACAAATTGCGCTCTATTACACTTTTAGGTTTGTGGCCATCTTCTTAATGCCATTGCTGTTCGCGGGAGACTGCTCTTCCGGCTCCACATTGGTCAGACACGCCTGACCCATGGGCATCTCATGGACAGACACCCTATTCCTCTCTGTGAGGTTTGTTGGGCCCCTATTTCGGTTCTTCACTTTCTTGTCGATTGCCCGGTTTACCAGTGAGCTTGCAGAATTTACTTCCAACGCTGCCCTACCACTCTCACTTTATCTTCTCTACTTGCAGACGACCCCTCCTTTGACTCCCAATCACTTTTTGACTTTTTGTCAGCAACTGCCTTATACGTACTTTGACACATAGCCCTTCATGTCCCTTCCAACCTTTTTCTTCACTCACCACTGATTCCTTCTCCACCTTGGTGTTTATAACCTCTGCACTATTTGCTGCCCCACAGCGCTGTATGACCCTTGTCAGTTTAGCGCTTTCTTTGATTTAATAATAACAGAGCTGCATTCCAGATGAGGAAGGAGGGTAGGGGATGTGTAGAGCAGGTGTATATCGAAATATATATGTGAACAGTATTTAGAAAAAGGTAGGGAAGCTTTTATTGCATTTATGGATTTAGAAAAAGCATATGATAGAGTGGATAATGGAGCAATGTGGCAGATGTTGCAGGTGTATGGAATAGGTAGAAAGTTACTAAATGCTGTAAAGAGCTTTTATGAGGATAATGAGGCTCAGCTTAGGGTGTGTAGGAGAGAGGGAGATTACTTCCCAATAAAAATAGGTCTTAGACAGGGATGAGTAATGTCATCATGGTTGTTTAACATATTTATGGATGGGGTTGTAAAAGAAGTAAATGCTAGGGTGTTGGGGAGAGGGGTGGGGTTAAATAATGGAGAATCAAACCATACCATGGGTGGGGTTTAAACCACAGTCAGAGAGTCTCTAAACTCCAGACCGTCGCCTTAGCCCAGTGGCCCAGTGGCTAACACAACGGTCTGGAGTTTTGAGACTCTGACCGCGGGTTCAAACCCCACCCGTGCATTGGTTTGTTTGCAATCATGTCATTACAATTTTGTGAGCAATAGGGAATCAAATACAAAATGGGAGTTGACACAGTTACTTTTTGCTGATGGTACTATGCTTTTGGGGGATTCTAAAGAAAAGTTGCAAAGGTTAGTGGACGAGTTTGGGAGGGTGTGTAAAGGTAGAGAGTTGAAAGTGAACATAGATAAGAGTAAGGTGATGAGGGTATCAAATTATTTAGATAGAGAAAAATTGGATATCACACTGGAGAGAGGGAGTACAGAAGAAGTGAATGTTTTCAGATATTTGGAAGTTGACATCTCAGCGGATGGGTTAATGAAGGATGAGGTTAACCATAGAATTGATGAAGGAAAAAACGTGAGTGGTGCGTTGAGGTATATGTGGAGACAAAAAACGTTATCTATGGAGGCAAAGAAGGGAATGTATGAAAGTGAAGTGGTACCAACTCTCTTATATCGGTGTGAAGCTTGGGTTGTAAATGCTGCAACGAGGTGGTGGTTCGAGGCAGTGGAGATGTCCTGTCTAAGGGCAGTGTGTGGTGTAAATATTATGCAGAAAATTTGGAGTGTGGAAATTAGGAGGTGTGGAGTTAATAAAAGTATTAGTCAGAGGGCTGAAGACGGGTTGTTTAGGTGGTTTGGTCATTTAGAGAGAATGGATAAAAGTAGAATGACACAGAGAGCGTATACATCTGCAGGGGAAGATAGGCAGGGTAGAGGTCCTCCTCGAAAAGGTTGGAGGGAGGGGGTAAAGGAGGTTTTGTGGGTGAGGGGCTTGGACTTCCAGCGAGCGTGCGTGAGCATGTTAGGAATGAATGGAGACGAATGGTTTTTGGGACCTGACGAACTGTTAGAGTGTGAGCAGGGTAACATTTAGTGAAGGGATTCAGGGTAACCAGATATTTTTATATAGCCAGACTTGAGTACTGGAAATGGGAAGTACAATGCCTGCACTTTAAAGGAGGGGTTTGGGATATTGGCAGTTTGGAGGGATATGATATATACAGTGGACCCTCAACCAACGGGTTTAATCCATTCCATTCGAATTAGCCTTTCGTCTAATTAATTTTCCCCATAAATAATGGAAATCCAATTAATCCGTGTCAGGCAGCCAAAAGTATTAACAAAAAATGTTTTTTTAAAAGATTAAATATAAATGTACATACAAGAAACAACGGCAAATAAATATAAAGCACTAATAAAATGGATAAATGAACATTTAACATCACACTTACCTTTATTGACTCTTGTTGGTGTATGGAAGACAAGTAGGAGGCAAGAGGAAGGCGTGTTTATTATGCTTCAATATGATGCTAATATCATCTCTATGGCTTATTTATCTATCACACTTCATCTAATATGACATTATAAACAATAATAATAACATAGAAAGATGTTATATACTCTAGAATGAATAAAATATGTCATAATGTATGAGAGGAGTAAATGGTGTAAGTGGTGTTGTTGGGTTTAAGGGCCGCCACTGAGAGAAGCCGTGTTTGTGGTGGTGGCAGCTTGAGCCGCCACCACCATTATATTTAAACAATGTACGTATGTAATTTATAAATAAGAAATATTTACATTTTAATTTATAAATAAGAAATATTTACATTTTAATTTATAAATAAATTTATTCAGGTATACACAAATACAGTTACATAGATTATCATACATAGCAGCATATCTGTAAAGTACCTAGGATAACCCAAAAAAGTCAGAGTGACTTACATATTTCCGTTGGGGTACTTTTATAATTACACTTAATATATTTACTTTTATGCTTACGCTTTGATATTTCACTTACCTTGGAGGAGATGTTAGTTTAGTTAGTTTGATGAAGGAGATGTTGGCAGAGGTTTAGGGTAGTGGAAGATAGGAGACCAGCGTATGTTCAGCCGATGTACACACATCCAACAACATCGGAGAGTTACTTTCGCGTCGTTTCTCTATCGCTTACTCACCTAACTTACTTGCTACACTGTTCATTCTACACTTTATCGCTGGCTGGCACTATAGCCTTTATCGATGCCTGCTGCTTTAGTATCGTACATATCGTAGAATCAGTGAATCACTGCAGAAGGCAAATTTTTCCCTCTGTTCCTCCTCCACTTTGGTACTTTACTACGAGTTTTTTCTGGAATTCTATTGCGTTTCTTTCCTTCTTGATCACAGGGCTGGCACTAGAAACTTTCTTTGGGCCCATGGTGGCTTATTTAGCAGTTACAAGCACTAAAAACACAGGAATAGTACAAAATATATTGCCGGCACATGTGGAATCGACTGAAACGGCTTGTACACACTGGCACACTGGCTGTACATGGAGTCTTGGAGTGGCTGGGCCCGCTCAGGCCACATGGACACGTTTGGGATGAAAGCCTTTAGATGAGGTTTTTTGCCGTTGGTAGAGCCAATTTTTTGACGCCAAAGAGCGCCTTTAGTCGATTTTGGCATTAGTTGATGACGCCGTTGGTTGAGGGTCCACGGTATCTATATATGCTTCTAAACTGTCGTATCTGGGCACCTCTTCAAAAACAGTGATTATGCATGAGTGAGGTGAAAGTGTTGAATGATGATGAAAGTATTTTCTTTTTTGAGGATTTTCTTTCATTTTGGGCCACCCTGCCTCGGTGGGAGATGGCACACTTCTTGAAAAAAAATAACGGTAATAATGATAAAAACCCAGGTGACCCTAAACCTTCCACCTCTGGTGCTGGGACGTCTTGTTCTCAATCCCTTGTGTCTACACATTCTGGCCACAGTTTTTTCCAAGCAGAGTTCAAGGTCCTCTTAGTCACTTCCTCCCAAGCCTTACCTATAAGGTTTATACAATTGAGGATATTAAAGTGATCCTTCCAAAACTCTTTTAGAGTCAGTTGAGTTTCTGTGGTCACTATAAAGCACTTTTGAAATATAGCTTTGGTGTACAGTTTCTTGAAGTTGGAAATGACCTGCTGGTCCATGGGCTGCAGGAGAGGAGTGGTATTAGGAGGCAAAAACTTGACCTTAACCCTTTGACTGTTTTGGTCGTATATATACGTCTTACGAGCCAGTGTTTCAGACGTATATATACTCAATAATTCTAGTGGCTTCAAATCAAGCGGAAGAAAGCTGGCAGGCCCACATGTGAGAGAATGGGTTTGCGTGGTCAATGTGCACGACATAAAAAAAATCCTGCAGCACACAGTGTGTAATGAGAAAAAAAAACTCTGATCGTTTTTTTGGATTAAAACGCCGACTTTGAGGTGTATTTTCGTATAGTATTTATCGATGTATTTGCGTTTTCATGGTCTTAGGTGATAAAATGGAAAACATATTACAGAAATAGAGATGATTTTCATTACTTTGACGATGAAAACAACCTTGAACCTGAGCTCAAAGTAGCGGAAATGTTCGATTTTTACCAATGTTCAGGAGTAAACAAATCACACCACACGTCCAATACACGTCAACTGGGAAGTCTAATATTCTTTCACTAGTGCACTGATACTATTTATACCATTTTTACAATAATGCAGTAGTCTGCACAACAGTAAATTTTGTATTTTTTGTATGAATAAAAAATCAAAATAGAAAGCAATAATAATATAAGAGGGGCCTAGAGATGTGACTAATGAACAGAGGATATGTTATTTTAGTGCCATGAATGTCTACCTTGTTTATTCTGGACCCTATTTTGAAATTAGCATCTTTTTTAGTTTGCATGAAATTGGCCAAATTGCCAATTTCTGACCACAATATTGGGTAGTCCAAATTGGTAAATGGGAGGTTTCTTGTACTCAGCTGATAGATAAAATGGAGTTCTAAAGAAATAGCTATGAGTTTGGTCAACTGGAACAACGGAATTCGCTGAAAATAGGGCTCAAAGTCGGCGAAATCGCCTATACGCACATGTCGCCGAGACCGCTAACTTCGCGAGAGCTTAATTCCATGAGTTTTCGACCAAATTTCGAACTTTTGGCGTCATTACCATCGGGAAAAGATTCTCTATCATTTCATATGAAAAAATAATTTTTTTTTTTTTAAATTTAGCAACATAGAATGACAGTTTCAGAAAGGGGCCTGAAACAGTCAAAGGGTTAATGAAGCTCATGTCCCCACAAAGTCGCTCTGCCAAGTCTGTAGGATGACCAGGAGCATTGTCTAATACCAGGAGGCACTTAAGGTCTAATTTCTTTTCAATTATGTAATTTTTCACAGTGGGGGCAAATGCATGGTGTAACCAGTCATAGAAAAAGTCCCTAGTGACCCATGCCTTACTGTTTGCCCTTCACAGCAGACACAAATTAGCCTTGAGGACATTCTTTTGCCTGAACACTCTGGGAGTTTCTGAGTGATACACCAATAAAGGCTTCATTTTGCAATCACCACTAGCATTGGCACACATCAGAAGAGTAAGCCTGTCTTTCATAGGCTTATGTCCTGGGAGTGCCTTTTCCTCCTGAGTAATGTAGGTCCTGCTTGGCAATTTCTTCCAAAACAGGCCTGTTTCGTCACAATTAAACACTTGTTCAGGTTTCAATCCTTCAGCCTCTATGTACTCCTTGAATTCATGCACATATTTTTCAGCTGCTTTGTGGTCCGAACTGGCAGCCTCACCATGCCTTACCACACTGTGTATGCCACTACGATTCTTAAATCTTTCAAACCAACCTTTGCTGGCCTTAAATTCACTCACATCACCACTAGTTGCAGGCAATTTCTTTACCAAATCATCATGCAACTGCCTAGCCTTTTCACAAATGATCGTTTGAGAGATGCTATCTCCTGCTATCTGTTTTTCATTTATCCACACCAATAACAGTCTCTCAACACCAAATCATCATGCAACTGCCTAGCCTTTTCACAAATGATCGCTTGAGAGATGCTACCTCCTGCTATCTGTTTTTCATTTATCCACACCAATAACAGTCTCTCAACATCTTCTAACACTAGCGATCTCTGTTTCGAAAACAAAGTTGCACCTTTTGCAACAGCAGCTTCCTTGATTGCTGTTTTCCTGCTCACTATAGTAGAGATGGTTGATTGGGGTTTACTATACAACCTGGCCAGCTCCGACACACGCACTCCACTTTCATTTATCCACACCAATAACAGTCTCTCAACATTTTCTCACACTTGCGGTCGCTGTTTCGTAATCACAGTTGCACCTTTTGCAAGAACAGCTTCCTTGATTGCCGTTTTCTTGCTCACTTTAGTAGAGATGGTTGATTGGGGTTTACTATACAACCTGACCAGCTCCGACACATGCACTCCACTTTCGTACTTTGCAATTATCTCTTTCTTCATTTCAATAGTCATTAGCGCCTTTTTTCTCGAAGGCTTGGCACTAGAAGCTTTCTTGGGGCCCATGGTTACTTATTTTGCAGAAAGAAGCACCAAAAACAGTGATAATATGGAATGTACCGAATGTATCCTTAGATGCGCGTACACTGGCTGGCTTGTAAACACTGGCACACACGGGGCAGTTCAGGCCACACGTAGACACGTCTCGTACAAATAGTATCGAATGTCGGGTTTTCCATCGAATGTCGAGGCGAAATTTTTAATTTAAAATGCATCGAATGTCGGATTTATCAAATGTTAATGCCATCGACTGTCGGGGGTCCACTGTATTTAGTCAACTTAACCCATAATTTGTAATAATTTAGAGTTAAGAATTAATCTAAGTTTGCCCGAAAGGCCTAGCCATGCTAGGTGTTCTAGTGGCCCCCTCTGTAATTAGTATTTTATTACATGTAAACCGCACAATAACCAAAATCTGTAAACTCCGCATTGTAATCCTTATAGAGAATAAACTTTGATTTGATTTGATTTAATCAGGGGGTTCATTAAAAAATAACTGGAAACATTCCAGTTCAGTGGCATTGTTCCCAAGTGTACAAGATGGCCTTATTCCACTTCGACTTTCATCACGGTGATGGGGATTGGGAACAAAACTGGCACGTTGCTGCCAATCCCAGGTGCGGTATACTGGTGGGTACTGGATACTGACAGGTGGTTGTGGAGGCTGGTGTGGTGGGTGGGTGGGTGGGTGGGCTTTGTTGTAACTGAGCTGACTCAGTGGCGTGGGTACCGGCGTGGGTACCGGCGTGGGTACCAGCATGGGCTGCTACTGGTACCTCGTGGTGCATGGCACCACTACCATTTGATGATGCAGGCACATTATTCAACCCCATTGTAACAATATCACCTTCATTTTCATTATGTGTTTCTGTTGTACGACCATGGGATGTACTCCGAGATGTACGCCTTACCCTTGGAATAGCATATGGCACACTACCAGAGTGCAGGTGGTGTCATATATACTGACGCTTCAATGGAGAATATTCCACTTCACTCTCGCTACTGGAACTGTTTTCAAGAGCTTGGAGATCATATTCACTATCACTATCATCAGCACTGCTTACATCCGAGTCCTGGACATGGGAAAATGCAGGTTTCCTCTTTCGTTCTGGTACAACTGGACATGAACAAGACGTCCCAGCACCAGAGGTGAAAGGTTTAGGGTCGTCTGGGTTTTTATCATTATTACCGTTATTTTTTTTCAACAAGTTGGCCATCTCCCATCGAGGCAGGGTGGCCCAAAATGAAAGAAAATCCTCAAAAAGAAAATACTTTCATCATCATTCAACACTTACATATCATACATAATCACTGTTTTTGAAGAGGTGCCCAGATACGACAGTTTAGAAGCATATATAGATACCGTGGACCCTCAACCAACGGCGTCATCAACTAATGCCAAAATCAACTAAAGGCGCTCTTTGGCGTCAAAAAATTGGCTCTATCAATGGCAAAAAACTCTTCTAAAGGCTTTTGTCTGAAACGTGTCCATGTGGCCTGAGCGGGCCCAGCCACTCCAAGACTCCATGTTCAGCCAGTGTGCCAGTGTGTACAAGCCATTTCAGTCAATTCCACATGTACCGGCAATATATTTTGTACTATTCCTGTGTTTTTAATGCTTGTAACTGCTAAATAAGCCACCATGGGCCCAAAGAAAGTTTCTAGTGCCAGCCCTGTGATCAAGAAGGAAAGAAACATGACAGAATTCCAGAAAAAACTCGTAGTAAAGTACCAAAGAGGAGGAGGAACAGAGGGAAGAATGTGCCTTCTGCAGTGATTCACTGATTCTATGATATGTACGATACTAAAGCAGCAGGTATCGATAAAGGCTATAGTGCCAGCCAGCGATAAAGTGCAGAATGAACAGTGTAGCAAGTAAGTTAGGTGAGTAAGCGATAGAAAACGACACGAAAGTAACTCTCCAATGTTGTTGGATGTGTGTACATCTGCTGAACATACACCGGCCTGCTATCTTCCACTACCCTAAACCTCTGCCAACATCTCCTTCATCAAACTAAGTAAACTAACATCTACTCCAAGGTAAGTGAAACATCAAAGCGTAAGCATAAAAGTAAATATATTAGGTGTAAATATAAAAGAACCCCAACGGAAATATGTAAGTCACTCTGACTTTTTTGGGTTATCCTACGTACTTTACAGATATGCTGCTATGTATGATAATCTATGTAACTGTATTTGTGTATACCTGAATAAATTTATTTATAAATTAAAATGTAAATATTTCTTATTTATAAATTAAAATGTAAATATTTCTTTTTTATAAATTACATACGTACATTGTTTAAATATAATGGTGGTGGCGGCACAAGCCGCCACCACCACAAACACGGCTTCTCTCAGTGGCGGCCCTTAAACCCAACAACACCACTTACACCATTTACTCCTCTCATACATTATGACATATTTTATTCATTCTAGAGTATATAACATCTTTCTATGTTATTATTATTGTTTATAATGTCATATTAGATGAAGTGTGATAGATAAATAAGCCATAGAGATGATATTAGCATCATATTGAAGCATAATAAACACGCCTTCCTCTTGCCTCCTACTTGTCTTCCATACATCAACAAGAGTCAATAAAGGTAAGTGTGATGTTAAATGTTCATTTATCCATTTTATTAGTGCTTTATATTTATTTGCCGTTGTTTCTTGTATGTATATTTATATTTAATCTTTAAAAAAAATATTTTTCGTTAATACTTTTGGCTGTCTGACACAGATTAATTGGATTTCCATTATTTATGGGGAAAATTAATTAGACCAAAGGCTAATTCGATTAAAGGCTAGCTCCCTGGAATGGATTAAACCTGTTGGTTGAGGGTCCACTGTATATATCATATCCCTCCAAACTGCCAATATCCCAAACCCCTCCTTTAAAATGCAGGCATTGTACTTCCCATTTCCAGTACTCAAGTCTGGCTATATAAAAATATCTGGTTTCCCTGAATCCCTTCACTAAATGTTACCCTGCTCACACTCTAACAGTTATTCAGGTCCCAAAAACCATTCGTCTCCATTCATTCCTAACATGCTCACGCACGCTCGCTGGAAGTCCAAGCCCCTCACCCACAAAACCTCCTTTACCCCCTCCCTCCAACCTTTTCGAGGAGGACCTCTACCCTGCCTATCTTTCCCTGCAGATTTATACGCTCTCTATGTCATTCTACTTTGATCCATTCTCTCTAAATGACCAAACCACCTAAACAACCCGTCTTCAGCCCTCTGACTAATACTTTTATTAACTCCACACCTCCTAATTTCCACACTCCAAATTTTCTGCATAATATTTACACCACACACTGCCCTTAGACAGGACATCTCCACTGCCTCGAACCACCACCTCGTTGCAGCATTTACAACCCAAGCTTCACACCCATATAAGAGAGTTGGTACCACTACACTTTCATACATTCCCTTCTTTGCCTCCATAGATAACGTTTTTTGTCTCCACATATACCTCAACGCACCATTCACCTTTTTTCCTTCATCAATTCTATGGTTAACCTCATCCTTCATTAACCCATCCGCTGAGATGTCAACTTCCAAATACAGGAGGGCCCTGCTTTACGGCGTTTCGCTTTACGGCGTTCCGCTAATACGGACATTTCAAATTATGACCAAACTCGCTATACGGCTCCCCCCACCTGTCTTTCTAATACGGTCACAGCGGCCCACCGAGTTTGTTTACATTCTCCCTGAACACATCTCCTTATTATGTCTGGAAACTTTCCAAAATTTCAAGTGTTTTAAAGTTATTGTATATTTTATATGTATTGTACTTGATAATTAAATTTGTGTACACCTGTACCTAAATAAACTTACACACTGTGCTGGCATGTAGGTACACATTAAAATCACTAAGAGTCTCTCTACTCTTGATGCAATAATAATAATAATAATAATAATAATAATAATAATAATAGTAATAATAATAATAATAATAATAATAATATAGACATTTCCCTTAATCTATGATATTTTTTTCAAAATTATATAAGAAACACATTATGTAACACACAAACATGATACATGCACCCACAGTATAAAAATTTATACAAATATATATGAGATATTTACCAAACGGTTTGTAGAAGTGTCGGAAGAATTACGTTTTCTCTAGCCCGTCACCTGTTACTAGGGATAACTGTAGAAAAATATTCCTTTCGTATGCCTTCACTTTATAGCTGTAATTCTGTACTAACTTGTACACAGTGTAAGAGTATTTGTTTCGTGATTTAATTATTATAATAATAATAAAAATATTATAAGGTAAAAGTTTCACAAACTCTTACAAATGTACATGAATGAACTAAAACTGGACACGTATTAATACCGTCTATTTCGCCTGACCGAGTGATCGTCCACAACCTGTTCAGTTTGTTTGTTTACGCTGTCTGAGCTCGGTGTATCATTAAATGTTGTATACAGTGGACCCCCGCATAACGATCACCTCCGAATGTGACCAATTATGTAAGTGTATTTATGTAAGTGCGTTTGTACGTGTATGTTTGGGGGTCTGAAATGGACTAATCTACTTCACAATATTTCTTATGGGAACAAATTCGGTCAGTACTGGCACCTGAACATACTTCTGGAGTGAAAAAATATCGTTAACCGGGGGTCCACTGTATTACGTTAATATACACATTTTCATTAATCCATCCGTGATATTTTTTTTTCAAAATTATATAATAAACACGATACATAACATAAATACATAACAACATATGTGTAGAGAACCTAGGATAACCCAAAAAAGTCAGAGTGACTTACTTCCATTGCCTTCACTCTGAGCATCATTTCTTCTCAAAATGATGTTATGAGAATGGGAGTGTTCTTCTTTATTTATTCTACCGTATCAATGTAGAGACAACCTGTACACAATGTAACTTGTACACAAACCAGACGTGTACACTGTTTACAAAACTTACCTTCGCCTGGTTTGTTTACATAACTCTGTGCCTGTCCTCTCTCATGCACTCATTCTTTCTCTCTGGTATGGTAGCCCGGCTGACTACCATACATACCACACTTGATTTTTTACAATAAATACTACTCATCTCACCCTATATTTTAAGGTAAGTAATGAGTGAACTGTATATACATTTTATCGCTCTGGGATGCTTAAATATCATAGAATAGTATGTGTGGGTGGGGTGGCCTGGTATGGTAGCCTGGCTGACTACCATACATACCACACTTGATTTCTTACAATAAATACTACTTGTCTCACCCTAGATTAAGACTATAAATATTTTAAGGTAAGTAATGAGTGCACTATGTGTGTATTGTACTTTTTTATTGTTTTTTGATGCCTGGTTCTATTGCTAACATAATATATGTTAGTGTAAACTTGTTATCTAGTGTTTGTATGCATTTGTAAGTGGAAAAAAAGGGTGTTCCACTTTACGGCAGTTTCCGCTTTACGGCGGTAGCCTGGAACCTAACCCGCCATATAAGTGGGGCCCTCCTGTATCTGAAAACATTCACTTCTTCCGTACTCCCTCTCTCCAGTGTGATATCCAATTTTTCTTTATCTAAATAATTTGATACCCTCATCACCTTACTCTTATCTATGTTCACTTTCAACTCTCTACCTTTACACACCCTCCCAAACTCGTCCACTAACCTTTGCAACTTTTCTTTAGAATCCCCCAAAAGCATAGTATCATCAGCAAAAAGTAACTGTGTCAACTCCCATTTTGTATTTGATTCCCTATTGCTCACAAAATCGTAATGACATGATTGCAAACAAACCAATGTACGGGTGGGGTTTGAACCCGTGGTCAGAGTCTCAAAACTCCAGACCGTTGTGTTAGCCACTGGGCCACTGGGCTAATGCGACGGTCTGGAGTTTTGAGACTCTCTGACTATGGGTTCAAACCCCACCCATGGTATGGTTTGATTCTTCATTATTTAACCCCACCCCTCTCCCCAACACCCTAGCATTTACTTCTTTTACAACCCCATCCATAAATATGTTAAACAACCATGATGGCATTACACATCCCTGTCTAAGACCTATTTTTATTGGGAAGTAATCTCCCTCTCTCCTACACACCCTAAGCTGAGCCTCATTATCCTCATAAAAATTCTTTACAGCATTTATTAACTTGCTACCTATTCCATACACCTGCAACATCTGCCACATTGCTCCATTATCCACTCTATCATATGCTTTTTCTAAATCCATAAATGCAATAAAAGCTTCCCTACCTTTTTCTAAATACTGTTCACATATATACTTTGATATACACCTGCTCTACACATCCCCTACCCTCCTTGCTCATCTGGAATCCAGCTCTGTTATTATTAAATCAAAGAAAGCGCTAAACTGACAAGGGTCATACAGCGCTGTGGGGCAGCAAATAGTGCAGAGGTTATAAACACCAAGGTGGAGAAGGGATCAGTGGTGAGGGAAGAAAAAGGTTGGAAGGGACGCGAAGGGCTATGTGTCAAAGTACGTATAAGGCAGTTGCTGACAAAAAGTCAAAAAGTGATTGGGAGTCAAAGAAGGGGTCGTCTGCAAGTAGAGAAGATAAAGTGAGAGTGGTAGGGCAGCGTTGGAGGTAAATTCTGCAAGCTCACTGGTAAACTGGGCAATCGACAAGAAAGTGAAGAACCGAAATAGGGACCCGACAAACCTCACAGAGAGGAATAGGGTGTCTGTCCATGAGATGCCCATGGGTCAGGCGTGTATGACCAATGTGGAGCCGGAAGAGCGCAGTCTCCTGAGAACAGCAATGGCGGTAAGAAGATGGCCACAAACCTAAAAGTTTAATAGAGCGCAATTTGTTATGGAGCATGCCCGACCACCGGTTACCAACGGCTGCAGAGACGGGCCGAGATAACTGGAAAACAGTCCCAGAATGGAATACCCCTATAAGAAACCGAAAGATCATGTACCGCTGACCACGCAGCAGCATTTGCTTGCTCATTACCCTGCACACCAACATGTCCAGGGACCCAGCAGAAAACGACATTTTTATTTTTGCTAGCCACACGGCGCAACCATTGTTGAATATGAAGGACTAATGGATGAGGGGAATCAAGCTGTTTAATGGCTTGTAAAACACTGAGGAAATCTGAAATGATCAGAAACGTCAAAGGAGGCATATATGTAATGCAAAGAAGTGCTATGAGGACGGCATACAACTCAGCAGTAAAAAATACTAGCCGAGTCTAACAAGTGGCCTCGGACAAGTTCATCAGGAAATAGTGCTGCAAACCCAACACCATCAGAAGATTTAGAACCATCTGTATAAACAGCAATGGCATGAGCATGTCACCGGAAGTGCTTGAGAAAATGAGAGCGAGTAGCTGGCATAGGTAGTGGCACATGGTAGTGGGGGAGAACAGACATGAACCGTTGGAACTTCCCAAGGGGGAAGAGAAAAGACAGATGCTAAATGCACGTACAAGGAGGGCAAATGGAGAGAAGACTGGAGTAAAAGCGAAGAGAAAACGGTCAGAGTAGGCACGAGCGTCGAAAAAACAGTGGATTCCAACACCCAGCATCCTCAAATCCATAAATACAAAGCACCTATACGAAAAACAGTACAGAATGGATCACATAACCAGAGATCAAACAAAACGTTACTCGTCAATCCTAACCAGCCTCATAAGAAGGGCTAAAAAATTGTATTATGAGAACAGATTATTCAACTTAAAAGGTGATATAAAAAAGACCTGGAAAACCCTATCAGAAATTCTAGGAACAAAAAAGATATCACAAAATAGCGCAATTGAACTAACAAAACCAGATGCACCTCAACTCCCTCCAACTGAAACAGCAAACAGACTCAATGATTTCTTCTCCACCATAGGAAAAAACCTTGCCAATAAAATCCCAAGCTCAAATACCCCACCCAATGACTACCTCGCTGGCAACTACCCGAACATTGTTCCTAGCTCCAACTAACCCAACAGAAGTCTCCCTTATTATCAACACACTAAAAAATAAGACAGGAGATTTAAATACTTTACCACCCTTTATGTACAAAAAAGCATCGTAAGTGCTGTCACCAATCACTGCAACACTCTTTAACAAATCTATCGAATCCTCTACCTTCCCTACAGTTCTCAAAATAGCGAGGGTCACCCCAATCCATAAAGGAGGAGACCAAACAGACTTGAACAACTATAGGAAAATATCCAACTAACACCCTCTCTAAAATCTTCAAAAAATTAATTCATAAGTGAATCTATTCCTACCTCGTCTCCCACAATATATTCAACTCCTGTCAGTTTGGGTTCAGGCCTAATAAAAATATGAATGATGCTATTCTACACATGCTAGAACAAATATACACTGCACTAGAAAAAAAAAAGTTCCACTGGGGATCTTCATTGATTTACGTAAAGCTTTTGATACAGTTGACCATGATTTGCTCCACATAAAATTGTCGCACTATGGTATAAGAGGGCACTCCCTCAACTACCTAAAATCATACCTCAGCAACAGAAGCCAATATGTGTACACAAATGGAGCAAACTCTTCCACACAGCCAATTACAGTTGGTGTCCCACAGGGAAGTGTCCTTGGCCCTCTTCTCTTTCTCGTTTACACAAATGACCTACCAAATACATCGCAACTACTCAAACCCACACTATCTGCAGATGACACTACATACGTCTCCTCTCACCTGAGCCCAGTCATGCTAGCCAATACTGTGAATACCAAATTACAGAAAATATCTACCTGGATGGTGTAAATGATAATGGGAGCCCTTTGATTGAACTTTGTATAGAAAGGGGTTTAGTTATAGGTAATACATATTTTAAGAAAAAGAGGATAAATAAGTATACAAAATATGATGTAGGGCAAAATGACAGTAGTTTGTTGGATTATGTATTGGTAGATAAAAGACTGTTAAGTAGACTTCAGGATGTACAGGTTTATAGAGGGGCCACAGATATATCAGATCACTTTTTAGATGTAGCTACACTGAGAGTAAAAGGTAGATGGGATACAAGGAGAATAGAAGCTTCAGGGAAGAGAGAGGTGAAGGTTTATAAACTAAAAGAGGAGGCAGTTAGGGTAAGATATAAACAGCAATTGGAGGACAGATGGGCTAATGAGAGCATAGGCAATGGGGTCGAAGAGGTATGGGGTAGGTTTAAAAATGTAGTGTTAGAGTGTTCAGCAGAAGTTTGTGGTTACAGGAAAGTGGGTGCGGGAGGGAAGAGGAGCGATTGGAGGAATAATGATGTAAAGAGAGTAGTAAGGGAGAAAAAGTTAGCATATGAGAAGCTTTTACAAAGTAGAAGTGATGCAAAGAGGGAAGAGTATATGGAGAAAAAGAGAGAGGTTAAGAGAGTGGTGAAGCAATGTAAAAAGAGAGCAAATGAGAGAGTGGGTGAGATGTTATCACCAAATTTTGTTGAAAATAAGAAAAAGTTTCGGAGTGAGATTAACAAGTTAAGGAAGCCTAGAGAACAAATGGATTTGTCAGTTAAAAATATGAGAGGAGAGTTATTACCTCATGAGAGGTAATTGGAGCAATCCTATTATCTGTCTCAGTGCTGGAGGCAACGATGTTGGCAGACGTAGGAGTGAAGACCTGATTAGCAGGTATAGGTCAGCAATAGAAATAATTAGGAGTAAGGGTGGGAACCCTGGCATATGTGGTATTTTGCCAGGGAGGGGAGTTGGAAATGAATGGTTGTCCAGGGCAATTGGTGTCAATTGCTGGCTGGACAAATACTGTAAGGAAAATGCGGTAACATTCATTGACAACTGGGACCTCTTCTATGGCAGAAATGACATGTATGCCAGGGATGGGGTTCACTTATCTAGGTCTGGGGTGGCAGCACTGGCAACTGCAGTGGAGGGAGCAGTTAGGACTTTAAACTAGGAATAGTTAGTGGTATGGGTTTTTGGCAGGAAAACAGTGAAGTCCCAGTGTAGTAATATTACAAGTTCTAGGGGAACTAGTAATAAGCAGAACGAGGTAGATATTGAAAAGCCAGGGACTTTGGGTGATAAGGACAGTAATAGGTTTAGTAGAAAAACAGAAATGAGCAGGAAGGGTAAAGAGAAAGGAGAGTCTTTCAATGTTTATTATGCTAATTGCCGTAGTGCTAGGAATAAGATGGACGAGTTGAGATTAGTTGCTAGTGCAGGTAACATTGATGTATTTGCCTTAACTGAGACGTGGTTTAATTCAAAAAGTCGGGACATGCCTGCGGAATGTCATATTCAGGGTTTTAAATTGTTCCAAGTAGATAGAAGTTTCGGGAAGGGGGGTGGGGTGGCATTGTATGTCTGAGATCGCTTGAACTGTTGCATAAAAACGGGTATTAAGTCTGAAGTAACACATACAGAGTCTGTTTGGATAGAATTTTCAGAGGGGCATGAAAAACTGATTTTAGGAGTGATATACCGTCCCCCAAACTTAGATAGGGACCAAGGGAGACTACTATGGGAGGAAATTGTTAAGGCCACAAGGCACGATAATGTAGTAATTCTAGGAGACTTTAACTTTAGTCATATTGATTGGAATTTCTTGACTGGGAATTTAGAATCATACGACTTCTTAGAAGTAGTTCAGGATTGTTTTTTGAAGCAGTTTGTGACAGAACCTAAAAGGGGAAATAACCTGCTTGACTTAGTTATGGCAAACAATGAATCCCTTGTTAATAATTTAGAAATTTCAAGAGGAACTGGGTGCTAGCGACCACAAATCAATTACATTTAGCATTGAATGGAAGTACGATAGTAGCGATAACTCAGTAACAGTCCCAGATTTTCGCTTAGCAGATTACGATGGGCTTAGAGAACACTTATCATCTGTTGACTGGGGTAACGAAGTGAGATATCAATATGACAGTTTTCTGAACACTATACATGCTGCTCAAAGAACGTTTATCCTATATAAAGAAATTAGATCAAATAGAAATGACCCAAAATGGATGAATAATAGGCTCAAATATCTACTAGGGCATAAGAAAGGAATTTATAGGCGTATCAAAAGAGGTGAGGGTCATCTTATGAATCAGTATATTGACATTAAGAGGGACATTAAAAAGGGGATAAGAAAAGCTATAAGGGACTATGAAATTAAAGTTGCTAGGGATTCTAAAACTAACCCAAAAAGTTTTTCCCAGGTCTATAGAACAAAAGTTAGAGATAAGATAGGTCCCCTTAAAAATAACTATGGGCACCTTACTGACAAAGAGAATGAAATGTGCTCGATTTTTAATAATTATTTTCTCTCAGTTTTTACACAGGAAGACACTAACAATATTCCAGTAATTAATTTTTATAGTGGGCTAGAAGAAGATAAATTATGTAACATCACAGTCACTAGTGAAATGGTTGTGAAGCAGATAGACAGACTGAAGCAAAATAAGTCGCCGGGTCCTGATGAGGTTTTTTCAAGGGTTCTTAAGGAATGCAAAATGGAACTCTGTGAACCATTAACTAATATTTTTAATTTATCTCTTCAAACAGGTGTAGTGTCTGATATGTGGAAGATGGCTAATGTAATTCCTATTTTTAAAACAGGGGACAAGTCGTTACCGTCAAATTACCGCCCAATAAGCCTGACCTCAATTGTAGGCAAATTACTAGAGTCAATTATAGCTGAGATTATAAGAAGCCATCTCGATAAGCATAGCTTGATTAATGATACTCAGCATGGATTCACAAGAGGCCGGTCTTGTCTAACTAATTTATTAACTTTCTTCAGTAAAGCTTTTGAGGCTGTTGACCACAATAAAGAATTTGATATTATTTACTTAGATTTTAGTAAGGCTTTTGATAGAGTTCCGCACCATAGACTGTTAAAGAAAGTGGCAGCTCATGGCATTGGGGGAAAAGTGCTCTCGTGGATCGAGTCATGGCTCACTGACAGGAAGCAGAGAGTGTCCATAAATGGGGTTAAATCCGAGTGGGGAACTGTAACAAGTGGCGTTCCACAGGGATCAGTCTTGGGCCCGTTGTTGTTTATAATATATATCAATGATCTTGATGAGGGAATTACTAGTGATATGAGCAAATTCGCCGATGACACAAAGATAGGTAGGATAATTGATTCAAATGTAATGTTATGGAACTTCAGGAGGATTTAAACAAACTCTATTCTTGGTCAGAAAAGTAGCAGATACAGTTCAATGTAGATAAATGCAAGGTTCTGAAGCTTGGGAGTGCCCATAGCCCTAGTACTTATAAGTTAAATGATGTAGAACTTAGCCATACAGATTGCGAAAAGGACTTGGGGGTTATGGTGAGCAGCAACCTTAAACCAAGACAGCAATGCCTAAGCGTACGTAATAAGGCAAATAGATTACTGGGATTTATATCAAGAAGTGTAAGCAACAGAAGTCCAGAGGTCATACTGCAGCTTTATACATCATTTGTAAGGCCTCACCTAGATTATGCAGCTCAGTTCTGGTCTCCATATTACAGAATGGACATAAATTCGTTTGAGGCTGGGACTTTGGGTAGTTTCAAATTTAGGTTGGATAAGTAGATGAGTGGGAGGGGTTGGATTTGAGTGGGACTTTCACATCAGAGCTTATTTCTTGGGTGGCATTGAAAATTGGGTTGGGCAAATGTTTTGTTAGTGGGATGAATTGTAAAGGACCTGCCTAGTATGGGCCAACAGGCCTCCTGCAGTGTTCCTCCTTTCTTATGTTCTTATGTTGACTAACAAACTTACTCTCATCATTGACAAAACCTACTTCATTCAGTTTGGTAACAGAGCTACAGATGTCCGTCTTAACATAATGATAAACGGATCACCTATCACAAAGCTCACAGAGGGAGAATTCTTAGGAATCCACCTTGATAATAGACTCAAATTTCAAACACATGTACAACAAATTTCCAAGAAACTTTCCAAGACCGTAGGCATACTATCGAAGATATGGAACTATGTTCCACAATCAGCCCTCCTGGCCCTATATCACTCACTCATTTACCCCTATCTCACCTATGGAATTTGTGCATGGGGCTCAACAACAATAAACCATCTCAGACTATTAACCCTTTGACTGTCGCGGCAGTACATGTACGTCTTACAAGGTACCGTGTTTAACATATACATGTATATTCTCATAAATTCTAGCGGCTTCAAATCAAGCAGGAGAAAGTTTGTAGGCCCACGTGTGAGAGAATGGGTCTGTGTGGTCAGTGTGCACCATATAAAAAAAATCCTGGAGCACGCAGTGCATAATGAGAAAAAAAAACTCCGACCGTTTTTTTAATTAAAATACTGTACAGACTTTGTGGTCTATTTTCGTATAGTATTTATGGTTGTATTCTCGTTTTCTTGGTCTCATTTGATAGAATGGAAAATATATTATAGAAATAGAGGTGATTTTGATTGATTTTACTATAAAAAGAACCTGGAAATGGAGCTCAAAGTACGGGAAATGTTTGATTTTTGCCGATGTTCAAAAGTAAACAAATGATGTCATTGTCCAATAAATGTCCAACTAGCCATTCTAATATGCAGTCATGAATGGGTTGATGTTATTTATACAATTATTACAGTATTGCAGTAGTCTGCATAATAGTAAATCTTCTATTTTTTGTTTGAACAAAAATTCAAAGTAGAAAGCAAGAGTAATATCAGAGGGGCCTGGAGACATGACTGATGAACAAAGAAAATTTTATTTTAGAGCCAGGAATGTCTGCATTGTTCATTTTGGTCCTTATTTTGAAATTGTCGTATTTTTTAATTTTCGTGAAATTGGCCAAAATGTGGAGAAATTTTCTCCAGGAGGGGGGTATCAGCCCCCTTCAGCCCCTTTCAGCCCTGAGGGGCCCAGCCCTCTCAGAAGGGGCAAATATCTTGTTTACTGCTACAGCGAGTAATTGACCCCAGATGCAGTACCAGTATGTGACGTGGCTCGACGCTCCGTGCGGTCCTGTGTTGCAAAGTGTAGCTTAATAAAAGACAGTTCATCTCTTACCTTAGCAAGACAATTAAGGAAAATCCTGCACCCACTTTATTACCATAGTAAAGATAGTGTATATTGTTGTCTATGCTTAAGACAGCAAGAAACAAACATTCTGCTTTGCTTCATTGAGGAAGTGGCAAGGAAGCAAAAGTACTATGTCAGCTTTTTTTGTGCAAGGGGCAGTGACGGCATGGGGCACTGTGGCGTCTTCAGATTACTTTTGACTCTACTGAGAGTGACACTGATGCCAGGATAACCAACAAAGAACGATCTGTGCGTTAGTGTGAACAAAGTGTCTCATAAAACACAATAAACACTTAAGAGAAGTGTGATCAGCTTCTTTAGTGATAAGATTGTGAACAATAAAGACAAATCTTGTGGAACACAGTGTACCAGTGTGCATATTCCTAGACTATGGAAGACGTGGACATCCAAGGACACTTCAGCTTCTATCAAGTCACCGATACCTGTTGAAGGTGTGAAGAACACCATAGCTCACGCTACAAGAGCAAGGTAGGTTACGAATTTCTTGTAGTACGGGGGACTGCGCAGTTCTTGAGTCGCAAGGAGTTTGTAATCAACCTATAGTCGGCAGTAAGGGGCGGACTTTTGGGTCCACACAAGTAAGTTTGTCAGCCATCAGTGAATGAAATATGCTGACATAACACCCCCTAGGGGTAATTTATAATCTTACAAATTATAACTCTTTACAGCCCGTTGAGAGATGACTTCGACAGCTTCTCAAGACCTCGTCTGCAGGGGTGGCTGTGCAGGCGATGAGCTGTCTTTCTAAGTTACGTACAAACTCTTTAAACTTAGCTGGTAATGCCATTTCTCAACACAAAATGCAAATTTCTGACCACGTTATTGGGTATTTGAAATCGGTAAATGGGCAGTTTCTTAAGAACATAAGAACATAAAAACGAAGGAACACTGCAACAGGCCTACTGACCCATGCGGAGCAGGTCCATGTCACCCCCGGATTAGACCAATGACCCACCCCCTGGATTATCCCAATGAACCACCCAGTCTGGTCATCCCCGCTCAAGGATGGAGCACTGCACCAGACCCAGCAGCACAAGCTAGTCAGTTCAACTCACACCCACCCACACCCACTCATGTATTTATCTAACCTATTTTTAAAACTACACAATGTTTTAGCCTCAATAACTGTACTCGGGAGTTTGTTCCACTCATCCACAACTCTATTACCAAACCAGTGCTTTCCTATATCCTTCCTGAATCTGACATAATTTTCAAACACCTGAGAAAGTTGTATCAAGCAGGTACAGGGTTGACACAACTGTAGTTGTATCAAGCAGGTCCAGGGTTGACACAACTGTACAGTGGACCCCCGCATAACGATGGCATCACATAGCGATTTTTCCGCATACCGATTACTTTTATCGCAAAATTTTTGCCGCGCATACCGATTAAAAACCCGCTTACCGATTTTCGTCCGAGACGCGTCCAATGTGCCCTCACATGTGCCGGCCGTCCCATTGTTTACCAGCCAGCCTCCGCGGTAACATCAAAGCATACACTCGGAATATTTCGTATTATTACAGTGTTTTCGGTGCTGTTTCTGGAAAATAAGTGACCATGGGCCCCAAGAAAGCTTCTAGTGCCAACCCTGTGGTAAAAAGGGTGAGAATTAGTATGGAAATTAAGAAAGATTTTGAAGGGTTTGGGGCTAACCCTGAGAAGCCTATGCCAGTTGTGGAATCCATTGTGCCTACTTCAAAGATTAAGGAAATGTGTGCACAGTGGGTTGAACTGCAAACCTTTATAGATGAAAATCACCCTGACACAGCTGTTGCAAGCAGTGCTGGTGACTATTTCAATGACAATGTTATGGCCCATTTTAGGAAAGTCTTGAAGGAACGGGAGGTACAGAGCTCTATGGACAGATTTGTTGTGCGACAGAGGTCCAGTGACTCTCAAGCTGGTCCTAGTGGCATTAAAAGAAGAAGGGAAGTAACCCCAGAAAAGGACTTGCTACCTCAAGTCCTAATGGAAGGGGATTCCCCTTCTAAACAGTAAGAAGATAATGCTCTCCCCTCCTCCCATCCCATCAATCATCACCAGATCTTCAATAAAAGTAAGTGTCATTTAATTGTGCATGCCTTTTTCAGTTTGTGTGTATTAAAATTAACATTTCATGTGGTAAAAAAAAATTTTTTTCATACTTTTGGCCGTCTTGCACGGATTAATTTTATTTCCATTATTTCTTATGGGGAAAATTCATTCGCATAACGATTATTTCGCATAACGATGAGCCCTCTTGCACGGATTAAAATCGTTAACCGGGGGTCCACTGTAGTTGTATCAAGCAGGTCCAGGGTTGACACAACTGTAGTTGTATCAAGCAGGTCCAGTGTTGACACAACTGTAGTTGATTTTTCCAACTTGAGACCATTGCTGCGAGTCCTGCCGTGGCTGGAAATTTTCAGCACACTATTTACATCCCCTTTATTTATTCCTGTTTTCCATTTATACACCTCGATCATATCCCCCCTAATTCTACGCCTTTCGAGAGAGTGTAGATTCAGGGCCTTCAGTCTATCCTCATAGGGAAGATTTCTGATACATGGGATCATCTTTGTCATCCTCCTTTGTACGTTTTCCAGAGCATTTATATCCATTCTGTAATACGGTGACCAGAACTGAGCAGCATAGTTTAAATGAGGCCTAACCAAGGATATATAGAGTTAAAGAACAACCTGAGGACTTCTATTATTTATACTTCTAGATATGAAGCCAAGAATTCTGTTAGCTTTATTGCGAACACTAATGCACTGTTGTCTTGGTTTTAGGTTACTGCTAACCAGAACTCCTAAATCCTTTTCGCAATCGGTAGTATTAAGATCTACATTATTTAGTTTATATGTGGCATGGTTATTTAACTGTCCAACATTTAGAACTTTGCATTTGTCAATGTTAAACTGCATCTGCCACTTCGCTGACCATTGCGTCAGTCTATTCAAATCATCCTGGAGTGCTCTAATGTCCTCATTAGAATGAATTGGACGACCTATTTTGGTGTCATCAGCAAATTTGCTTATGTCGCTATTTATTCCCTCATCTATGTCGTTTATGTAAATTGTGAACAACAACGGGCCCAACACTGACCCCTGAGGAACACCGCTTGTGATGTGCCCCCATTCTGATTTCTCCCCATTTATGCAAACTCTCTGCTGTCTATTTGTCAGCCATGCCTCTACCCAGGAAAAAAGTTCTCCTCCTATTCCGTGTGCCCTAAGTTTCCTCAATAGCCTCTGGTGTGGAACTCTATCGAAAGCCTTACTAAAGTCCATATACACAATATCATATTCATTACCATGATCTACCTCCTCAAACACCTTAGTGAAAAAAAGTTAGTAAATTCGTAAGACAGGAACGCCCCTTTATAAAACCGTGTTGAGAATCATTAATCAATCTGTGCCTGTCAAGATGGCTACGAATTGGTTCGGCAATTATTGATTCTATAAATTTTCCCACTATGGAGGTAAGGCTTATTGGTCTATAGTTCGAAGCCAAGGACCTGTCACCTGCCTTGTAGATAGGTATTACATTTGCCATTTTCCACTTATCAGGCACTATGCCAGTTTTTAGTGATATGTTAAAAAGATTAGCCAAAGGTATGCTAAGTTCCTCTTTACATTCCTTTAACACCCTTGCAAACAGTTCATCAGGACCTGTGGATTTGTTAGGTTTTAGTTTCTCTATTTGTCTGAGGACCATGTCACTAGTTACCTCAATCGTACATAGTTTATTATCATCCTGTTTTACATAATCTATTATTTCAGGAATATCGCTAGTATTTTCCTGGGTGAAAACTGAGAGGAAGTAGGTATTTAGAATTTCACACATATCCTTATCACTGCCAGTGATCTGACCAGAGTTACTCTTAAGTGGGCCAATCTTGTCCCTAATCTTACTTCTGTATACCTGAAAGAACCCTTTTGGGTTAGTCTTTGAATCCCTTGCGACCTTAGCCTCATAATCTCTTTTTGCTTTTTTATTCCTTTTTTTATTTCTCTCTTTAATTAAATATATTGATTTCTTAACTGCCCATCCCCTCTTTTGATATGCCTATATATGCCTCTCTTTTGACCAATGAGATGTTTTAATCTAATGTTCATCCATTTGGGATCATTTTTGTTAGATTTAATTTCCCTACTTGGAACAAAAGTTGACTGGGCAGCTAGAACTATGCTCTGAAAAACATCATATTGGCAACCAAGATAACCTACCTGACCCATAGTCAGGACATCCCAATTTAGCCCACCCAAGTAATTTTTCAGTCCCATGAAGTCGGCCAAGCGAAAATCTGGGACAGAGATTTGATTGCAGTTATCTGGGTAATTCCATGATATATTGAAACTAAGTGATTTGTGATCACTTTCCCCAAGCTCATCATTAACCTCAAGATTATTAATTAGTGAATCTTTGTTGGCAAGAACAAAGTCAAGCAGATTGTTTCCTCTAGTTGGTTCTGTCACAACCTGTTCTAAAAAGCAATCCTGAACCGTATCAAGAAAGTCACTAGACTCAAGATTTCCTGTCATATTGTTCCAATCAATTTATCTAAAGTTAAAATCTCCCATTATCACAACATTTTCATATCTAGATGCCTTGTGAATTTTGCCCCATAACAGCTTATTGTACTCCCTACCAAGGTTTGGGGGCCTATAAATCACACCCAAAATTAATTTGTCACGACCCTCGAGAAACTGAAGCCAAACCGATTCTGTGTTCAATGTTTCTAATCTTATATCATGTCTAAGACAACAATTTAAATTTTCTCTGACATACATCGCCACACCACCACCCTTCCTGTTGACCCTATCAGTGTGGAATAGTTTATAACCCTGTATGATGCATTCAGAAGGCATTTCTCTATCTTTCAGGTTGAACCAGGTCTCTGTTATACCAATAATATCTATATTATCTACACTTGCAAGTAAGTTTAGCTCATCTATCTTATTTCTTAGACTCCTACTATTTGTATAGTAAACCTTAAGGGAGCTAGTCACTCATTGCCCTCTACTATCTCTCTTTGTTTGTTGATCAATTGATTTGCCATTACTAGCAACTTTATTTTGAATATTGTCTTTTAAACATATCCCTGAGGTATCCCGGTAATAACTGCTGTTTTTAACCCTAATGCTGCAGCCTGATTGTTTCCCACAAACACCCATACCTCTATAATCTTTCAGTTTAAATTCCTAGACAAGTCATCAATTACCCTCTCAATTGAATTGGCTAATGCAACCACTCCATCCCCAGAGAGATAAACCCCATCCCTTGCATACATATCACGTTTGCCAAAGAAAAGGTCCCAGTTATCAATGAATGGGATTGCAAGTTCCTTGCAGTACCTGTCTAGCCAGCGATTTATACCAATTGCCCTAGACATCCATTCATTGCCCACTCCTTTTCTAGGCAAGATGCTACATATGACTGGGATCCCTCCCTTAGACCTAACTACTTCTATGGCTGACCTGTACTTATCCAGCAGCTCCTCTCTCCTGCCCTTCCCAATGTTATTACCCCCAGCACTAAGACAGATAATGGGCTTGTTCCCATTACCTGCCATAATATTATCCAACCTGCTGACTATGTCGCCAACATCAGCTCCAGGAAGACACACACTCTGTCTGACCTTTCTGTCTCTTGTTACAAAATGCACGGCCCATATATCTTACCTGAGAATCGCCTATTAAAATATTCTTACCTTGATTAGCAGGGGAATCAGTGGTACCTTCAACCTCACTATCCACTGAAGTACACTCGTCTTGGAGAACAGAGAATCGATTTCCTACCTTCACATCTTCTCTATTAACTCTCTTCATCTTCCTTAACTGTGAACCACTTGCCACTTAAAGCGGCTGCCACTATCACTGCTGGAGACCATTCCTACCTTACCAGCTAAATCCTTCTCACACTCGCCCCCAAACTCATCTATGCGAAGCTTCAGCCTCCTATTTTCCTCCTGAAGAAGTAGAATCTCCTTCAACACATGAACCTGGGATTCTAAAGCACTACAACAAGCCATGGTATGGGTAACAGCCCACGCTAACTCCCAAGAGCTTAGCGGTATGACCGCACTTGACCAATGACCTCAGCGTACGTTCTTGTACTCAATCGATAGAAAAAATGGAGTTCTAAAGAAATAGCTATGAGTTTGGTCGACTGGAACAATGGAATTAGCCAAAAATAGAGCTCAAAGTGGGCGAAATCGCCGATTTGCAAATATCACCGAGGTCACTAACTTCGCGAGAGCATAATTCCGTCAGTTTTCCATCAAATTTGGTTTTTTTTTTTTTTTGGTGTCATTACAATCAGGAAAAGATTCTCTATCATTTCATAAGAAAAAATAATTTTTTTTTTTAAATTTTGCGACACCAGGAGACACCTCAGGATTGGGGGTTGCGACAGTCAAGGGGTTAATTACCCAACAAAAGGCTGCAGTCAGAATGATAACAAATTCCCACTACAGGCAGCACACCCAACCAATATTCAAAACTCTAAACCTACTCACCATACAAAACATCCATACTTATTATTGTACCTACTACATACATAGAACACTTAACTCGGATATAAACCCTCCCCTCAAACGTCTCCTTACCAACCTCAACAGAACACATGACCATAACACAAGGCACAGATCACTCGTTGATGTTCCTCATGTCCATCTCACACTATGCAAAAACTCAATGCACATAAAAGGCCTAAAAATCTGGAATCCATTACCTGTGAATATAAAAGAAACACTGTTTATAAATTCAAGTCTCTTCTTAAAAATCACTTACTCACCCTCACCCAAATAAATACTGAATAATTGTATCTCATAAATGTTTAACCTGTGACCCAATCAAACTTTGTTATTTTTAATTACATTACCTAACAGAATACAGTGGACCCCCGCATAGCGACTTTAATCCGTGCAAGAGGGCTCATTGTTATGCGAAATGATCGGTACGCGAATGAATTTTCCCCATAAGAAATAATGGAAATCAAATTAATCCGTGCAAGACACCCAAAAGTATGAAAAAAAATTTTTACCACATGAAATATACATTTTCCTACACACAAAGAGAAGGATACATGCACAATAGTAGAGTAGTACATGCACAATATATATTGTGCATGTACTACTCTACTAAATGAAGAATAAATGACACCTTTATTGAAGATGCAGCAATGACTGATGAGACACTGTGTCCTGGGAGTGCCTTTTCCTCCTGAGTACTGTAGGTCCTGTTTGGCATTTTCTTCCAGAACAGGCCTTATCACACTGTGTATGCCACTACGATTCTTAAATCTCTCAAACAAACCTTTGCTGGCTTTAAATTCACCAATATGAGCACTAGTTCCAGGCACTTTTCCCTGTTCACCTGGGTGTTAGTCGACTGGTGTGGGTTGCATCCTGGGAGACAAGATTAAGGACCCCAATGGAAATAAGTTAGACAGTCTTCGATGACACTGACTTTTTTGGGTTATCCTGGGTGGCAAATCCTCTGGGGTTAATTGTTTCTTGGTATTCTCAATAAGCCACACCAACAACGGTGCTACAGCAGCAGCAGCAGTTGACAGTGCTGCAGCAGCAGCAGCAGCTGACAGTGCTACAGCAGCAGCAGACGATGCTACAGCAGCAGCAGACGGTACTACAGCAGCAGCTGATGGTGGTACAGCAGCAGCAGCAGCTGACAGTGCTACAGCAGCAGCAGACGATGCTACAGCAGCAGCAGACGGTACTACAGCAGCAGCTGATGGTGGTACAGCAGCAGCTGACAGTGCTACAGCAGCAGCAGACGATGCTACAGCAGCAGCAGACGGTACTACAGCAGCAGCAGCTGACGGTGGTACAGCAGCAGCAGCAGCTGACAGTGCTACAGCAGCAGCAGACGATGCTACAGCAGCAGCAGACGGTACTACAGCAGCAGCAGACGGTACTACAGCAGCAGCAGCAGCAGCTGACGGTGGTACAACAGCAGCAGCAGCTGACGGTGCTACAGCAGCAGCTGACAGTGCAGCAGCAGCAGCAGCAGCTGACGGTGGTACAGCAGCAGCAGCAGCTGTACCACCAATAGTAGCGATGGTTGACTGGGGTTTATTATACAACCTGGCCAGCTCGGAGACACGCACTCCACTTTCATACTTATCAATGATCTTTTTCTTCATCTCTATAGCAATTCTCACCCTTATTGCTGTAGGGTTGGCACTAGAAGTTTTCTTGGGGCCCATGGTCACTTATTTTGCAGATAAAATCACCAAAAACACTGTAATAATACGAAATGTTCCGATTGTATGCTTGGATGTTACCGCGGAGGCTGGCTGGTAAACAATGCCACCGGCGGCACATGTGAGGCTGGCTAAGGGCGCACATTGGACGCATCTCGGACGAAGAGTGGTGAGCGGGTTTTTGAGCGGTATGCGAGGCAAAATTTTTGCGATAAAAGCGAGCGGTATGCGGATTGTACGTTATGTGATGGCGACGGTATGCGGGGGTCCACTGTACAGTGGTCCCTCGTTTTTCGTAATTAATCCGTTCCTGGAGCCGTTACTATAAATGAAATTTACGATTTGCGAATCAATTTTCCCCATAAGAAATAATGTAAATACAATTAATCCGTTCCTGACACCCAGAAGTATTAACCCTTTCAGGGTCCAAGGCCCAAATCTGGAGTCACGCACCAGTGTCCAAGAATTTTCAAAAAAAAAATTTGTTATTTTTTCTTAGGAAATCGTAGAGAATCTTTTTGTGAAGGTAATAAAACAAAAAGTACGAAATTTGGTGGAAAATTGACGAAATTATGCTCTCGCGAATTTTGATGTGTCAGCGATATTTACGAATCGGTGATTTTGCCGACTTTGACTCCCATTTTAGGCCAATTACATTATTCCAACAACCAAATTCTTAGCTATTTCACTAGTATTACTTCTATTCTATCGATTGAGCACAAGAAATCGCCAAGTCAACTGTTTCGACTACAAAATAAAGTGATCGGAAATTGTTAATTTGGCCAATTTAACACAAAGTTCAAAATATTCCAATTTCAAAATAGGGTCCAGAATAAACAATGTAGGCATTCCTGGCACTAAACTAACATTTCCTCTGTTCATTAGTTATGTTTTGAGGCTTTACAAATAAATTCCATTTTGATTTTTTATTCACATAATGAATTTTTATTCACACCAAAAAATAGAAGATTTACTGTTATGCAATACTGTAATAATTGTATAAATATCATCACCATATTTGTGAATGTATATTAGACCCACCAGCTGACGTGTATTAGATGTGTGAGGTCGTTTGTTTACTCTTGAATATCGGCAAAAATTTAACATTTCCGCTACTTTGAGCTCAGTTTCAAGCCATTTCGAGTGCTAAAACCAATCAAAATCATCTCTATTTCTGTAATATGTCTTCCATTCTATCAAATGAGACCAAGAAATCGCAAATACAACTATAAAAAACATACGAAAAAACACTGCAAAGTTGCTGTTTTAATCGAAAAATCATGATTTCAGTTTTTTCTCTCATTATACACAGTGTGCTGCAGGATCTGTTTTATGTGGTGCACACATACCACATAGATGTATTCTCTCATATCTAGGCCCAAATGTACCACTCACAGTTTATCAGAGTGAGCTGAGCTCATGGCGTAGATCTACGGTTTGGACACTCACCGTAAAGCCGTAGATCTACGGGACGGACCCTGAAAGGGTTAAAACAAAAAAATTTTTTACATGAAATATACATGTAGTACATAAACAATACAATGGGAAATGATGAATGAAACATTAACCCTTTGACTGTCGCGGCCGTCTTACGAGGTACCATGTTTGACGTATATATACTCATAAATTCTAGCGGCTTCAAATCAAGCAGGAGAAAGCTGGTAGGCCTACATGTGAGAGAATGGGTCTGTGTGGTCAGTGTGCACCATATAAAAAAAATCCTGGAGCACGCAGTGCATAATGAGAAAAAAAAACTCCGACAGTTTTTTTTAATTAAAATGCCGACTTTGTGGTCTATTTTCGTATAGTATTTATGGTTGTATTCTCGTTTTCTTGGTCTCATTTGATAGAAGGGAAAACATATTATAGAAATAGAAGTGATTTTGATTGATTTTACTATAAAAAGAGCCTAGAAATGGAGCTCAAAGTAGGAGAAATGTTTGATTTTTGCCGATGTTCAAAAGTAAACAAATGATGCCATTTCCAATAAATGTCCAACTAGCCATTCTAATATGCAGTCATGAATGGGTTGATGTTATTTATACAATTATTACTATTGCAGTAGTCTGCATAATAGTAAGTCTTATATTTTTCGTTTGAATAAATATTCAAAATAGAAAGCAAGAGTAATATCAGAGGGGCCTGAAGACATGACTGATGAGCAAAGAAAATGTTATTTTAGATCCAGGAATGTCTGCATTGTTCATTCTGGACCTTATTTTGAAATTGTCATATTTTTTAGTTTTCGTGAAATTTGCCAAACTGCAAATTTCTGACCACATTATTAGGTAGTTAAAATCGGTAAATAGGCAGTTTCTTGTACTCAATCGATAGAAAAAATGGAGTTCTAAAGAAATAGCTATGAGTTTGGGCGACTGGAACAATGGAATTAGCCGAAAATAGGGATCAAAGTGGGCGAAATCGCCAATTTGTAAATATCGCCGAGGTCGTCAGTTTTCCATTAAGTTTCATTTTTTTTGGTGTCATTACAATCGGGAAAAGATTCTCTATCATTTTATAAGAAAAAATCATTTTCTTTTTTTTTTTAAATTTTGCGACACCAGGAGACACCTCAGGATTGGGGGTTGCAACAGTCAAAGGGTTAACAGCGTAACACTTACCTTTATTGGAGATTCTTCTTAGTTTATGGGAGACTGGAGGAGGAGAGAGATTGGATTGTTTACAGTTTGGAAGGGGAATCCTCTTCCAGCAACACCTCAGGTACCAATTGCTTTTCTGGGGTTGCTTCTCTTCTCTGTTTCTTAATGCCACTTGGACCACCTTGAGAGTCACTCTAGTCCTGTCTCGCAAAGTAACTGTGGAGAGAGCTCTGTTTCTGGCATCTCTTTAATTAACACTTCCCTAAAATGGCCCAAGACTTTGTCACTGTACATATTTCTCACCTTCTTTACCACAGGCTTGGCACTAGGAGCTTTCTTACATAAGAACATAAGAAAGGAGGAATGCTGCAGGAGGCCTGCTGGCCCATACTAGGCAGGTCCTTTACAATTCATCCCACTAACAAAACATTTGCCCAACCCAATTTTCAATGCCACCCAAGAAATAAGCTCTGATGTGAAAGTCCCACTCAAATCCAACCCCTCCCACTCATGTACTTATCCAACCTAGATTTGAAACTACCCAAAGTCCCAGCCTCAATAACCCAACTAGGTAGACTGTTCCACTCATCAACTACCCTATTTCCAAACCAATACTTTCCTATGTCCTTTCTAAATCTAAACTTATCTAATTTAAATCCATTACTGCGGGTTCTCTCTTGGAGAGACATCCTCAAGACCTTATTAATTTTTTTATTATTTTTATTATCACACCGGCCGATTCCCACCAAGGCAGGGTGGCCCGAAAAAGAAAAACTTTCACCATCATTCACTCCATCACTGTCTTGCCAGAAGGGTGCTTTACACTACAGTTTTTAAACTGCAACATTAACACCCCTCCTTCAGAGTGCAGGCACTGTACTTCCCATCTCCAGGACTCAAGTCCGGCCTGCCGGTTTCCCTGAATCCCTTCATAAATGTTACTTTGCTCACACTCCAACAGCACGTCAAGTATTAAAAACCATTTGTCTCCATTCACTCCTATCAAACACGCTCACGCATGCCTGCTGGAAGTCCAAGCCCCTCGCACACAAAACCTCCTTTATCCCCTCCCTCCAACCCTTCCTAGGCCGACCCCTACCCCGCCTTCCTTCCACTACAGACTGATACACTCTTGAAGTCATTCTGTTTCGCTCCATTCTCTCTACATGTCCGAACCACCTCAACAACCCTTCCTCAGCCCTCTGGACAACAGTTTTGGTAATCCCGCACCTCCTCCTAACTTCCAAACTACGAATTCTCTGCATTATATTCACACCACACATTGCCCTCAGACATGACATCTCCACTGCCTCCAGCCTTCTCCTCGCTGCAACATTCATCACCCACGCTTCACACCCATATAAGAGCGTTGGTAAAACTATACTCTCATACATTCCCCTCTTTGCCTCCAAGGACAAAGTTCTTTGTCTCCACAGACTCCTAAGTGCACCACTCACTCTTTTTCCCTCATCAATTCTATGATTCACCTCATCTTTCATAGACCCATCTGCTGACACGTCCACTCCCAAATATCTGAATACGTTCATCTCCTCCATACTCTCTCCCTCCAATCTGATATTCAATCTTTCATCACCTAATCTTTTTGTTATCCTCATAACCTTACTCTTTCCTGTATTCACCTTTAATTTTCTTCTTTTGCACACCCTACCAAATTCATCCACCAATCTCTGCAACTTCTCTTCAGAATCTCCCAAGAGCACAGTGTCATCAGCAAAGAGCAGCTGTGACAACTCCCACTTTGTGTGTGATTCTTTATCTTTTAACTCCACGCCTCTTGCCAAGACCCTCGCATTTACTTCTCTTACAACCCCATCTATAAATATATTAAACAACCACGGTGACATCACACATCCTTGTCTAAGGCCTACTTTTACTGGGAAAAAATTTCCCTCTTTCCTACATACTCTAACTTGAGCCTCACTATCCTCGTAAAAACTCTTCACTGCTTTCAGTAACCTACCTCCTACACCATACACTTGCAACATCTGCCACATTGCCCCCCTATCCACCCTGTCATACGCCTTTTCCAAATCCATAAATGCCACAAAGACCTCTTTAGCCTTATCTAAATACTGTTCACTTATATGTTTCACTGTAAACACCTGGTCCACACACCCCCTACCTTTCCTAAAGCCTCCTTGTTCATCTGCTATCCTATTCTCCGTCTTACTCTTAATTCTTTCAATTATAACTCTACCATACACTTTACCAGGTACACTCAACAGACTTATCCCCCTATAATTTTTGCACTCTCTTTTATCCCCTTTGCCTTTATACAAAGGAACTATGCATGCTCTCTGCCAATCCCTAGGTACCTTACCTTCTTCCATACATTTATTAAATAATTGCACCAACCACTCCAAAACTATATCCCCACCTGCTTTTAACATTTCTATCTTTATCCCATCAATCCCGGCTGCCTTACCCCCTTTCATTTTACCTACTGCCTCACGAACTTCCCCCACACTCACAACTGGCTCTTCCTCACTCCTACAAGATGTTATTCCTCCTTGCCCTATACACGAAATCACAGCTTCCCTATCTTCATCAACATTTAACAATATTATTAATATTTATTAATATCCCCTTTATTAATACCTATCTTCCACTTATACACTTCGATCAGGTCTCCCCTCATTCTTCGTCTAACAAGTGAATGTAACTTAAGAGTCTTCAATCTTTCTTCATAAGGAAGATTTCTAATGCTATGTATTAATTTAGTCATCCTACGCTGAATGTTTTCTAACGAATTTATGTCCATTTTGTAATACGGAGACCAGAACTGAGCTGCATAATCTAGGTGAGGCCTTACTAATGATGTATAAAGCTGCAGTATGACCTCTGGACTTCTGTTGCTTACACTTCTTGATATAAATCCCAGTACAGTGGACCCCCGCATACCGTTGGCATCACATAACGATTAATCCGCATACCGCTTGCTTTAATCGCAAAAATTTTGCCTCGCATACTGCTTAAAAACCCGCTCACCGCTGTTCGTCCGAGACGCGTCCAATGTGCGCCCTCAGCCAGCCTCACATGTGCCGCCCGTGCCATTGTTTACCAGCCAGCCTCCGCGGTAACATCCAAGCATACAATCGGAACATTTCGTATTATTACATTGTTTTCGGTGCTTTATCTGGAAAATAAGTGACCATGGGCCCCAAGAAAGCTTCTAGTGCCAACCCTACAGCAATAAGGGTGAGAATTACAATAGAGATGAAGAAAAAGATCATTGATAAGTATGAAAGTGGAGTGCGTGTCTCCGAGCTGGCCAGGTTGTATAATAAACCCCAATCAACCATCGCTACTATTGGTGGTACAGCTGCTGCTGCTGCTGCACTGTCAGCTGCTGCTGCTGCTGTAGCATCGTCTGCTGCTGCTGTAGCATCGTCTGCTGCTGCTGCAGCATCGTCTGCTGCTGCTGTAGCATCGTCTGCTGCTGCTGTAGCATCGTCTGCTGCTGCTGTAGCATCGTCTGTTGCTGCTGTAGCATCGTCTGCTGCTGTTGTAGCATCGTCTGCTGCTGCTGCTGCTGCTGCTGTAGCATCGTCTGCTGCTGCTGTAACATCGTCTGCTGCTGCTGTAGCACTGTCAGCTGCTGCTGCAGCATCGTCTGCTGCTGCTGTAGCATCGTCTGCTGCTGCTGCTGCTGTAGCATCGGCTGCTGCTGCTGTAACATCGTCTGTTGCTGCTGTACCACCGTCAGCTGCTGCTGCTGCTGTAGCACCGTTGTTGGTGTGGCTTATTGAGAATACCAAGAAACAATTAACCCCAGAGGATTTGCCACCCAGGATAACCCAAAAAAGTCAGTGTCATCGAAGACTGTCTAACTTATTTCCATTGGGGTCCTTAATCTTGTCTCCCAGGATGCAACCCACACCAGTCGACTAACACCCAGGTGAACAGGGAAAAATGCCTGGAACTAGTGCTCATATTGGTGAATTTAAAGCCAGCAAAGGTTGGTTTGAGAGATTTAAGAATCGTAGTGGCATACACAGTGTGATAAGGCCTGTTCTGGAAGAAAATGCCAAACAGGACCTACAGTACTCAGGAGGAAAAGGCACTCCCAGGACACAGTGTCTCATCAGTCATTGCTGCATCTTCAATAAAGGTAAGTGTCATTTATTCTTCATTTAGTAGACTAGTACATGCACAATATATACTGTGCATGTACTACTCTACTATTGTGCATGTATCCTTCTCTTTGTGTGTAGGAAAATGTATATTTCATGTGGTAAAATTTTTTTTTTCATACTTTTGGGTGTCTTGCACGGATTTATTTGATTTCCATTATTTCTTATGGGGAAAATTCATTCGCATACCGATTATTTCGCATACCAATGAGCCCTCTTGCACGGATTAAAATCATTATGCAGGGGTCCACTGTAATCTATTTGCCTTATTACGTACGCTTAGGCATTGCTGTCTTGGTTTAAGGTTGCTGCTCACCATAACCCCCAAGTCCTTTTCGCAATCTGTATGGCTAAGTTCTACATCATTTAACTTATAAGTACTAGGGTTATGGGCACTCCCAAGCTTCAGAACCTTGCATTTATCTACATTGAACTGCATCTGCCACTTTTCTGACCAAGAATAGAGTTTGTTTAAATCCTCCTGAAGTTCCATAACATCTACGTTTGAATCAATTATCCTACCTATCTTTGTGTCATCGGCGAATTTGCTCATATCACTAGTAATTCCCTCATCAAGATCATTGATATATATTATAAACAACAACGGGCCTAAGACTGATCCCTGTGGAACGCCACTTGTTACAGATCCCCACTCGGACTTAACCCCATTTATGGACACTCTCTGCTTCCTGTCAGTGAGCCATGACTCGATCCACGAGAGCACTTTTCCCCCAATGCCATGAGCTGCCACTTTCTTTAACAGTCTTTGGTGCGGAACTCTATCACAAAATCCTTACTAAAATCTAAGTAAATAATATCAAATTCTTTATTGTGGTCAACAGCCTCAAAAGCTTTACTGAAGAAAGTTAATAAATTAGTTAGACAAGACCGGCCTCTTGTGAATCCATGCTGAGTATCATTAATCAAGCTATGCTTATCGAGATGGCTTCTTATAATCTCAGCTATAATTGACTCTAGTAATTTGCCTACAATTGAGGTCAGGCTTATTGGGCGGTAATTTGATGGTAACGACTTGTCCCCTGTTTTAAAAATAGGAATTACATTAGCCATCTTCCACATATCAGACACTACACCTGTTTGAAGAGATAAATTAAAAATATTAGTTAATGGTTCACAGAGTTCCATTTTGCATTCCTTAAGAACCCTTGAAAAAACCTCATCAGGACCCAGCGACTTATTTTGCTTCAGTTTGTCTATCTGCTTCACAACCATCTCACTAGTGACTGTGATGTTACATAATTTATCTTCTTCTAGCCCACTGTAAAAATTAATTACTGGAATATTGTTAGTGTCTTCCTGTGTAAAAACTGAGAGAAAATAATTATTTAAAATCAAGCACATTTCATTCTCTTTGTCAGTAAGGTGCCCATAATTATTTTTAAGGGGACCTATCTTATCTCTAACTTTTGTTCTATAGACCTGGAAAAAACTTTTTGGGTTAGTTTTAGAATCCCTAGCAACTTTAATTTCATAGTCCCTTTTAGCTTTTCTTATCCCCTTTTTAATGTCCCTCTTAATGTCAATACACTGATTCATAAGATGACCCTCACCTCTTTGATACGCCTATAAATTCCTTTCTTATGCCCTAGTAGATATTTGAGCCTATTATTCATCCATTTTGGGTCATTTCTATTTGATCTAATTTCTTTATATGGGATAAACGCTCTTTGAGCAGCATGTATAGTAAAGTAAAAGGATACAAGTGCAACTAATTCTACCAACTTTATTACAAGCATGTATAGTGTTCAGAAAACTGTCATATTGATAGCTCTCTTCGTTACCCCAGTCAACAGATGATAAGTGTTCTCTAAGCCCATCGTAATCTAAGCGAAAATCTGGGACTGTTACTGAGTTATCGCTACTATCGTACTTCCATTCAATGCTAAATGTAATTGATTTGTGGTCGCTAACACCCTGTTCCTCTGAAATTTCTAAATTATTAACAAGGGATTCATTGTTTGCCATAACTAAGTCAAGCAGGTTATTTCCCCTTGTAGGTTCTGTCACAAACTGCTTCAAAAAACAATCCTGAAATACTTCTAAGAAGTCGTATGATTCTAAATTCCCAGTCAAGAAATTCCAATCAACATGACTAAAGTTAAAGTCTCCTAGAATTACTACATTATCGTGCCTTGTGACCTTAACAATTTCCTCCCATAGTAGTTTCCCTTGGTCCCTATCTAAGTTTGGGGGGACGGTATATCACTCCTAAAATCAGTTTTTCATGCCCCTCTGAAAATTCTATCCAAACAGACTCTGTATGTGTTACTTCAGACTTAATACCCGTTTTTATGCAACAGTTCAAGCGATCTCGGACATACAGTGCCACCCCACCCCCCTTCCCAATACTTCTATCTTCTTGGAACAATTTAAAACCCTGAATATGACATTCCGCAGGCATGTCCCGACTTTTTGAATTAAACCATGTCTCAGTTAAGGCAAATACATCAATGTTACCTGCACTAGCAACTAATCTCAACTCGTCCATCTTATTCCTAGCACTACGGCAATTAGCATAATAAACATTGAAAGACTCTCCTTTCTCTTTACCCTTCCTGCTCATTTCTATTTTTCTACTAAACCTATTACTGTCCTTATCACCCAAGGTCCCTGGCTTTTCAATATCTACCTCGTTCTTATTATTACTAGTTCCCCTAGAACTCGTAATATTACTACACTGGGACTTCACTGTTTTCCTGCCAAAACCCATACCACTAACTACTCCTAGTTTAAAGTCCTAACTGCTCCCTCCACTGCAGTTGCCAGTGCTCCCACCCCACACCTAGATAAGTGAACCCCATCCCTGGCATACATGTCATTTCTGCCATAGAAGAGGTCCCAGTTGTCAATGAATGTTACCGCATTTTCCTTACAGTATTTGTCCAGCCAGCAATTGACACCAATTGCCCTGGACAACCATTCATTTCCAACTCCCCTCCTTGGCAAAATACCACATATGAGAGGGTTCCCAACCCTACTCCTAATTATTTCACATTCGTCGGGTAGCACTGAGAATGTATTAGATGTTTCCACAACAGTTTCCACGGCAGTCTCTTTCTTCTTCATCGCTTCTACCTTTCCATTCGTCTTCTTGATCATCAACTTCTTTCCCTGCTGTCCAGCCACTGACCAGTTTCCCTTCTTGACCTGAGGACTCAAAACAGGAGGACTACTACGAATCTTTTTGTTTTCCTCGGTCAGTCGCCGAATTTCCATATTTGCCATCCTCAATTCTTCCTTAAGCTGTTGGTAAAGTTGCTCGATGGAGGGCATCTTGCTTCAATTCTAGAGAGCGTGCAAACACGTCTTCACAGAGCCAAGTACACGTCAACGCTGCGCAAAAGCCAACTCAATCAGGAGGTACTGCGCAGCACGTTCGCACGGCCCAACAGCGATGCGAACACCGAGCCATGGTAGCTTATTTAGTACTTGCAAGCACTAAAATGAGTGGAATATTATGAAATATTTCGTAGGAGCGCTTGAGGGGACCTTCACTCACTGGTAAACAATGCCAGACTGGCTGGGTAGGGAGGCCGCCCCGGCTCACACCGTGCATACGCGTCCCGGACGAACTACTATTCGCGAGTCAACCTATGAAAAGCAAGTCCATGTTTATACGAAAATGCCCCTATGATTGGCGAAATTTACGATTGCCGAGAACTATGAAAAGCGAGGGACCACTGTACTCCATTCTACTGAAGGCACAGCAACATAATAAATGACTA
The DNA here is from genome assembly GCF_038502225.1 of Cherax quadricarinatus. NCBI lineage: Eukaryota > Metazoa > Arthropoda > Malacostraca > Decapoda > Parastacidae > Cherax > Cherax quadricarinatus. The sequence goes on along the minus strand of NC_091314.1, from coordinate 31,990,055 downwards.
TCTGACCTGTCTTTGAAATACTCATTTGTGCTTAATTGTTATTTGTTTACAATAATGTTTACCACTGAATATATCATTGTTTAGTTAATATTAAGTTAATTTTAAGCCTGCCCATAATGCTCTGCATACAAGGGGCTTTGGCATGTTACACTTAACCACTGTATTTCTTTGTACTTCAATGTTTCATATTCAAATTAATAAATAAATAAATAAAATAAATAAATAAATAAATAAATAAATACATGTCTGAGACTAACCTATACTATTTATTTATTTATTTAGTAATTTAAGCATACAAACAGAGGTACAAAAAATACAGGTAAAAGCAGCATGCCAAAGCCACTTATATGCATAGCATTACGGGCTGGCTTAAAATTACCTTAAGATTAACTAAGCAATGATGAAATCAGTGATAAAACATTATTGTAAACAGATAACTATAATGCACAAATGAGTATTACAAAGACAGGTCATATGGTTGCATGCATTGCTGTACATTCAGTCGAATGGAGTATTCTGTTAGGTAGTGTATTTAAAAAAATAATAAAGTTAGATTGGGTCCTAGGTTTAACATTTATGTGATATAATTGTGAGTAACATATAGGATATACAATTTATAAGGTTCAGTTATTCAGTATTTATTTGGTTTTGAGTGAGTAAGTGATCTTTGAGAAGAGACTTGAATTTATAAACAGGTAGTGTTTCTTTTATATTTACAGGTAATGAATTCCAGATTTTAGGGCCTTTTATGTGCATTGAGTTTTTGCATAGCGTGAGATGGACACGAGGAACATCAAAGAGTGATCTGTGCCTTGTGTTATGGTCATGTGTTCTGTTGAGGTTGGCAAGGAGATGTTTGAGGGGAGGGTTAACCCTTTGACTGTCGCAACCCCCAATCCTGAGGTGTCTCCTGGTGTCGCAAAATTTAAAAAAAAAAAAAATTATTTTTCCTTATGAAATGATAGAGAATCTTTTCCCGATTGTAATGACACCAAAAAAACGAAATTTGATGGAAAACTGATGGAATTACGCTCTTGCGAAGTTAGCGACCTCGGCGCTGTTTACAAATCGGCGATTTCGCCCACTTTGAGCCCTATTTTCGGCTAATTCCATTGTTCCAGTCGACCAAACTCATAGCTATTTCTTTAGAACTCCATTTTTTCTATCGATTGAGTACAAGAAACTGCCCATTTACCGATTTCAACTACCTAATAATGTGGTCAGAAATTTGCAATTTGGCCAATTTCACGAAAACTAAAAAATATGACAATTTCAAAATAAGGTCCAGAATGAACAATGCAGACATTCCTGGCTCTAAAATAACATTTTCTTTGTTCATCAGTCATGTCTCCAGGCCCCTCTGATATTACTCTTGCTTTCTATTTTGAATTTTTATTCAAACAAAAAATAGAAGACTTACTATTATGCAGACTACTGCAATACTGTAATAATTGTATAAATAACATCAACCCATTCATGACTGCATATTAGAATGGTTAGTTGGACATTTATTGGACAATGGCATCATTTGTTTACTTTTGAACATTGGCAAAAATCAAACATTTCCCCTACTTTGAGCTCCATTTCTAGGTTCTTTTTATAGTAAAATCAATCAAAATCACCTCTATTTCTATAATATGTTTTCCATTCTATCAAATGAGACCAAGAAAACGAGAATACAACCATAAATACTATACGAAAATAGACCACAAAGTCGGCATTTTAATTAAAAAAAACGGTCGGAGTTTTTTTTCCCCCATTATGCACTGCATGCTCCAGGATTTTTTTTATATGGTGCACACTGACCACACAGACCCATTCTTTCACATGTGGGCCTACCAGCTTTCTCCTGCTTGATTTGAAGCCGCTAGAATTTATGAGTATATATACGTCAAACACGGTACCTCGTAAGACGTATATATACGGCCGCGACAGTCAAAGGGTTAATATCAGAGTTAAGTGTTCTATGTATGTAATAGGTGCAATAATAAGTATGGATGTTTTGTATGGTGAGTAGGTTGAGTGTTTTGAATATTGGTGGAGTGTGTTGCCTGTAGTGAGAATTTGTTATCATTCTAACTGCAGCCTTTTGTTGGGTAATTAGTGGTCTGAGATGGTTAATTGTTGTTGAGCCCCATGCACAAATTCCATAGGTGAGATAGGGGTAAATAAGAGAGTGATAAAGGGCCAGGAGGGCTGACTGTGGAACATAGTACCGTATCTTCGATAGTATGCCTACAGTCTTGGAGATTTTCCTAGAAATTTGTTGTATATGTGTATGAAATTTGAGTCTATTATCGAGGTGGATTCCTAGGAATTTTCCCTCTGTTAGCTTTGTGATAGGTGATCCGTTTATTGTTATGTTAAGAGGTACATCTGTAGCTCTGTTACCAAACTGAATGAAGTAGGCTTTGTCAATGTTTAGTGTAAGTTTGTTAGTCCTCATCCAGGTAGATATTTTCTGTAATTCGGTGTTTACAGTATTGGCTAGCGTGACTGGGCTCGGGTGAGAGAAGACGTATGTAGTGTCATCTGCAAAAAGTGTGGGTTTGAGTAATTGCGAAGCATTTCGTAGGTCATTTATGTATAGGAGAAAGAGAAGAGGGCCAAGGACACTTCCCTGTGGGACACCAACTGTAATTGGTTGTGCAGAAGAGCTTGCCCCATTTGCATACACATATTGGCTTCTGTTGCTGAGGTAAGACTTGAGGTAGTTGAGGGAGTGCCCTCTAATACCATAGTGTGACAATTTTAGGTGGAGCAAGTCATGGTCAACTGTATCAAAAGCTTTACGTAAGTCAATGAAGATCCCCAGTGGGACTTCTTTTTTCTCTATTGCAGTGTATATATGTTCAAGCATGTGTATAATAGCATCATTAGTATTTTTATTAGGCCTGAATCCAAATTGGCAGGGGTTGAGAATGTTTTGGGAGATGAGGTAGTAGAAGATTCGTTTATGAATTAATTTTTCGAAGATTTTTGAGAGAGGGTGTAAATTGGATATTGGCCTATAGTTATTCAACTCTGTTTGGTCTCCTCCTTTATGGATCGGGGTGACCCTTGCTATTTTGAGAACTGTAGGGAAGGTGGAGGATTCAATAGATTTGTTAAAGAGTGTTGCAATGATTGGTGATAGTACTTGTGACGCTTTTTTGTATATAAAGGGTGGTAAGGTATTTAAATCTCCTGCCTTGTTTTTCAGTGCGTTGATAATAAGGGAGACTTCGTATGGGTTAGTCGGAGCTAGGAACAGTGTGTTCGGGTAGTTGCCAGTGAGGTAGTCATTTGGTGGGGTATCTGAGCTTGGGATTTTATTGGCAAGGTTTTGACCTATAGTGGAGAAGAAATCATTGAGTCTGTTTGCTGTTTCTGTTGGTGGGAGTTGGGGTTCATCTGATTTTGCTAATTTTATTTTGCTATGTCGTGAACATGAAGATCACAAGCGCAGAAAAAATAATGAAGACAACGAGCATCATCACAATCAGCTAAGGAAGGAACATTCACCTCTGCATATAGGCTTTCAACAGGGGATGAACGAAAGGCACCAAGGCATAAATGGAGACCTTGATGAATGGGATCTAACTTAGAAAGAGTTGCAGCAGAAGCCACAGTATAGACTTGGTCACCATAATCCAGCTTGGACAAGACTAGAGTGGAATGCAAATGGAGGAGAGTGCAATGATCTGTTCCCTATGAACAATGTGCGAGAGCTTTAAGGAGATTCAGCCGACCGTGGCAAGTTCCCTTTAAAGAGGAAATGTGAGGTCTTCATGTCAACTGGTGATCAAAGAGCAGGCCAAGAAACTTGACTGTATCACATTCCGGAATACATGAACCATGTAAGTACAATGGAGTATCTGGGATAAGCGGACGTCTAGTGAAGGTAATGAATTGGGTTTTTGTATTAGAAAATTTAAAACCATGAGAAGTGGCCCAATGGGAAACTCGGTAAATCACATCCTGAAGGGAGGCTGCTACTAGGTGACAGTCAGCACCCAAGTAAGCTATAGGAAAGTCATCCACATAAAGTGATGACCAAATATACGAAGGAAGATCAGTAGGTCATTTATAGCTAAGAGAAAAAGGTAGTGCTAAGGACACAACCTTGTGGGACTCCCTCAGCTTGTATAAAGTTTGAGGGAGTGCCAACACAGACCTGAAAATGTCTGTCAGATAAGAAAGCAGCAAGGAAGTTTGGTAGATTACCGTGGAGGCCTAAGGAGTGGGCTTGGGCAAGAATGATATACCTCCAAGTGATGTCATGTGCCTTCTCTAGATCAAAAAAGACCGCTAGGACAGTGTTTGTTAGCAAAGGCATTTCGAATACACGTATCTAAGTGTAGCAAGGGGTCTAAAGTAGAGCGGCCCTTACAAAAGCCATATTGGTGAGGGGAAAAACTATTGTGAGTCTCCAAGAACTACATTAGAGGTCTATTTACCAATCGCTCCATCACCTTACAGACTACACTGGTCAAGGCAATGGGATGATAGTGGGAGGTGTCAATAGCAGATTTCCATCGTTGAGGGAGAACACCCTCACGCCCAAATAAGATTGAATAGACGTAAAAGAACTGGAAGGGCCACAGAATGGAGGTGTTGTAGCATACCGATATGGATATTATCAGGTCCTGTTGTCTATGGCCGGCAAACAGAAAGCGTGGACTCTATTTCTAGGAGAGTAAAAGGTATGTTATACGACTCCATTCCATCAGAGGAGAAATCTAAGGGCAATTGCTCCTTGGTAGACTTTTAGCCGCAAGAAATGAGGGACAAAGGTGAAGCTCTTGGGAAATATGGACAAGAAAGTTCCAGATTTCCGTGGCAACTTCTAGAGGTTCTGTGATATTAACTCCAGCAACCCGCAAAACGGGAGCTGGGTCCAGAGTGTACTTGCCCCATGTCACACGTTTCAAACACATTGCACAGGCGCATGCAGGAGACCACCAAGGTACACATGTCTGAGAATGCCTACCTGAGTTTGGAGAATAGAACATGCCACCACAGTTAAAACTAAGGTCGAAAATTGGTGTGCCAGTTCATCAATAGAGGATGAAAGGGGGTTCTCACAACCGGTGGTAAGATGAGAGTACAAGTCCAAATCTGTTCGTGCAAACTGCCAATGATGGCTATGAAGAGGTCGGGCATATGTAGCAGAAGTAAGAATAGGAGAGTGATCACTGTCATGTAAATCTGGAAGAAGAGACCAAGCAAAATCAAGTGCAATTGATGAGGAACAGATAGAAACATCAATGCAGGACAGAGACTGACTGCGAGTCAAAATGGGTAGGAGTACCTGTATTTAACCCTTTCAGGGTCCGTGCCGTAGATCTACGGCTTTACGTTGAGGGTCCAAACCGTAGATCTACGCCATGAGCTTAGCTCACTCTGATAAGCTGTGAGTGGTAAATTTGGGCCTAGATATGAGAGAATACATCTATGTGATATGTGTGCACCACATAAAACAGATCCTGCAGCACACTGTGTATAATGAGAGAAAAAACAGAGATCCTGATTTTCGATTAAAACAGCGACTTTGCAGTGTTTTTTCATATGTTTTTTATAGTCGTATTTGCGATTTCTTGGTCTCATTTGATAGAATGGAAGATATATTATAGAAGTAGAGATGATTTTGACTGGTTTTAATATTGGAAATGGCTTGAAACTGAGCTCAAAGTAGCAGAAATGTTAAATTTTTGCCGATGTTCAAGAGTAAACAAACGACCTCACACGTCTAATACACGCCAGCTGGTGGGTCTAATATACATTCACAAATGTGATGATGATATTTATACAATTATTACAATATTGCATAACAGTAAATCTTCTATTTTTTGGTTTGAATAAAAATTCATTATGTGAATAAAAAATCAAAATGGAATTCATTGGTAAAGCCTGAAAACATAACTAATGAGCAGAGGAAATGTTAGTTTAGTGCCAGGAATGCCTGCATTGTTTATTCTGAACCCTATTTTGAAATGGAATATTTTGAACTTTGTGTTAAATTGGCCAAATTACCAATTTCCAATCACTTTATTTTGCAGTTGAAACAGTTGACTGGGCGATTTCTTGTGCTTAATCGATAGAATAGAAGTAATACTAGAGAAATAGCTAAGAATTTGGTTGACTGGAATAATGTAATTGGCCTAAAATGGGAGTCAAAGTCGGCAAAATCGCCAATTCGTAAATATCGCTGACACATCAAAATTCGCGAGAGCATAATTTCGTCAATTTTCCATCAAATTTCGTACTTTTTGTTTTATTACCTTCAGAAAAAGATTCTCTACCATTTCATAAGAAAAAATAAAAAGATTTTTTCTTGAAAATTCATGGACACTGGTGCACCCTTTGAAATTTGGCCTCTGGACCCTGAAAGGGTTAAAACATGAAGAGGATGAGAAATGAGAAGTCTCTCCAACTGATCACCACAAGAGTCACAGTGGGACCCTCCCCACAGATGATGGTAAGCGTTAAAATCACCCAACAACATGGGCGGCGGTAGAGAAGAAAAAAAAAACGCGATATCTGAGATACAGAATGCATGGAAGGGAGAAAGATATAGAGAGCAAACTGTGTACCATCTGTGTAAATAAATATGAGCTGCAGTATAATGCAGCAGAGAACAAACAAAAACTTGTTGATACGGTATATCAACGCTCACAAGACGCGTGCTTTCATTAAATGATTCGTCAGGAAAAGGATCGAAAGAATGTAACAGCAAGTAGCCTGAGACGGGGCGAATGATAGCAGAACGAATTTTGGGCTCTTGTAACCCAACACATACTGGGGACAGCTGGGAGAGCAACACTTGGAGTTCACCCCGATTGCCCGAGGCCACAAATATTCCATTGTAAAACAGACATTATGTATTTACAGAAATAAAAATGACAACAATAAGAAAAGATAAAAACCTATGGGCTTTTAGGATCAATAAAGTCAACATGTGGGGGCAATGGTAAGCACATAAACAAGGAGGAATCAGAATGCTGCGGAAGAAAAGATAGTTGAGAGGGTCATGAAAAAGAACGGGTAGGAGGAGACGCACTGGTGTCCAAGGAGGGTGTCATCTCCGCAATATAGCTGGAGATAGCGCCTAACATCTCAGCAGTTAAGGAAGCTGACAAAACCATGATGTCAGAGACAGGAGAGGTAGAGCAAGTAGAGGTCGGAGTAACTATGGAGGTAACCAGAGGTATGACGAGGCCGGGGAGTATGAACGTAGAGGGACACGTTGGCGTGGGCAGAAGAGTCCTGCAGTGTAAAAGGAGAGGAAGGAGGTTGGAGGGTAACTATGGAAGAAGATGGGGGGAACAGGAGAAGAGGGGATCACACAAGCGGGGGGAGTGAACCTCCACCTTTGTGTGAGAGTTAGAAAGGGTGTGAGAACTAGGCCCCAAGGCAGAAGATAGATTGAACTTTACAGGTGATAGACACAAAGAAAGTGTAGGCCTGCGAGGTTTTGTAGACTGAGAAGCGAGTGAGCGAGATGAAGAAGTATGAGGAAGAGGTGCGGAGGTAGGAGTTTCAGAGGATAAAACCGCAAGAGAATTAGCAACAGGGGTGACCCCGGAAGACATGGTTGCAGAAGGATTGGGAGGTGGGAGGACCATTGAGGTTGGAGGTCTCCGGGCTACTCGAGCATAAGGAACGTGAGGAAGTTTTCCCTGAAGGCGGAGCTGAGAGACAGCCATAGCGTAATTAAGGCCCTCACGCTCTTTAAGATAACGGACCTCTCATTCATTACAATAGACTTCATAACGGCATGAAAAAGAAGGACAAGATTCATTGCACTTGAGACAAGAGGGGGGAAGACTACAAGACATATTGGAATGACCTGCTGCACCTCAGACCGGGCATTCCACCACAGATCTGCAGTATTTAGTGGGGTGTCCAAAACACCAGCAATTACGACACTGTTGGGGAGTGGGGACTACTTTACGGACATCTAGCCTATGGCCTGCAATATAGACAGAGGACGGAAGTTCACGGCAGCCGGAGGTTAAGCAGGTGACGTTACTAGAAAAGAGCCTCTGCCCACAGGCTGGCAGGATATATGTATCTACCTTAAGAAGAGGAAGGTACTGAAGGGCTAATTGTTCTAAAATATCATCACCACAAGACAAAAAATGACTCTGTACAATGGTACGTGGTAAGACCACAGTACCACTGCAAGAAGTGAAAATAGCATGTTTGCGAACGGTAACTGGGAGGTTATCTATGGAAGTTATACCGGAGAGAGCATGAGCTTGTTCTGAATTCTGTACTGTTATGACATGCACACTGCTTCGAAGAGCGTGGAAGGATATATTTTGGCTAATGTGCCTTAACAAATCCAGACAAAGTGCTATACTCTGCTTGAAGATGTGAGTAAACGTGATGACACAGTCTTGTGGCTCTCTCTGAGACAGAGAGCTAGATGGACAGACAGGGAGCTTGACAGACAGACAAATAGACAGACAGAAATGTTTGTGTACCAGCAAAAACAAAGGGAGGGCAATGGTCATGTAATATTACCCTCCTTTACCCTCATCAAAGTCAGCTCTTATCAGATGTTATCTCCCCTTATCTTGTCACTGTCATGGGGTGGACTTTTTTTTTTCTTGCTTCAAGGGAACAATATTATTACATCTTCTTCTTCCTCCTCCTCCTCCTCCTCTTCTCCTCCTCCTCCTCCTCCTCCTCCTCCTCCTCCTCCTCCTCTTCCTTCCCTCCTCCTCCTCCTCCTCCTCCTCCTCTTCCTCCCCTCCTCTCCCTCCTCCTCCTCCATTGCTTTTGGTCTCAAACTCCTCCAAATCATGAAATTGATCTTCACTGACACTTCCATCTGTCCTTTGACTGTCGAAGGGCCCAATCCTGAAGTTGCTCCTGGTGTCGCAAAATATTCGAAAAAAAAAAAATTATTTTTTCTTATGAAAATGTTAAGATTATTTTTCTGATTGTTTTAGTCCCGCAAAAAAAATTTTCCCATCAGTACTTACCGAGATATAGAGGCATGAAGTTTGCAGAAAATGAGCCGCGTATGGCAACAGCGGCGACTGCCGCTCACCCGGTAAACTTTGGTTTACTTGTATTTGAAGGTTTGTTGTTTTTTTCACTATTTTATTTTTTTACATAACTTATGTGGCCTGTGAGACCAAAGTAAGGTGCAATGTACATATATACACTCGTATTTTTTTTTTATTTTTTTTATTTATTTATTTATTTAAAATTTGAGCACACATACAGAGGTACAAAAAATACAGATAAGAGCAGCATGCCAAAGCCACTTATACTATGCATAGCATTACGGGCTGGCTTAAAATTAACTTAAGATTAACTAAGCAATGATGAAATCAGTGATAAAACTTTAATGTAAACAGATTACTATAAAGCACAAGTGAGTATTACAAAGACAGGTCATATGGTTGTATGCATTGTTGTACATTCAGTAGAATGGAGTATTCTGTTAGGTAGTGTATTTAAAAAATAATAAAGTTAGATTGGGTCCTAGGTTTAACATTTATGTGATATAATTGTGAGAAACATTTAAGATATACAATTTATAAGGTTCAGTTATTCAGTATTTATTTGGTTTTGGGTGAGTAAGTGATCTTTGAGAAGAGACTTGAATTTATAAACAGGTAGTGTTTCTTTTATATTTACAGGTAATGAATTCCAGATTTTAGGGCCTTTTATGTGCATTGAGTTTTTGCATAGTGTGAGATGGACACGAGGAACATCAAAGAGTGATCTGTGCCTTGTGTTATGGTCATGTGTTCTGTTGAGGTTGGCAAGGAGATGTTTGAGGGGAGGGTTAATATCAGAGTTAAGTGTTCTATGTATGTAATAGGTGCAGTAATAAGTATGGATGTTTTGTATGGTGAGTAGGTTTAGTGTATTGAATATTGGTGGAGTGTGCTGCCTATAGTGAGAATTTGTTATCATTCTAACTGCAGCCTTTTGTTGGGTAATTAGTGGTCTGAGATGGTTACTTGTTGTTGAGCCCCATGCACAAATTCCATAGATGAGATAGGGGTAAATAAGAGAGTGATATAGGGCCAGGAGGGCTGACTGTGGAACATAGTACCGTATCTTCGATAGTATGCCTACAGTCTTGGAAATTTTCTTAGAAATTTGTTGTATATGTGTATGAAATTTGAGTCTATTATCAAGGTGGATTCCTAAGAATTTTCCCTCTGTTAGCTTTGTGATAGGTGATCCGTTTATCATTATGTTAAGAGGGACATCTGTAGCTCTGTTACCAAACTGAATGAAGTAGGTTTTGTCAATGTTTAGTGTAAGTTTGTTAGTCCTCATCCAGGTAGATATTTTCTGTAATTCGGTATTTACAGTGTTGGCTAGCGTGACTGGGCCCGGGTGGGAGAAGACGTATGTAGTGTCATCTGCAAATAGTGTGGGTTTGAGTAATTGCGAAGCATTTGGTAGGTCATTTATGTATAGGAGAAAGAGAAGAGGGCCAAGGACACTTCCCTGTGGGACACCAACTGTAATTGGTTGTGCAGAAGAGTTTGCCCCATTTGCATACACATATTGGCTTCTGTTGCTGAGGTATGACTTGAGGTAGTTGAGGGAGTGCCCTCTTATACCATAGTGTGACAATTTTACGTGGAGCAAGTCATGGTTAACTGTATACAACACAATAAGCACACAAACATAATTATCAATATATTGTTTACAAAACTTGTTTACAAAAACAAACAATACAAAAAATTTTTTATTACTATTGTTCTATAATATATATACCAATATACAGTCACTGAACATACTCCTAGAAGTTCTGTAGCTTGTGGAACTCTGTGAAACATGGTGTCATACACAGTGGTGTTTTACACTCTCACACATAAAACATGGTGTCATACACAGTGGTGTTTTACACTCTCACACATAAAACATGGTGTCATACACAATGGTGTTTTACACTCCTCACACATAAAACATGGTGTCATACACAGTGGTATTTTACACTCTCACACATAAAACATGGTGTCATACACAATGGTGTTTTACACTCTCACACATAAAACATGGTGTCATACACAGTGGTATTTTACACTCTCACACATAAAACATGGTGTCATACACAGTGGTATTTTACACTCACACATAAAACATGGTGTCATACACAATGGTGTTTTACACTCTCACACATAAAATCAGTGTGTGTGCATTTTTGTTGAATTTTTTTTTTATGTGCAAAGACAAAACACCTCGTCTGAGCAGCTTTCTTCAAAGTATTAGCAGGCAGTTGTGTTATGTAGTTATCCTAGGTAAATGGTCGTGTGTCATCCTTCCTTCCTAATTTCCTTCATTCCTTTCCTTCCTGGAGGCTACCTGGAGGGCATTCCACCTCTCTTCCTACATTCCTTCATCTGTCCTTCATTACTTTTTTCCTTCCTTTCATCTAGTCCTTCCTTCATTCCTGCCTTCCCTTCTTGCTTCTGGTTTCTATAATATATATACACATATATAGTCACTAGATACTTTCATAAAACTGCTATTATCACCCTTCAGCAAGCTTGTCTTGTGTGCGAGTGTGTGGCTTATAATTGTTTTGAGTCAGGAGTCGGCAGCTGTCAAAATGACATATTGTCTCATTAGTCACTGCCCCTACTGCCTGTCAAAACAATGGGGTCGGATGCTGCTTCCACCTCCATTCTATCTAATTATCTTTCTCCCTCATTCTATCTCTTTCAATCTGTCTCTCTTTCTCTCTCTCTGTCTATCTCTGTCTCACAGGTACACATAAATACAACTATACATAGTGTAAATTACCTAGGATAACCCAAAAAATCCAGACAAAGTGCTATACTCTGCTTGAAGATGTGAGTAAAGGTGATGATGACACAGTCTTGTGGCTCTCTCTGAGACAGAGCTAGACGGATAGACAGGGAGTTTGGCAGACAGACAAATAGACAGACAGACAAATGTTTCTGTTTCTTCTTCTTCTTCTTCTCCTCCTTCCTCCTCCTCCTCCTCCCTCCTCCTCCTCCTCCTGGATCTTGACAGATGGACAGCTGCCCCCCTCCCTCCACCCTGGTTTACGCTCAACAAAGGTCAGCTCTTATCAGATGTTATCTCCCCTTATCTTGTCACTGTCATGGGGTGAACTGTTTTCATGCCTCAAGGGAACATATTATTACATATTATTATTATTAGGTATTAGGTATTATTATTATTCTTATTCTTCTTCTTCTTCTTCTTCTTCTCCTTCTTCTTCTTCTTCTTCCTCCTCCTTCCACCTTCCACCTTCCTCCTCCTCCCTCCCTCCCTCCTTCCTCCTCCCTCCCTCCTTCCTCCTCCTCCCTCCTTCCTTCCTCCTCCTCCCTCTTTCTTCATCCCTCCCTCCTTCCTCCCACCTCCTCCCTCCTTCCTCCTCCCTCCTTCCTCCTTCCTCCTCCCTCCTTCCTTCCTCTTCCTCCTTCCTTCCTCTTCCTCCTCCTCTTCTTCCTCCTCCTCTTCTTCCTCCTCCTCTTCTTCCTCCTCCTCTTCCTCCTCCTCCTCCATTGCTTTTGGTCTCAAACTCCTCGAAATCATGAAATTGATCTTCATTGACACTTCCATCGTGTTAGAGCATCACTTGGGAAGAGAAGAGTCCCAGATTTGAAGGGAAGTCACATATTTCTTACCGCTAGACATGCTGAAAAAGGACGACTGAAATGGTATTCCCACAATGCACCACTGGCTCCCCGATTTTTTTTATATGGTGCACACTGACCATGGAGACCCATTCTCTCACATGTGGGCCTACCAGCTTTCTCCTGCTTGATTTGAAGCCGCTAGAATTTATGCGTATAGATACGTCAAACACGGTATCTCCTATGACGTACATATACGACCGCGACAGTCAAAGGGTTAAAAGAGCTTTACCAATTCCATGATCAGAAAGATAATCAGTTTGAGATGTTGTTTGTAAGGAAAAGAATTTAGTCCATTGCATACTTGTAAACCCTGTACGCAAAGGTAGTGAGTGTCGCGTATGACATTTTTGAGCAGACAGAGAAGAACTGTCGTCAGAAGATCGTCTTGAATGTTCAGGAGTAGTACCACGAGCAGTCTGATCTGAGGGAGGTGGGTGATCCAAAAACCACTGCACTGTATTCGGGGAAGCCAGACACACTGTTAACGCTTTGACTGTTTTGGTCGTATATACAGTATATATCTTACGAGCCAGTGTTTCGGACGTATACATGTATATACTCAATAATTCTAGCGGCTTCAACTCAAGCAGGAGAAAGCTGGTAGGCCCACATGCGAGAGAATGGGTCTGTGTGGTCAGTGTGCACCACATAAAAGAAATCCTGCAGCACGCAGTGCATGAGAAAAAAAAAACTGACCGTTTTTTTTTTTTTGGATTAAAACGCCGACTTTGAGGTGTATTTTCTTATACATATAGTATTTATAATTGTATTCTCATTTTCATGGTCTCAACTGATAAAATGGAAAACATACTGCAGAAATGGGGATGATTTTGATTAGTTTCACTATGAAAATGACCTTGAAATTGAGCTCAAATTAGCAGAAATGTTCGATTTTTAACAATGTTCAAGAGTTAGCAAATCACACCACACGTCCAATACACATCAACTGGGGAGTCTCATATTCTTTCACTAGTACAATGATATTATTTATACCATTTTTACAATAATGCAGTAGTCTGCAAAACAGTTAATTTTGTATTTTTTGTATGAATAAAAAATCACAATTGAAAGCAATAGTGATGAATGGTTTGAAAAACCGACAAGTTGAAGATTGAGACACTTATGCAGCATATGGGAATCTTTATTCAGGATTCCCATATGCTGCATAAGTGTCTCAATCTTCAACAGAAAGCAATAGTAATATAAGAGGGGCTTAGAAATGTGACTAATGAACAGAGGACATGTTATTTTAGTGCCAAGAATGTCTACATTGATTATTCTGGACCCTATTTTGAAATCGGGGTTTCAGACATATTATAGGTCCACCATCACAAATCTGGCAATCAGTTATTCGGTTCCTTCAGTTATTCGGCACTAATTTTGGCTAGCATAATTTCAAATTTCCAGGGTCACCATACCAACCTGCTGGTACTGTTTGGTGGCGCTACATGCTGCATAAGTCATTCCAATTTCTTTTTCTCCATTTACTGTTTTAACCTGCTTACTTTTAGCCCTAGCCATGGTTCCAATGAATAAAAGAAATGCTTCTCATTATGTAAAGCACCGACACAGTACATTATCCATTAAAGATAAGGTGACTTTGAAGCCACTGTCGGATGCCAGGAGCTCAGTCTCATGAAGCAGGAGAATATGCTTTATTATTACACTAATATCAACACTACAGCTTATTTGCCTATCACAATTGATTTAATATGACATAAGAAACAATATAAATAACATAAAACATGTTAAATACTCCAGAATGAATAATATTTGGCATAACACCGAGCAGTTCGACAGAGGTATGAAGAGGACATGGTATACAAATACCATTCTCCTATCCTTGTCTTGGGGGCTTATATTAAAGAAAACAGAGTGTAGCACAGGGCTAACTGTGATATATACTCGTACTGCACCATAAACATGAAACAAAAGTTATTTTCTCTATATAGATTATCACGCATAGCAGTATATGTGTAGAGAACCTAGGATAACCCAAAAAAAAGTCAACGTGGCTTATTTTTAGTACCTGGCTTGGGTTTGCCATATATGATTTTTGATAAATATTCAATTCCCAGCCAGAGTAGAAACATTAGGCGTGTTTCTTTACACCTGTTGTCTATGTTTACCCATCAGTAAATGGATATCTGGGTGTTATCCTGGGACACTGACCTAGTTTTCTTGAAATACTCTGCATAACAAGCGGCTTTCTATATAGTAGTATGTCACTGATGTCAGCTAGGCCTGTATACCTTGTACATGTACGTGTAGTAAATAAAGATATTAATATTGTTATTATTATTACATTATTTTCTCAGTTGTTTGTTGGGTTATCTTATTCAAACTTGGCAATGTATGATGGAAAGATACTCCTTCACATACACCAAAAATGAAAGAAATCAGACCATAAATAGCGGAGTTCACTTCTCAGCCATTAGCGGCCGCTTAGCGGTATATTTTTGTATGGTTGTTATGGTTATATTCTCATTTTTTCGGTTTCATTTGATAGAATGAAAGATATATAACAGAAACAGATATGATTTTCATTGCTTTCATCACGAAAAGTACCTTGAAATTGTGCTCACAGTAGCGAAAATGTTCTATTCTTTATCGAAGCTCAAGAGTAAACAAATGACGTACATCACCGTCCAATACCTGTCCGCCTGCCAGTCTAAATTCCAGTACGGAGTCAAGAATGGCTTGACATTATTTATACAATTATTACAATAATGCAGCAGTCTGCATAACAGTAAATCTTCTAATTTTTTGTGAATAAGAATTCCAAATGAAAAGCAAGAGTAATATAAGAGGGGCCCGTAGCCGTGACTAATGAACTGAGAAAATGTTATTTGCCAGGAATGTCTGCATTGTTTGTTCTGGACCCTATTTTGAAATTGGCATCTGTTGAAATTTGTGTGAAATTGGCCAAATTGCCAATTTTTGACCACTTTATTGGGTAGCTGAAATAAGTGAATGGGCGGTTTCTTGGAGTCAATTGACAGACTAGAAGTAAATAAGTTTATTCAGGTATACACAAATACAGTTACATAGATTATCATACATAGCAGCGTATGTATAGAGAACCTAGGATAACCCAGATAAGTCACACAAAGTGACTTATTTCCAGTACCTGGCTTGGGCTTGCCGTATATGATTTTTGGTAAATATTTTTCTTTTCTTGGTTGTTTGTTGGGCTATCTCATTAAAACTTGGGCAATGTATGATGGAAAGATGCTTCTTAACATACAGCAAAAATAAAAAAGACGGACAATAAATAAGGGAGTTAATTTCTCAGCCATTAGCAGCCTCTTTGCAGTATATTTTCATATGGTTTTTATGGTTGTATTCTCATTTTTTTTGACTCATTTGATAGAATGGAAGATATATTACAGAAATAGATGTGATTTTGATTGCTTTCATGACGAAAAGTACCTTGAAATTGAGCTCAAAGTAGTGGAAATGTTCGATTTTTGCCGATATTCAATGAACTGTGTAAGTCAAGTTGGTTAATTTTATTAAGTGTATTCTAACCTAACAACTCTGTAATCCGGCACACTACAGGTCCCAATGATGCTGGATTTGTGATGGAGGACCTTAGTACGGCTTACGCGCCAGGGTTTTTGATATACTAGTACGCATAAATTCTAGCGCCCTCAAATCTAGCAAGAGAAAGCTGGTAGGCCTACATATGAAAGAATGGGTCTATGTGGTCAGTGTGAGTAGTATAAAAAAAATCCTGCAGCACACAGTGCGTAATGAGAAAAAAAAAACTTTGACCGTGTTTTTTGTTTAAAACAGCGACTTTGCACTGTATTCTCCTATGGTATTTATGGGTGTATTCTAGTTTTCCTGGTCTCTTTCTATAGAATGGAAGACATATTACAGAAATTGAGATGATTTTGATTGGTTTCACAATGAAAAGTACCTTGAAATTTAGCTCAAAGTAGCAGAAATGTTCGATTTTTGCCAAAGTTCAAAAGTAAACAAATTATGCCATGCGTTCAATACACATCAACTGGTGAATCTAATATTCTTTCACAAGTGTGCTGGTATTATTTATACCATTTCTACACTAATACAGTAATCTGCATAACAGTAAATCTTCTAATTTTTGTGAGAATAAAAATTCAAAGTGGAAAGAAAAAGAAATGTAAGAGGGGCATGGAGATGTGACTAATGAACAGAGGAAATGTGATTTTAGTGCCAGGAATGTCTTTCTTGTTTATTCTGGACCTTATTTGGAAATTGGCATCTTTGGAAATTTGTGTGAAATTGGCAAAATTGCCAATTTCGGACCACTTTATTGGATAGTTGAAATCGTTAAATGGGTGGTTTCTTGTACTCACTGGATAGAAAAAATGGAGTTCTAGCGAAATAGTTATGATTTTTGTCGACTAGTACACTGGAATTGGCCGAAAATAGGGCTCAAAGTGGGCAAAATCGCCGATGCGTAAACATCGTCGAGACCACTAACTTCGCGAGAGCATAATTCCGTAAGTTTTCCATCAAATTTCATACTTTTGGTGCCATTATGATCGGGAAAAGATTCTCTATCTTTTCATAAGATTTTTGTTTTTTAAAATTTGGAGACCCTGAGAACAAGTCTCTGAGAGGGCCTGGCGACCCTCAAAAGGTTAATTTGTGTGAAATTGGCCAAATTGCCAATTTCTGACCACTTTATTGGGTAGTTCAAATTGGTAAATGGGCAGTTTCTTGTACTGAATTGATAGAAAAAATGGAGTTTTAAAGAAACAGCTGAGTTTAGTTAACTGGAACAACAGAATTGGCCAAAAACAGGGTTCAAATTCGGCAAAATCGCCAATCCATATATGTTGCCGAGACTGCTAACCTTGCGGGAGAGTAATTCCGTGAGTTTTTGACCAAATTTCATACTTTTGGTGTCATTATCATCGGAAAAAGACTCTCTATCATTTCATAAGATTTTTTTTTTTTTCCAAAAATTTTGTGACATAAAATGACAGTTTCAGAAAGGGGCTAGCGACAGTCAAAGGGTTAAAGGTGTGCAAGAAGCAGTGGCATGAGCAGCAACAGGTGGCGCCTCAGCACCTGGAGGAGGTGACGGAGCATCACTGGCAGAAGATACAGGAGTATGAGAAGAGTCTTGAGAATGGTCCAATAACGAAGCCGGGTCAGAACAGGGTGTGAGTTCAGAAAGAGGCCTGGGAGGAGGAAGGGTTTCACTGAGCGAAGACTCCATAATAAAGGTGCTTCTTCTGTGTTATCTTCTTTCTTGTTATTTTAAGAAAAAAAGAGGGACAGAGGAGGGGCAGTCACTAGGAGGCATGGAAGAGCTGGAAGCTCATCCCCTCATCCAAGAGGGCCTCGAGCCCACTGGCAGTGAAGATGCAGTGTGGAAACTGTGCCATACCCTACCCTTCACACCAGTAAACTAGTGCTCTGGGATAGCAGCCTCACATCTACCGAGCCACCTCGGCAGACAAAAGAAAGGGTGGTTGGAAACCCGCCACAAAGTATACCTCTTTCGGTTGCCACCTCCCAGAGCTGACAGGCAGCTTCTGGAGATACACCTAATCTGAAGGGCACCCTGCCCACTTATTGGAAATCCGGGAAGGGAGCAGGGCACCTTCACACAATTCAGATTCCACGGCAAACCAAACCACCCCTGAGGGACCCCAACAGGACAGGTAAGAGAGGAGGGGTGAGGAAAGGGGAAAAAAAGGGGGAAATGTGGAGGATGGGATAGGGAAGAGAGGATTGGGGGGTAATTAGGTTCGGTCGTAGGAAGAAGACCAAAAGGTCCAATTCCTCATACCAATAGCCTCTTCACCACTACAAGGCACTCCCCATGAAGAGGCTGTCTTACCCTACCATACACTTTACCTGGTATAGTTAGTAAACTTATTCCCCTAAAATTTTTACAATCTCTTTTGTACCCCTTCCCATATATGAAGGAATTATACATGCTCTCTGCCAATCCCTAGGTACCTTCCCCTCTATCATATATTTATTAAACAAAAATACCAACCACTCCAACACTATAACTCCCCAAGCTTTTAACATTTCTGTCATGATCCCATCAGTTCCAGATGCTTTACTCCCTTTCTTTCTATGTAATGCCTCTTGCACCTCACCCACACTCACATCCTGCTTTTCTTCACTCCTAAAAGATGTTATACCTCCCTAACCAGTGCATGAAATTAATACCTCCCTTTCTTCATCGACATTTAAAAGTTCCTCAAAATATTCCTGCCATCTACCCAATACCTCCAGCTCCCCATTTACTAACTCCCCCACTCTGTTTTTAACTGACAAATCCATTTGTTCCCTAGGCTTTCTTATTTATCTCACTCCAAATTTTTTTTCTTATTCTCAGCAAAATTTCTTGACAGTACCTCTCCCACTCTATCATCTGCTCTCCTTTTGCACTCTCACTGCTTTCTTCACCTTTCTTTTACTCTCCATATACTCTGCCCTTTTTATATCACTTCTGCTTTGTAAAAACCTCTCATAAGCTACCTTCTTCTCTTTTATTGCACCCTTTACCTCATCATTCCAACAATTACTCCTCTTTCCACATGCACCCACCCTCCTAGAGCCACAAACTTCTACCCCACATTCTAATACTGCATTTTTAAAACTATCCCAACCCTCTTCAACCCCCCCACTACCCATACTTGCACTAGCCCACCTTTCTGCCAATAGCTGCTTATATCTCACCCTAATTTCCTCCTCCCATAGTTTATACACTTTCACTTCTCTCTTACTTACTGTTGCCATTTTCCTTTTGTCCCATCTACACAGCATCAACAACACGGCCACTTGATACTGGAGTTCCGCAGGGAAGTGTCCTTGGTCCCCTGCTCTTCCTCATATACATCAATGATCTTCCAAATGTATCCCAACACCTGAAACTCATTCTCTTTGCTGACGACACGACTTATGTCATCTCTCACCCTAATCTTGCCACCCTCAACACCATTGTTAACGAGGAGCTGATCAAAATATCGACTTGGATGACAGCCAATAAACTTACGCTTAACACTGACAAAACCTACTATATTATGTTTGGTAGCAGAGCAGGAGATGCACAAATTAACATTAAGATCGACAACACTCTAATTACCAGACATAATGAGGGCAAATTCCTAGGCCTATACCTTGACAACAACCTGAATTTCAGCACCCATATCCAACACACAACCAAAAAAGTATCCAAAACGGTTGGGATCCTCTCCAAGATACGATACTACGTGCCGCAAAATGCCCTTCTCACACTATACCACTCACTTATTTATCCATACCTCACCTATGCTATTTGTGCTTGGGGATCAACTGCAGCAACACACCTAAAGCCAATAATAACCCAACAAAAAGCTGCAGTAAGAATAATCACTAAATCCCATCCCTGGCAACACACCCCCCCACTCTTCATAGATCTAAACTTACTCCCTGTTCAGTACATCCACACTTACTACTGTGCAATCTACATCTACAGGACCTTAAACTCCAATATCAACCTTGACCTAAAACGCTTTCTTGATAGTTGTGACGGAACCCACAGGCATAACACCAGACACAAACATCTCTACGACATTCCCCATGTCCGACTAAACCTTTACAAAAATTCAATGTATGTCAAAGGCCCTAAAATCTGGAACACCCTACCTGAGAGCTCTAGAACTGCAGACACATTCATCACCTTCAAAACTACCATTAGAAAACATCTTATCTCCCTGATAAACCCCATCAACTAACTACACGAATATCACCTGGTGGTTCACACTTACACTCACTCACCCATTTGACCATAAACAGAAATATTAATCTCAATCTTAAAATAATGAATCCTATGATACTCCAATACTGAAACTATGTACTGTGCCAAAACAAAAGCATTCACATTGCTAAACTCACAAACTAGTATTTAGTCACTTAGCCATAATACCAACTTACCTCATAATTTGTAATATTTTAAAATAAAGAATTAAACCAAGTCTGCCCGAAATGCCTAGCCATGCTAGGCGTTCTAGTGGTACACTCTGTAATCATTATTTAACTACATGTAAACCACACAACAACCAAATTCTGTAAATTCAACATTGTAATCTTTATAGAGAATAAACTTTGAATTTGAATTTGAATCTACCTGCTCTTTACACTCTTTTAAATAGTAGTAGATTGTAATACAGTACATCATAATGTAAATTTTTCCATTGCAATACCAAATTCCATTATTTTAAATAGTACTAAACTGTAATACATCACACTGTAATTTGTTTTAAATTGTTACGTTGTAATACTGTAATCATTATTAACTGATTCAATAGTGTAAAAAGTCTCTACTAGACTTACCAAAACCAAGTAGCATCACCTGATATAATATTAAATTCTCCTGTACTTACTAACTCATCTAATGACCATATGAACTATGTATTATTGCCTTGCTATTCTTTATGAACTATGTATTATTGCCTTGCTATTCTTAAGTTAATCTTTAAGTTTGCCCAAAATACTCAGCATACAGAGGGGCTTTGGCATGTACACCCAACTACTACAATCCTCTGCAACCATGTAATTTGTCAAAATAAAAAATCTAATCTAATCTAAACTGTAGCTACAACTAGATAATAATCTAATGTATTCACTGCCCCTCTGTAAACATGTACATCCTGAAGCCTACCCATCAACCTTTTATCCAGCAATACATAATCTAACAACCTACTTTCATTGCGTGATATATCATATCTTGTATACTTATTTATCCTCTTTTTCATAAATTACTTATTATCAAATATATTACCATACATATGGTAAAGAAAAAATAATTTTTATTTTCAAAAATAGTTGAACAACATAGTTTGGAGTTTTTTATTTTTATCAGTATACTTATCTTCATAGCATCAAATATCATTTTGTAATGCCTGCCTACCTCTAGTGCCTCATTCAATGTTTGGATCCATGTTTATCATGAAGTCACAAGCATCTTCTAATTTGCAATTAACATTGACAGTTCATCCAATGTGAATTCTTTCATGGGCACAGCATTTTCTTTTACTTTATTTTCCTCTTGTTTCTTTGTATAAATGTTGCTGACCCATTTCCACAAGTGTTGCATCATCAAGGTCACTGGAATGCGAGTCAATACATTGATGCACATTTTCACAATCCAAAGCTTCTAATCCAAGATGATTTTCCCAAGCTGCACAATGTTTTCACAGTCTCAACATAGGATTCAAAACAGCAAAAATCATTGGAACAACACGGTGACACAGTGCAGGACGTCATCTTCTTCCAAAACAAAAATCTGTTTCAACTACCTTAAAAATTTGCTAGTCTTTGTAGCCACTTTCTTCGATCAATTTTTTTTAGATCATTAGGAAATCCTGCAGCTGCCTTATTGTCTGAACTGGCACTCTCACCAGTATTTCAAACATTATGGAGTCCCATACACTTTTTAAAATTGTAAAACCAGCCATGACTTGCCAAAAAACTTTCCCCTTCACTGCCATTTTCTTTTTTTAACAATGAATGGACCTGTTGCTTTAGCTTGAATCATCATCTTACTTAATGGAATTTTTTTCTATCTGCAGTCTTCAATCCACTACATTAACCCTTAAATGGTCCAAATGTATATATATGTTTTTTCAACATCTGAAAGTATGTAAAAAATGCAGATCATCTTTTTTGTTTTACATCTGAAAAAGTGTAAAAAAACTTTTATCTACATTTTTTTTTTGTTATATGAGAGGTTTTTACAAAGCAGAAGTGTTATAAGAAGAGCAGAGTATATGGAGAGTAAAAGAAAGGTGAAGAGAGTGGTGAGAGAGTGCAAAAGGAGAGCAGATGATAGAGTGGGAGAGGCACTGTCAAGAAATTTTAATGAAAATAAGAAAAAATTTTGGAGTGAGTTAAACAAGTTAAGAAAGCCTAGGGAAAGTATGGATTTGTCAGTTAAAAACAGAGTAGGGGAGTTAGTAGATGGGGAGATGGAGGTATTAGGTAGATGGCGAGAATATTTTGAGGAACTTTTAAATGTTAAGGAAGAAAGAGAGGCGGAAATTTCATGCACTGGTCAGGGAGGTATACCATCTTTTAGGAGTGAAGAAGAGCAGA
Organism: Cherax quadricarinatus; assembly: GCF_038502225.1. NCBI lineage: Eukaryota > Metazoa > Arthropoda > Malacostraca > Decapoda > Parastacidae > Cherax > Cherax quadricarinatus. The sequence continues at coordinate 31,967,325 of NC_091314.1, read as the reverse complement.
ATGTAAGTGTGGGGGAGGTACGTGAGGCATTACGTAGAATGAAAGGGGGTAAAGCAGCTGAAACTGATGGGATCATGACAGAAATGTTAAAAGCAGGGGGGGATATAGTGTTGGAGTGGTTGGTAATTTTGTTTAATAAATGTATGAAAGAGGGGAAGGTACCTAGGGATTGGCGGAGAGCATGTATAGTCCCTTTATATAAAGGGAAAGGGGACAAAAGAGACTGTAAAAATTATAGAGGAATAAGTTTACTGAGTATACCAGGAAAAGTGTACGGTAGGGCTATAATTGAAAGAATTAGAGTAAGACAGAATGTAGGAATGCGGATGAGCAAGGAGGTTTCAGAGTGGGTAGGGGATGTGTAGATCAAGTGTTTACACTGAAGCATATATGTGAACAGTATTTAGATAAAGGTAGGGAAGTTTTTATTGCATTTATGGATTTAGAAAAGGCATATGATAGAGTGGATAGAGGAGCAATGTGGCAGATGTTGCAAGTATATGGAATAGGTGGTAAGTTATTAAATGCTGTAAAGAGTTTTTATGAGGATAGTGAGGCTCAGGTTAGGGTGTGTAGAAGAGAGGGAGACTACTTCCCGGTAAAAGTAGGTCTTAGACAGGGATGTGTAATGTCACCATGGTTATTTAATATATTTATAGATGGGGTTGTAAAGGAAGTAAATGCTAGGGTGTTTGGGAGAGGGGTGGGATTAAATTTTGGGGAATCAAATTCAAAATGAGAATTGACACAGTTACTTTTTGCTGATGATACTGTGCTTATGGGAGATTCTAAAGAAAAATTGCAAAGGTTAGTGGATGAGTTTGGGAATGTGTGTAAAGGTAGAAAGTTGAAAGTGAACATAGAAAAGAGTAAGGTGATGAGGGTATCAAATGATTTAGATAAAGAAAAACTGGATATCAAATTGGGGAGGAGGAGTATGGAAGAAGTGAATGTTTTCAGATACTTGGGAGTTGACGTGTCGGCAGATGGATTTATGAAGGATGAGGTTAATCATAGAATTGATGAGGGAAAAAAGGTGAGTGGTGCGTTGAGGTATATGTGGAGTCAAAAAACATTATCTATGGAGGCAAAGAAGGGAATGTATGAAAGTATAGTAGTACCAACACTCTTATATGGGTGTGAAGCTTGGGTGGTAAATGCAGCAGCGAGGAGACGGTTGGAGGCAGTGGAGATGTCCTGTTTAAGGGCAATGTGTGGTGTAAATATTATGCAGAAAATTCAGAGTGTGGAAATTAGGAAAAGGTGTGGAGTTAATAAAAGTATTAGTCAGAGGGCAGAAGAGGGGTTGTTGAGGTGATTTGGTCATTTAGAGAGAATGGATCAAAGTAGAATGACATGGAAAGCATATAAATCTATAGGGGAAGGAAGGCGGGGTAGGGGTCGTCCTCGAAAGGGTTGGAGAGAGGGGGTAAAGGAGGTTTTGTGGGCAAGGGACTTGGACTTCCAGTAAGCGTGCGTGAGCGTGTTAGATAGGAGTGAATGGAGACGAATGGTACTTGGGACCTGACGATCTGTTGGAGTGTGAGCAGGGTAATATTTAGTGAAGGGATTCAGGGAAGCCATATAGTTGGACTTGAGTCCTGGAAATGTGAAGTACAGTGCCTGCACTTTAAAGGAGGGGTTTGGGATATTGGCAGTTTGGAGGGATATGTTGTGTATCTTTATGTGTATGCTTCTAAACTGTTGTATTCTGAGCACCTCTGCAAAAACAGTGATAATGTGTGAGTGTGGTGAAAGTGTTGAATGATGATGAAAGTATTTTCTTTTTGGGGATTTTCTTTCTTTTTTGGGTCACCCTGCCTCGGTGGGAGACGGCCGACTTGTTGAAAAAAAAAAAATTGAAAATATGTAAAAAAAAGTAGATCTACTTTCGTAGCACTACGAATCTGAACGTCGATCTCTTCGGACCGTTTAAGGGTTAAAAGATGTTCCATATTATCCATTTCAGAACTATGATTTTAACAATAATTTTTGACATATAAGATGCTGTAGCCATTCCATATCTTTTATTTTATCTTTATTCTCTATATGTGAACATACTGATGCTTCATTCATTTTCTTGTCACATGATATTTTAGCATACAATGCACTATCTTTATGTTGTTTTATAATTTCTAGTTTATCATCTAATGTTCACCATTTATGTTTACTCATATTTGCATATAAAAGGGGTACCAGTACTTTATATAATAAAAAAAAATTGTATATACATAAGCACTGTTTAAGACCACACAATTTCACTGCTTGGAGTCTGGAGTGATACTGATATTGGCATAGCACTAGTCTGGTACATAGCAGCAGTCCAATATCAGTGCATAATGTAGTTAAATAAAATTTATATTATCAAATTTATAAACCATATTACATCAAAACCTGTACTGTTCAAAACCATACTATGCAAGGTATTACTATATCCTAATTTACAGTTGGAAAATCCCAGAGGGACTGGTCTCAAATCTACACACCAAAATCACTTCATGTGAAAACAAGAGACTTGGCAGACAGTGCAGAACACTATGCCTCCTATAAAAAACAGAGGCATAGTGACTACACTGAAAGAGAACTTGATGAGCAGAGAACTATGACTTTTCAATGCCTACTCTTCATGCAAAAGAGGAATTGACAACAAACCTCTTGCCGTCTCAAGAGGTAACTTGACGAATTCCTCAAATCAACATATAGGCTACAGCTGGGCTGTAGCCTATATGTTGAACTGCTTGCAGCCAGCAGTACCAGACTGGTTCCTCAAGCCTTGATTCACTGGGATGCCTGGTCTAATACCTGGCCATGGAGGTAGATGAACCCTTCCTTAGGTACTAAGGCACAAAGAATTGAGGAAAGGAAACTGATGAGATTGAACTGCACTTTTAGCTATGATAGCGATGTACTGCTATAAGCACAGGTTTGTCTAGATTTAAAAGGAAACTTGAAGACAGAAATATCTTGACTACTGTCTTGAGAACACTCACAACACCAGTAACGCACATACACAGCAGAGGTAAATATACAGTACAGTACTAAATATTCTTCCTAAACAACTTATTATTTTCAGACTTACCACAATCATGGAAATACAATACAGTAAAATCTAGAGTAATTACATATTATAAATTAAGAGAACAAAGTCCAAAAACTAACTTTTCCTGTTCAATGACATAGTTCAGCCTGGGTAGAATTTGGTCAGATGAAAGAGGTCCAAATCTAAATCTGGTGCATCGTGACTGAATGGCTGGGATGATTTTACTGAGGTAGTTGCAGATGAGGCAGAATCGAACATTATCAGTGAACTTTTCAATAACTGAAAAATAAGAGCATTCTGATATTAAAAATATTAATACAATAGTATATGGGCATCATTAAGTAAAGATTAGTGTGGAGAGGGGGATATCTTTCCTGTTACCCACCTAATGATGCCCATGCAATAATACAGCCACTACAATTTGTCAACATTACCAAATTAATGTTGTAGTCACTTTAGGAATCTAATCAGATGATAATATCATTCATTAAAGCTGAAGTGCCAGTTTACTAAAATATGATACTGTACTTAAGAAACTTATAACTTCTGTACTCTGCTATGGTAAAATTCAACATCAATTAAAGAGGCTCCAACAGCTTGTCAGATCCCAAAAAACCATTCGTCTCCATTCATTCCTATATAACATGCTCACACATGCCTGCTGCATGTCCAAGCCCCTTGCACACAAAATCTCTTTTACCCCCTCCCTCCATCCTTTCCTAGGATGACCCCTACCTCTACTCCCTTCCACTACAGATTTATACTCTCTCTAAGTCACCCTATTTTGCTCCAGCCTCTCTAAATGACCAAACCACCTCAATAACCCCTCTTCAGCCCTCTGAATAATACTTTTTGTAACTCCACACCTCCTAATTTCCACACTATGAATTATCTGCATAATATATACACCACACATTCCCCTTCGACATGACAATCTCCACTGACTCCAGCCTACTCCTTGCTATGGCATTCACAGCCCATGCTTCACACCCATATAAGTGTGTTGGTACCACTATGCTTCACGCACATATAAGAATGTTGATACCACTATACTCTCGTACATTCCCTTCTCTGCCTCCATGGATAATAATCCATGGAGAAAAAGTTATAATTTTTTTATCTCCACAGATACCTCGATGCACCGCTCACCTTTTTCCTTCATTAATTCTATGTTTACCCTTGTCCTTCATAAACCCATCTGCTGACACATCTACTCCCAAATATCTGAACACATTCACTTCTTCCATACTCCCTCCCTCCAATGTGATATCCAGTTTTTCCTTACCTAATGCGTTTTGATACCCTCATCACCTTACTCTTATCTATGTTCACTTTCAACTTTCTACCTTTACACACCCTCTCAAAATCGTCCACTAACCTTTGCAACTTCTCCCAAAAGAACAGTATCATCAGGAAAAAGTAACTGTGTCAGCTCTTATTTTCTATTTGATTCCCCATAATTTAATCCCACCCCTCTCCCCAACACCATAGCATTTACTTCTTTTACAACTCCATCTATAAATATGTTAAACAACCATGGTGACATTACACATCCCTGTCTAAGACCTACTTTTACTGGAAAGTAATCTTCCTCTCTCCTACATACCCTAACCTGAGCCTCACTATCCACATAAAAACTCTTTACAGCATTAAGTAATTTATTACCTATTCCATACACTTGCAACATCTGCCACATTGCTCCCCTATCCACCCTATCATATGCCTTTTCTAAATCTATAAATGCAATGAAAACTTCCCTACGGTTATCTAAATATTGTTCACTTATATGCTTCAATGTAAACACTTGAGCTACACATCCCCTACTTATTCTAAAGCCTCCTTGTTCATCTGCAATCCTGCTCTGTCTTCCCTCTACTTCTTTCAATAATAACCCTACCATACACTTTACATGGTATACTCAGTAAACTTTTTTCCTTTCCTTCAACAAACCGGCCATATCCCACCAAGGCAGGGCGACCTAAAAAGAAAAATGAAAGTTTCTCTTTTTAAATTTAGTAATGTATACAGGAGAAGGGGTTACTACCCCCCTTTCTCCTAGCATTTTAGTTGCCTCTTACAACATGAATGGCTTACACAGGAAGAAGTCTTTTCCACTTCCCCATGGAGATAAGAGGAAATAAAGAACACGAACGATTAAGAAAATAGAAGAAAACCCAGGTGGGTGTGCGTGTGTGTGTGTATATATATATATACAGTGAACCCCCAGTTATCAGCCAGTGTGGTTATCGGCCAGTTTGGTTATCGGCCGTTTTTTCGGTGCCTGGTTATCAGCCGTTTGTGACGCGTTCATCCTCTGGCTGGGGCCGCTTGCGCATCAGTTTGGCTTTGTCAGTGGTATTGAGTGATCCACACCATCATGTGTCCTTGGGCAGCGAGTACAACATCCACTTCCACTGGATGCACTACTCTTAACCCTTTCAGGGTCCGTCCCGTAGATCTACAGCTTCACGTGGAGTGTCCAAACCGTAGATCTATGCCAAAATTCTAGCGCTGTCAAATTTAGCGCGAAAACGCTCATAGGCCTACATGTGAGAGAACGGGTCTGCATGGTGGGTGTGCGCCATAAACAAAAAATCTAGACACCTGCATAGCATTGTGGGAACGCTGGCTCAGTTACCCTTGTTCACCATGCCTCGTCGCAAGGCAGCTCTCACTCCAAGGAAAATTGGGACTCTCCTCTTTCTATCCCTGACAATATTCCTGACAATATCAAGGACTACATCGTTGCTCTAGAAAATGAAATCAAAGATATCAAAGCAACACTCGAGCGACGAGAATCCAAGATAACCAACCTCGAGAACAAGATCCAAAACCTTGAAGAGAAGATTACATCGGGAAGTGTTGACACAGAAAATACTCTAAAAGCAGCTATAGCCAGTCACACTGAGCAAATAACAACAATAAATATGAAGGTTGAAGAAGCAATCAAGGACTGGAATCAGAACATGCACACTCGACTAAATGAATACCTTGATTTCCAAGACGACAAAACTGAACAAGATAAGTTGTCTGATGCAGTTATAATAAACAGTCCACACATTCCTAGTGACATAACACAAGCACAGTGCAAAGAAACTGCTATCAGGATAATACAGAACCACGTACAAGTCATCGTGCAAAACAATGAAATCAAAGAAACACGTTTGCTAGGAAAACCAGGAAGTAAACACAGTATAATGATCCGACTTCATTCATACGATAAAAGAAAGGACCTAATTAAATCAGCAATTACAATGAAAAATGGAATGTACATAAATGAGTGTCTAACAAAAAAAGTCAAAACCTTCTGTTCAGGCTGAGAAAACTTAAACAGGAAAACAAAATACATCAGTGTTTCACGCGAGATGGAAAAATACTAGTAAGGAAAACATCAACAGGACAACAATATACCATCTCAAACGAACATGATTTCTCTACCTTCCTTAGAAAAGCTGACATTTCTGTAACAGATTAGATAAGTGCCCTTAACCCTTTCAGGGTCCAAGGCCCAAATCTGGAGTCACGCACCAGTGTCCAAGAATTTTCAAAAAAAAAATTTGTTATTTTTTCTTATGAAATCGTAGAGAATCTTTTTGTGAAGGTAATAAAACAAAAAGTACGAAATTTGGTGGAAAATTGACGAAATTATGCTCTCGCGAATTTTGATGTGTCAGCGATATTTACGAATCAGCGATTTTGCCAACTCTGACTCCTATTTCAGGCCAATTACTTTATTCCAATCAACCAAATTCTTAGCTATTTCACTAGTATTACTTCTATTCTATCAACTGAGCACAAGAAATCGCCAAGTCAACTGTTTCAACTACAAAATAAAGTGATCGGAAATTGTTAATTTGGCCAATTTAACACAAAGTTCAAAATATTCCAATTTCAAAATAGGGTCCAGAATGAACAATGTAGGTATTCCTGGCACTAAACTAACATTTCCTCTGTTCATTAGTTATGTTTTGAGGCTTTACAAATAAATTACATTTTGATTTTTTATTCACATAATGAATTTTTATTCACACCATAAAATAGAAGATTTACTGTTAAGCAATACTGTAATAATTGTATAAATATCATCACCATATTTGTGAATGTATATTAGACCCACCAGGTGACATGTATTAGACGTGTGAGGTCGTTTGTTTACTCTTGAATATCGGCAAAAATTTAACATTTCCGCTACTTTGAGCTCAGTTTAAAGCCATTTCCAATGCTAAAACCAATCAAAATCATCTCTATTTCTGTAATATGTCTTCCATTCTATCAAATGAGACCAAGAAATCGCAAATACAACTATAAAAAACATACGAAAAAACACTGCAAAGTTGCTGTTTTAATCGAAAAATCATGATTTCATTTTTTTTCTCTCATTATACACAGTGTGCTGCAGGATCTGTTTTATGTGGTGCACACATACCACATAGATGTATTCTCTCATATCTAGGCCCAAATGTACCACTCACAGTTTATCAGAGTGAGCTGAGCTCATGGCGTAGATCTACGGTTTGGACCCTGAACGTAAAGCCGTAGATCTACGGGACGGACCCTGAAAGGGTTAATACATATATACGTGTGGTGCATATAGTGTACGTTACTATTATATTGTGCATTATTATTTTTATTAATTTTCATCACTAGCTATGCCAACTACCTCCAATACTCTATACTTCTTTCTTACTGCTATTAATTGCTCATAATTTTAAATTACAAGTCAAATCTTACTCCAAATTAATAATATTCATTATTCTTACCTGTCCATTTAATTTTGTTTATCACTACTTGTTTTTTAGTCACTTTTCATTGTGTATGCAATTAGTGTATATTCCAATTACTTTTTTGCAAGTACCAAAACTATCTTTTGCTAGCTAGTACCAACTACCTCATTTTTTTTTTAATTTTTATTGTGCAATAAACTGCTCAATTTATTTAATATTACAAATCAGATCTTACTCCTAAACCAATATTATTTCATAGTGACCATCTGTCCATTTAACTTTGTTTACCATTACCTAATTTTAGTCCCTTATATATTTTCTCCTTTATTTTAGCTTTATATAACTACCCTAGTTTATATATTCACAATTGTTAAAATAATCAAGGTGCTATTCTCAGGTGCTAAAGTAGAATAAGTTCACAATTTTGCCATTATATTCCAAAGCTCATTTATTTGATTACCACTTTATTGTTCACCACAACTTATATTAGTCCCTTTTATATTATAATTTTATACTATAATTCTAACTTTAAAGAATTGCCTTTATAGTACTACCTACTATCATATTCCCAAGCTCCATTATTTGATCATCACTTTATTTGTATTAGTCCCTTTTATATTGTCTCCTTTATTTTAGCTTAAAAAAAAAAAAAAAAAAAAAAAAAAAATACCTTAGCTCATTATTTTACATTTGTTAAATAATTCAGGTGCTATTTTTTAGCTTAAGACTATTTACTTTGTTTTATACTTAATTCTAACTATAGAATCACTACAAATCTTATGATTACAAGCATTGATCCTGATACCAACCTCTTATATAATGACTTAAATGAATCAAACAGTTACTGTAATTACTACACTGCAGAACAATCAAAGGCACTTCTCAGTGCCAACAACAACATAACTATCTTTAATTACAATATCAGATCTTTAAGCAAGCATTACGATGACCTCATAGCATTACTAAATTCCTTACATGCCAATATGTCCATCATTACACTAACTGAAACCTGGCTAAAGCCTGATACTACAGATGTCTATGCCATTCCTGGTTACACAGCCATACACAACTGTAGGCCAGACCAACAAGGGGGTGGCACTGCTATATACTACTCAAACCAACTAGAATGTATCACTAATACTTGCACAAGGGATGAACATGGGGAATATATAATAGCCAAATTCAAATCCAAATACCTACAAAAACCTCTCACATTGATAAACATCTACAGAGTTCCACAATCAAACATTAGCCAATTTAGTCAAAACCTAGGAAGTATGATAACTGATGCACGCATGAACAAAGATCACTTACTACTCTCAGGTGACTTCAATATAAATCTCCTGCAAGACCAGGACCCACACGTTACTGAATTCACAAACACAATGAGTAACTGTATGTTGCTACCAACAGTAACAAAACCTACAAGAGTTACAGAGACTAGTGTTTCCCTACTTGACCACATTTGGACCAACACCATATCCCCTTTAAAATCAGGCATAATTACAGATAATACCACAGACCACTACCCTACTTTCCTCATAACAACTCTTGGTAAACTACCCCAAGACACTACTAAAGTCACCTTCAGACTTCACAATGAGGCAGCCATTAATAACTTCACAACAGCAGTAGCAAACATTGACTGGCACACTGAGCTAGAAATCTATACAGATATTGACGAATGTATTAATAATTTTCTAAAAAAGACCCAATACCTCTATAACAAGCACTGCCCTAAAAAAACTAAACAGATGACAGCTATGAGACTGAACAGTCCCTGGCTAACACCCAGCATTCTCAAATCCATAAATACAAAACACCAATATGAAAAACAGTACAGAATGGGTCACATAACCAGAGACCAAACAAAACGTTACTCGTCAATCCTAACCAGCCTGATAAGAAGGGCAAAAAAATTGTATCAGACCACTAATTACCCAACAAAAGGCTGCAGTTAGAATGATAACAAATTCTCACTACAGGCAGCACACTCCACCAATATTCAATACACTAAACCTACTCACCATACAAAACATCCATACTTATTACTGCACCTATTACATACATAGAACACTTAACTCTGATATTAACCCTCCCCTCAAACATCTCCTTCCCAACCTCAACAGAACACATGACCATAACACAAGGCACAGATCACTCTTTGATGTTCCTCGTGTCCATCTCACACTATGCAAAAACTCAATGCACATAAAAGGCCCTAAAATCTGGAATTCATTACCTGTAAATATAAAAGAAACACTACCTGTTTATAAATTCAAGTCTCTTCTCAAAGATCACTTACTCACCCAAAACCAAATAAATACTGAATAACTGAACCTTATAAATTGTATATCTTAAATGTTTCTCACAATTATATCACATAAATGTTAAACCTAAAACCTAAAACTTTATTATTTTTTAAATACACTACCTAACAGAATACTCCATACGACTGAATGTACAACAATGCATGCAACCATATGACCTGTCTTTGTAATACTCATTTGTGCTTTATAGTTATCTGTTTACAATAATGTATTATCACTGATTTCATCAGTGCTTAGTTAATTTTAAGCTAGCCCGAAATGCTATGCATAGTATAAGTGGCTTTGGCATGCTGCTCTTATCTGTATTTTTTTGTACCTCTGTATGTATGCTCAAATTGTAAATAAATAAATAAATAAATAAATAAAATAAACATGTCTGTCTATCTGCTTGTTTCTATTTGTCCACCTATCTGTCTCTCTATCTCTATGTTTATCTGTCTCTCCTCATCTGTCTTTCTGTCTGCCTGTGTTTCTGTCTTCCTGTCTCTCTACTTGTCTCTGTCTCAGAGAGCCGCTCATGAACCAACAGGTATTCCACACAATGCAGAGTCGTCATGTCTGATTCCTGAACAAGTGAAAACTTCCTCCCAAGCCTTACCTATAAGGTTTACACAATTGAGGATATTAAAGTGATCTCTCCAAAACTCTCTTAGAGTCAGTTGAGTTTCTGAGGTCATTACAAAGCACCTTTCAAACAGAGCTTTTGTGTACAGTTTCTTGAAGTTGGAAATAACCTGCTGGTCCATGGGCTGCAGGAGAGGAGTGGTATTAGGAGGCAAAAACTTCACCTTAATGAAGCTCATGTCCCCATAAAGTCGCTCTGACACGTCTGTAGGATGACCAGGGGCATTGTCTAACACCAGGAGGCACTTAAGTTCTAATTTCTTTTCAGTTAGGTAATTTTTCACATTGGGGGCAAATGCATGGTGTAACCAGTTATAGAAAAATTCCCTAGTGACCCATGCCTTACTGTTTGCCCTCCACAGCACACACAAATTATCCTTGAGGACATTCTTTTGCCTGAACGCTCTGGGAGTTTCAGAGTGATACACTAATAAAGGCTTCACTTTGCAATCACCAGTAGCATTGGCACACATCAACAAAGTAAGCCTGTCTTTCATAGGCTTATGTCCTGGGAGTGCCTTTTCCTCCTGAGTAATGTAGGTCCTGCTTGGCATTTTCTTCCAGAACAGGCCTGTTTCATCACAATTAAACACTTGTTCAGGTTTCAGTCCTTCAGTTTCTATGTACTCCTTGAATTCCTGCACATATTTTTCAGCCGCTTTGTGGTCCAAACTGGCAGCCTCACCATGCCTTATCACACTATGGATGCCACTACGCTTCTTAAATCTCTCAAACCAACCTTTGCTGGCCTTAAATTCACTCACATCATCACTAGTTGCAGGCATTTTTTTAATTAAATCGTCATGCAACTTCCTAGCCTTTTCACATATGATCGCTTGAGAGACGCTATCTCCTGCTATCTGTTTTTCATTTATCCACACCAATAAGAGTCTCTCAACATCTTCCATCAATTGCGATCTTTGTTTCGAAAACACAGTTGAACCTTTGGCAAGAACCGTGTATTACTTACCAGTCATGCTTATTATGCCTTATATCTACAAGCATAGTATAGCACTTTGTCTGGATTTTTTGGGTTATCCTAGGTAATTTACACTATGTATAACTGTATGTGAACCTGCAAGACAGAAACAAAGATAGACAGAGATAGATATAGACAGGAGGAGATAGAGACAGCCAAAGCAAATCAGCCAGCCAGCCAGCCAGCCAGCCAGCTGGCCACCCAACCAGCTGGCCTGCCAAACATGTATTACACTTTCCAGAATTGTTTCTCTTTACTTAGGACATACATTATAGAACATTTTGCCAGGATGACATTACCAGTGGTATCAAAATTGAAAGGATGTAATACACTGGTTATTATCGAGGTTTTTGATATTTCCTCGGTATCTCCTGTGAGTGGCGGCATATCTGAAGCTCACTCATAACTCGGATTTTGGCTCGCAACTCAAAGCAAAAAAATGACGGAGCAACAGCTCGTAACTCGGAAAACTCGCAAGTTGTGGCACTCGTAAGTCAAGGTATCACAGTATATGTATTTGAACACTTGCTGAGGTTATAATACTTGGTGTTGTGTCTTTTATACTTAATTACGTCCCTCAGCCATTGAGAGACGTTGAGGGTTTGGGGAGGTATATTATTCCATGCCTCATGTAGAGCAGCTTCCAGCCACAGGATGTAACTGATATCTGTGCCCAGTAAACTTTGCTTCACTACTGACCAGAGGTTCTCGATATGGCTTAGGTCTGGGGAATTGCCTGGCTAGACATTAAAGAACCTCACTTTACAGTCCTTAAGGCACTGAACTACAGATTTGGCAGTATGACACGGTGCACCATCCTGCATAAAAACCGTAGCCCCACACTTCTCAAATGCCTCAGGTAAATTGTTACACAATAACTCCAGGTAATTATACTGGTTCATATACTGGCTTTTGGGAAGCACAATGAGTTCACCAACACTCTGAGCACTGAAACACCCCAAACCATGATCGAGTCTAGGTGTTTGGTGGTCCCACAGATGTAGAAGGGTCTAGCGGGTCACTACCACTGGGCCGGTACACGTCCCCCAAGGTTACAGGTGATGGTGAAGGTTGCTTCATCACTTCAGAGTACTTCAGACCATTGTTGAGGATTCCAGTGAAGATATTTCTTTGCATAATCCAGCCTATATTTCTTCCGTGGCTTGGAGAGGATCGGTTTCTTAACCTGGCAGTGACTACTGTAGCCCAGTTCTGACATGCGTCTGCTAACTACTTACAGACACCTCTGAGAGAAGATGTGGGTTCTTTTCTTTCAATTCTCTAGCAGTTATCTTTGATGTACTCTGTTTCTTTAACCCTTTCAGGGTTGGCAGGCCCTCTCAGAGACTTGTTCTCAGGGTCACCCAAATTTCAAAAAAAAAATATATATATTTTTTCTTATGAAAAGATAGTTTTTTCTTTCTAAACATTATAGGCTAAACAAAAATTTTTACCATCAATACTTACCGAGATATGGAGGCATGAAGTTGACACAAAATGCTCGATATATGATATCATCGCCGACTGCCGTCACCTGGTATTATTTTTTAATTTTTTTTTTCCAAGTAACTTTTATGGCCTGTGAGACCAATATGATCACTATTTTGTAAGTTATTTCTTTTTCAATACTACACAATAACTGCATGAACACTATTGTCACTGTTTTGTTTACAGAAAATATTTACACAAACAAACGATATGAAATGTTGTTTATTACTATTTTTCTATATTTTATATACACATATACAGTCACAGGGAATGTTTCTAGAAGTTCTGCAGCCTGTGGAAGTCTTTGAAACATGGTGTCATGCACAGTGGTGTTTTACACTCCTCACACATAAAACGAGTGTCTCTGAGTTGTTGTGGGTGTTTTTTTGTATGTGCACAGACGTAACACCTCTTCTGAGCCTTTTTCTTGAAAGCAGTAGCAGGCAGTTTTACTAGGAAGTGATCACCATGCTTCAGACGAGAAGGTAGTTGTTGATAATTTAGTGGGCGGTCTATTGCAGGTGTTGTTCCTTGGTACTTAAATACTATTTGTCTGATGACAGACAAACAGAATTCGCCATATGGTGGTTTGTTTCTGGTCCTCATCTTATACATATTATAAGCATTGAGCATGGAAATGTCCAGAATATGGAAAAAGGGTTTTATGTACCACTTATAACTCTTGCGACCATAATCAGCAAACCCAATCTGCATGTCACATTTGTCCACTAAGCGCATATTGAGGGTGTAATCAATCACAGCTGCAGGTTTTAGAATGGGTTCATTGCTCTCTCTATGCTGCCTGCCAGTGTCTGCCATTTCATTAGAGTGAACTGATGACAACAGTGTGACATCTTGTTTGTCATGCCACCGAAATGCCATGATGTCATTGGCAGCAAACGCGTGCACCTCACCTCTACGAGTGCCAGCGTCAAACATGGGCATAAGCTTACGATTTGCACGCACTGCCACACACATCTGTCATGTTCACTCGCAAAAAATCACTGAGTGAGGGGCTTGTGTACCAGTTATCAGTATATAATATATGCCCCTTACCAAGGTATGGTTCTATCATTGTTCTAACCACATCACCAGAGATGCCCAATAACTTCCTGGTATTTTGCAATGTATAACTTCCAGTGTACACAATAATATCCAATACCAGACCACTATAACAATCACAAAGCACAAACAACTACATACCAAAGCGTTTCCTCTTGCTTGGTATGTACTGCTTGAAAGAGTCTTCCTTTGAACAGAATCAAAGACTCATCAATTACAAGCTTCCTGAAGGGATAAAAATACATATTGAATTTCTCTTTCAGATACACAAACACATGCCTAATCTTATATAACCTGTCGTTTCTGTCAGGCCTGGTTTTGTCTGAGAAGTGAAGCATACATAACATTAGCACAAATCGATTCACTGACATTATATCACTGAAACCTGGGGTTGCAATCAGGCAGTCTATTGACCAGTATGATTTCACACAGTGCTTATACACATGTGGTATAAGCATTATTGTGGCAAAGAAAAGATACATCTCAGCCACAGTTGTCTCCTTCCACTGGTGCATACGTGATTTTGGTGAAAGTAATGTGTTTGCCATGGTGTACTCGTAGTATCTGTTGCTTTCCCTGACAATAATTTCCATCAGGGGTTCGTCAAAGAATAACTCGAAACATTCCAGTTCCGTGGCATTGTTCCCCAGTGTACAACATGGCTGTATTCCACTTTGGCTTTCATCAATCTGGTGGGGATTTGGAACAAAACTGACAGCTTCCCGCCAATCCCAGGTGCGGTCTGCTGGTGGGTACTGGACATTGACAGGTGGCTGTGGTTGTGGAGGTTGTGGTTGTGGAGGCTGGTGTGGTGGGTGGGTGGGGAATGGTGGCCTTTGTTGTAGACCAGCTGAGGCAGCGGTGTGTGGGTGGCAGCGTGGGTGGCAGCATGGCCCACTGCTGGTGCCTCACGGCTGCCACCACCACTACCACCACCATGCACATTTTCCATCCCAATTGCAACACTATCATCGTCATTTTCACTGTCTGTTCCTGGTGTACAGCCATGGGATGTACTCTGAGATGTACTCCTTCCCCTTGGAATAGCATATGGCACACTACCAGAGCGCATATATCGTCGTATATACTGACGCTTCACTGGAGAATATTCCACTTCACTATCACTATTGGAACTGGTTTCAAGAGCTTGTAGTTCATATTCACTATCACTATCATCTCCAATGCTCACATCTGAGTCTGGGATTTGGGAAAATAGGAGTTTCCTCTTTGATTCTGGTACAACTGAACGTGAACAAGACAGCCCAGCAGCAGAGGTGGAAGGCTGAGGGTCGTCTGGGTTTTCCTCACTATTACCGATATTTTGGTCATTAGTTTCAGTCACAACCTCACCAAAACCTTGAAACTCATGTTCACTGGTACTTCCATCTGTATTAGAACTGTCACTGGGGAACACAAGTGTCCCAATTCGCCAAGGAGTGAGGAGCTTCTTACCGCGAGGCATGGTGAACAAGGTCTACTAACATGGCGTTCCCACAATGCACCACTGGGTCCTAGATTTTTTTCTACCACGCACACCGACCACACACACCCATTCTCCCACACCTAGGCCTACCAGCCTTTTCCCGCGAGATTTGAAGGCTCTAGAATTTATGCGTACTAGTACAGTGGTCCCTCGCTTTTCGTAGATTTCGGAAATCATAGGGATATTTTCGTATAAACATGGGCTCGCTTTTCATAGGTTGACTCGCGAGTAGTAGTTCGTCCGGGACGCGTACACACGGTGTGAGCCGGGGCAGCAGCCGCCAGTCTGGCATTGTTTACCAGTGAGCGAAGGTCCCCTCACGTGCTCCAGCGAAATACACCTACCATCCGACTTACGACCAAGCTTGGTTCCAACCAACCGGTCGTAAGTCAAAATGGACGCAAGTCGAACCTTTGAAAATTGCTGACATACTGGGTAGGGCATAATGTCAAACTTTTCCTATATAAACTACCTACATAATACTGTAATGTAATGTACAATCATTGTTTCATTTTTTTACCATAATTTACTTCTATTGTTATACAGTGGACCCCCGCATACCGTCTCCATCACATAACGTACAATCCACATACCGCTCGCTTTTATCGCAAAAATTTTGCCTCGCATACTGCTCAAAAACCCGCTCACCGCTCTTCGTCCGAGACGCGTCCAATGTGCGCCCTTAGCCAGCCTCACATGTGCTGCTGGCGGCATTGTTTACCAGCCTGCCTCCGCGGTAACATCCAAGCATACAATCGGAACATTTCGTATTATTACAGTGTTTTTGGTGATTTTATCAGCCAAATAAGTGACCATGGGCCCGAAGAAAGCTTCTAGTGCCAACCCTACAGCAATAAGGGTGAGGATTACAATAGAGATGAAGAAAGAGATCATTGATAAGTATGAAAGTGGAGTGCGTATCGCCGACCTGGCCAGGTTGTACAAGAAACCCAAATCAACCATCGCTACTATTGTGGGCAACAGAAAGGCAATCAAGGAAGCTGTTCTTGCCAAAGGTTTAACTGTGTTTTCGAAACAGAGATCGCAAGTGATGGAAGATGTTGAGAGACTCTTATTGGTGTGGATAAATGAAAAACAGCTAGCAGGAGATAGCGTCTCTCAAGCGATCATAAGCGAAAAGGCTAGGAAGTTGCATGAGAATTTAATTAAAAAAATGCCTGCAACTAATGATGATGTGAGTGAATTTAAGGCCAGCAAAGGTTGGTTTGAGAGATTTAAGAAGCGTAGTGGCATACATAGTGTGATAAGGCATGGTGAGGCTGCCAGTTCGGACCACAAAGCAGCTGAAAAATATGTGCAGGAATTCAAGGAGTACATAGACAGTGAAGGACTGAAACCTGAACAAGTGTTTAATTGTGATGAAACAGGCCTGTTTTGGAAGAAAATACCAAGCAGGGCCTACATTACTGAGGAGGAAAAGGCACTCCCAGGACATAAGCCTATGAAAGACAGGCTTACTTTGTTGATGTGTTCCAATGCTACTGGTGATTGCAAAGTGAAGCCTTTATTAGTGTATCACTCTGAAACTCCCAGACCGTTCAGGCAAAAGAATGTCCTCAAGGAGAATTTGTGTGTGCTGTGGAGGGCAAACAGTAAGGCATGGGTCACTAGGGACTTTTTCTATGACTGGTTACACCATGCATTTGCCCCCAATGTGAAAGATTACCTAACTGAAAAGAAATTAGAACTTAAGTGCCTCCTGGTGTTAGACAATGCCCCTGGTCATCCTACAGACGTGGCAGAGCGACTTTATGGGGACATGAAATTCATTAAGGTGAAGTTTTTGCCTCCTAATACCACTCCTCTCCTGCAGCTCATGGACCAGCAGGTTATTGCAAACTTCAAAAAACTGTACACAAAAGCTCTGTTTGAAAGGTGCTTTGTAGTGACCTCAGAAACTCAACTGAATCTAAGAGAGTTTTGGAGAGAGCACTTTAATATCCTCAATTGTGTAAACCTTATAGGTAAGGCTTGGGAGGGAGTGACTAAGAAGACCTTGAACTCTGCTTGGAAGAAACTGTGGCCAGAATGTGTAGACAAAAGGGATTTTGAAGGGTTTGAGGCTAACCCTGAGAGGATTATGCCAGTTGAGGAATCCATTGTGGCATTGGGAAAGTCCTTGGGGTTGGAGGTTAGTGGGGAGGATGTGGAAGAGTTGGTGGAGGAGGACAATGAAGAACTAACCACTGATGAGCTGATATATCAACTTCAACAGCAAGAGGCCAGACCTGAGGAAACTGGTTCAGAGGAGGGGAGAGAGAAATTGAAGAAGTTGCCTACTACAAAGATAAAGGAAATCTGTGCAAAGTGGCTTGAAGTGCAAACCTTCATGGATGAAAATCACCCTCACACAGCTATTGCAAGCCGTGTTGGCAACCTGTACACTGACAATGTTGTGAAACACTTTAGGGAAGTCATAAAGGAACGAGAGGTACAGGCCACTATGGACAGATATGTTGTGCGAAAGAAGTCCAGTGACTCTGAAGCTGGTCCTAGTGGCATTAAAAGAAGAAGGGAAGTAACCCCAGAAAAGGACTCGGCACCTCAAGTCTTAATGGAAGGGGATTCCCCTTCTAAACACTAACACTCTCTCTCCCCTCCTCCCATCCCATCAATCATCACCAGATCTTCAATAAAAGTAAGTGTCATGTAATTGTGCATGCCTTTTTCAGTTTGTGTATTAAAACTAACATTTCATGTGGTAAATTTTTTTTTTCATACTTTTGGGTGTCTTGCACGGATTAATTAGATTTCCATTATTTCTTATGGGGAAAATTCATTCGCATACCGACCATTTCGCATAACAAAGAGCCCTCTTGCACGGATTAAAGTCGCTATGCGGGGGTCCACTGTATTTTAATTATTTATTTACTGTATATAATGTATACAGTCAAGCACGGCAGGCCAGACTCGAGTCCTGGAGATGGGAAGTACAGTGCCTGCACTCTGAAGGAGGGGTGTTAATGTTGCAGTTTAAAAACTGTAGTGTAAAGCACCCTTCTGGCAAGACAGTGATGGAGTGAATGATGGTGAAAGTTTTTCTTTTTCGGGCCACCCTGCCTTGGTGGGAATCGGCCAGTGTGATAATAAAAATAATAAATAATGTATACATGGTAGTGAGCTGTATTGTAAATTTTACATCGCATACAGTATCATATATTACTGTTATCTTTATGTACTGTCGACACAGTGGAATGGGAGAATACCACTGGTAGTGTCATCCTGCCAGAATGTAATATAACCTATACCCTAAGTAAAGAGAAACAACTCTGGAACATGTGTAATACGTAGCTGGCTGGCTGGCCAGGTGGGTGATTGGCTGACTGAATGTGGCTCTCTCTCTCTCTCTCTCTCTCTCTCTCTGTATCTCTCTCTCTCTCTGTATCTCTCTCTCTCTCTGTATCTCTCCTCTCTCTCTCTCTCACAGGTACACGTAAGTAAAGCTATCATACATAGTATAAATTACCTAGGATAACCCAAATAATCCAGACAAAGTGCTATACAGTGGATCTGTGCTCCAGTGCCCTAAATTAATAATAATAATAATTATTATTATTATTATTACAATAATACATATGTACTAATATTAATATTATTATTATTATTAAACTATAATATAATAATCGTGTCCACTCATTACTTACCTTAAAATATCTGTAGTCTTAATGTAGAGCGAGAGGTGAGTAAACAAGATTAAATGAATAAACGAGTGAGTGTGTAGAAGGTTGGCGAGTTATGTAAACAAACGTTGTTGTTGTTGTTGTTACCAGCCCGGACACGAATGATTCCTGTTCACTCTGTCAAGCCGACCAGAAAAACATCTCATATTTGTTAATTTATATGTTTTTATGTTATGTAGCATGTTTATTATATAATTTTGAAAAAGAAATCATAGATGGATTAAGCAAAATGTCTATATCAACGTTTTATACACATTTAATGCGCCTCCGTGATTATTATTGTGTTATTATCATTATTAACATGGCATCTTCAAGACAAATTACACTCTTAATGAGTGGCTCTGAGACAGACAAGCAGACAGAAAGACAGACACAGGTAGACAGACAGGCACTCTGGTAGACAGACAGACACACAGGTAGACAGACACACAGGTAGACAGACATGCAGGTAGACAGACACACAGGTACAGACAGACAGACACGCAGGTACACACACAGGTAGACAGAAAGACACACGCAGGTAGACACACAGGTAGACAGAAAGACACACACTGGTAGACACACACACACAAGTAGACAGACACACAGGTAGACAGAAAGACACACAGGTAGACATAAAGACAGACATACAGGTAGACAAAGACAGACACACAGGTAGACAAAGACAGACACACTAGTAGACAGACAAATACATGCACACAGATACAGACAGATATACAGGAAGACAGATACAGACAGGTTTATGTGCAACAGTGAAAAGAAATAGAGAGTTCGAGAGTAAGAGCCTTTCTTGCCACAATCTCCAGTGCAAGATTCAGACTTCGTCTTAGGGGCCATGGTGAAATTTACTGTCCAGTTAGTACAGTTAATACAGTATGATGCTGCTGATAGGGCAGGGTTACTCAAACTGATGCTGCCTGCATGACACATTGCCCCCGCGAGTATTGTGTGCATCAGCTGGCCCAGCCCAGCTGCCAGATGCACGGTCGTAAGTCGAGTGGACGTATGTTGAGCAGGTCGTAAGTCGGATGGTAGGTGTATTTCATAATATTCCATTTATTTTAGTGCTTGCAAGTACTAAATAAGCTACCATGGCTCCAAAGAAAGCTCCTAGTGCCAAGCCTGTGGTAAAGAAGGTGAGAAATATGATTGAATTTAAGAAAACCATCATTGAACAATATGAAAGTGGTACAAGTGTGGCCGAACTGTCCAGGATGTATAAGAAACCCTACACAACCTTATGTTCCATAGTGGCCAAGAAAAAGAAAATAAAGGATGCTGTTGTTGCAAAGGAAGTAACTATGCTGACAAAAATGAGAACACCAGTACTGGAAGAGGTTGAGAAGTTATTACTGGTGTGGGTAAATGAGAAACAATTAGCAGGAGATACTCTTATGACTTCGATTATTCGTGAAAAGGCTAGGCAGTTGCATGAAGATTTGGTAAAAAAATTGCCTGCAAATAGTGGTGATGTGAGTGAATTTAAGGCCAGCAAAGGCTGGTTTGAGAGATTTAAGAACCGTACTGGCATACACAGTGTGGTAAGGCATGGTGAGGCTGCCAGTTCAGACCACAAGGCGGCTGAAAAATATGTGCATGAATTCCAGGAGTACATAGAGGCTGAAGGACTGAAACCTGAACAAGTGTTCAATTGTGACGAAACATACCTCTTTTGGAAGAAAATGCCAAAGAGGACCTTCATTACACAGGAGGAAAAGGCAATGCCAGGACACAAGCCTATGAAAGACAGGCTGATGCTAATGTTCTGTGCTAATGCTAGTGGGGATTTCAAAGTGAAGCCATTACTAGTGTACCATTCTGAAAATCCCAGAGTGTTCAGGAAAAACAATATTATGAAGAGTAAATTGTGTGTGTTTTGGAAATATAATGGTAAGGCATGGGTCACGAGGGAAATTTTCGTCGAGTGGTTCAATGAAGTGTTTGGCCCTAGTGTGAAGAATTACCTCCTGGAAAAGAAATTGGATCTCAAGTGCCTGCTAGTAATGGACAATGCACCTGCTCATCCTCCAAACTTGGATGACCTAATTTTCGAGGAGTTTGGGTTCATCACAGAAAAGTTCTTGCCCCTGAATACCACTCCTCTCCTCCAGCCCATAGACCAGCAGGTCATTGCAAACTTTAAAAAACTCTACACCAAAGCAATATTTCACAGGTGCTTGACTGTGACCACAGACACTCACTTGACCCTAAGGGAATTTTGGAGAGAACACTTCAGCATCCTCCATTGCATAGCCCTTATATGTATGGCTTGGGAAGGAGTGACTACCAGGACTTTGAACTCTGCTTGGAGAAAATTGTGGCCAGACTGTGTCGACAAGAGGGATTTTGAAGGGTTTGGGACTGACCCTGATGAGCCTATGTCTGTTGTTAAATCAATTGTGGCACTGGGGAGTTCCATGGGGTTGGATGTGAGTTTGGAGGATGTGGAAGAATTGGTGGAAGACCACAACGAAGAGCTCACCACTGAGGAGCTGCAAGAGCTTCAGCAGGAACAGCAACAGATCGCAGCTCAGAATCTTGCTGCAGAGGAGGAGGAAGAGAGATGGAAGAAGGTGCCTTCTTCAGAAATTAAAGAGATTTTTGCTATGTGGGGTAAGATGGAAATCTTTATGGAAAAACATCACCTTGACAAGGTTGTTGCAAGCCATGTTGGCAACATGTACAGTGACAAAGTCTTGGGCCATTTTAGGGAAGTGTTAAAGAGACGCCAGAAACAGAGCTCTCTCCAGTTATTTTGCGAGACAGGACTCCAGTGACTCTCAAGGTGGTCCTAGTGGCATTTAGAAACAGAGAAGGGAAGCAACCCCAGAAAAGCAAATGGTACCTGAGGTGTTGATGGATGGGGATTCCCCTTCCAAACTATAAACAATCCAATCTCTCTCCTCCTCAAGTCTCCCATACACTAAGAAGAATCTCCAATAAAGGTAAGTGTTATGCTGTTAATGTTTCATTCATCATTTCCCATTGTATTGATTATGTACTACATGTATATTTCATGTAAAAAATTTTTTGGTTTTAATACTTCTGGGTGTCAGGAACGGATTAATTGTATTTACATTATTTCTTATGGGGAAAATTGATTCGCAAATCGTAGATTTCGTTAATAGTAGCAACTCCAGGAATGGATTAACTACGAAAAACGAGGGACCACTGTACGTCAAAAACCCTAGCGCATAAGCCGTACTAGCACAGCCGAACCCTGAAAGGGTTAACACAATTAAGGTATAAACAAATGTCTTCTTCGAGGGGCCAGGGTGAGATTTGGCAGACGGTAACTCGACACTGCCACCAGCCTCGCTGCACCCAGTTCCTCACTGAACGCTCACACACACCAACATTTCTATTGCCTGATGCCCAGCTTTGTGAAGTCCTTTGATTTGAGTTATAGTTTCAGGTGTTAAAGACTTCCTTTTACCCATAATCAAACATGTATAGCCCCAAAACGAAAGGGAACACCAGACAAAAGATAGATAGGGCAGATGAGAGAGAAAATTGCAACACTTCCTCTCACCATGGCAGCCACGTGAGCACTGAAGTCACTGTGGAGTGTGGAAGCAGGCCATGACGTCATGCTAATGGCTGCTGCCCAGCATAATGCACTGACAAAAAAAGATTCCTCTGTATGATAGGCCTTTGTTTTGATCACAGCATTATGCTGGGGCGCTCACCCGGCATAATGCAGTGACTAGCACTGCATGTATATAGGTACACTAACTACATTCAGTTATCAAAATATGCAACCATGTAAAAGTCAACCAAGACTAACTTGAAAGTAATAAAAAAGAAATTTAATATGAGAAAACTGTTGGTTAGCTAGACGCTGATGATAGTTTCAAGCTGATGCAAGTCTTAGTTTGAAGGCAATGTAGATTTAGGAAAGTAATTCTCACCTCTCCTTAATGCATTCTGAGCATCATTAGTCATGGCATCCGCTTCATCTAAAATGACAAGCTTGAAACCAGACTTGAATATGGTGCGTGTACTGGCAAAGCTGAGTATTTGTTGACGCACAACACCAATACCACGGTCATCTGATGCATTCAGCTCTAAAACCTGTAAAAATGCAAATACAGTATCACATTATTATTATTAAGTATTAGGTTGGTAGACAGCAACCACACATAGAGGTACTACCATCCTGGCAAATAAGTGTGAAATGGAAACCAGTAATTGTTTTACACAATGGTAGGATTACTCATGTCTTTTCTTTCTTTCACATAAATATACAAGATAACAGGTACATCTTTCTACTTCTGCTTGCACTTGGGTCATATTACACATGCATGCACACATATATGTATACATACCCACCTGAGTTTTTTCCTCCTTCCCTAACAGTTCTTTAATTACATATTTCCTTTCATCTCCATGGGGAAGAGGAAAAGAATTCTTCTTTCTTAACTCTTTCAGGGTCCACAGGCCCTCTCAGAGACTTGTTCTCAGGGTCCCCCAAATTTCAAAAAAAAAAAAAAAATAATTTTTTCTTATGAAAAGATAGAGAATCTTTTCCCGATCATAATGACACCAAAAGTATGAAATTTAATGGAAAACTTATGGAATTATGCTCTCACAAACTTAGCAGTCTCAACGATGTTTACGCATCGGCGATTTTTCCCATTTTGAGCCCTATTTTCGGCCAATTCCAATGTACTAGTTAACAAAAATCATAACTATTTCGCTAGAACTCCATTTTTTCTATCGAACGAATGCACGAAACCACCAATTTACCAATTTCAACTATCCAATACAGTGGTCAGAATTTAGCAATTTTGCCAATTTCACACAAATTTCAAAAGATTCCAATTTCCAAATAGGGTCCAGAATAAACAAGAAAGATGTTCCTGGCACTAAAATAAAATTTCCTCTGTTCATTAGTCATGTCCCCATGCCCCTCTTACATTCTTTTGCTTTCCATTTTGAATTTTTATTCTCACAAAAAATAGAAGATTTACTGTTATGCAGACTACTGCATTAGTGTAGAAATGGTATAAATAAAATCGGCGCACTTGTAAAAGAATATTAGACTCACCAGTTGACGTGTATTGGACGCTTAGCATGATTTGTTTACTTTTGAACTTTTGTAAAAATCGAACATTTCTGCTACTTTGAGCTCAATTTCATGGTACTTTTCACTGTAAAACCAGTCAAAATCATCTCAATTTCTGTAATATGTCTTCCATTCTATACAATGAGACCAGGAAAACTAGAATACAACAATAAATACCATACGAAAATACAGTGCAAAGTCGCTGTTTTAATCCAAAAACAAGGTCAAAGTTTTTTTTTTCTCATTATGCACTGTGTGCTGCAGGATTTTTTTTATACTGCGCACACTGACCACATAGACCCATTCTTTCATATGTAGGCCTACCAGCTTTCTCTCACTAGATTTGAAGGCGCTAGAATTTATGAGTACTAGTACGTCATGGACCCTGGTGCATAAGCCGTACTAGTACGGCCGAACCCCTGAAAGGGTTAAGCTATGCATGTCATAAGAGGTGAGTAAAATGCTAGGAGCAAGAAGCTAGTAACCCCCTTTCCTGTATGAATTACTGAAGGTAAAAAGAAGAAAAACTGTTTCTTTTTTTTTTTAGGTCACCCTGCCTCGGTAGGAAACACCCATTGTTAAAAGAATTTTTTTTTTTTAACAAGTTGGCCATCTCCCACCGAAGCAAGGTGACCCAAAAAGAAAGAAAATCCCCAAAAAGAAAATACTTTCATCATCATTCAACACTTTCACCTCACTCACACATAATCACTGTTTTTGCAGAGGTGCTCAGAATACAACAATTTAGAAGCATATACATATAAAGATACACAACATATCCCTCCAAACTGCCAATATCCCAAACCCCTCCTTTAAAGTTCAGGCATTGTACTTCCCATTTCCAGGACTCAAGCCTGGCTATATAAAAATAATCGGTTTCCCTGAATCCCTTCACTAAATATTACCCTGCTCACACTCCAACAGCTCGACAGGTCCCAAATACCATTCGTCTCTATTCACTATCTAACAGGCTCATGCATGCTTGCTGAAAGTCCAAGCCCCTCACCCACAAAACCTCCTATAGCCCCTCCCTCCAACCTTTTCAAGGACAACCCCTACCCCACCTTCCATCCCCTACAGATTTATATGCTCTCCATGTCATTCTACTTTGATCCATTCTCTCTAAATTACCAAACCACCTCAACAACCCCTCTTCAGCCCTCTGACTAATACTTTTATTAACTCCACACCTTCTCCTAATTTCCACACTCCGAATTTTCTGCATATTTCCACCACACACTGCCCTTAGACAGGACATCTCCACTGCCTCCAACCGTCTCCTCGCTGCAGCATTTACAACCCAAGCTTCACACCCATATAAGAGTGTTGGTACCACTATACTTTCATACATTCCCTTCTTTGCCTCCATAGATGATGTTTTTTGTCTCCATATATACCTCAATGCACCACTCATCTTTTTTCCTTCATCAATTCTATCATTAACCTCATCCTTCATAAATCCATCCGCTGACACGTCAACTCCCAAATATCTGAAAACATTCACTTCTTCCATACTCCTCCTCCCCAATTTGATATCCAATTTTTCTTTATCTAAATCATTTGATACCCTCATCACCTTACTCTTTTCTATGTTCACTTTCAACTTTCTACCTTTACACACATTCTCAAACTCATCCACTAACCTTTGAAGATTGAGACACTTATGCAGCATATGGGAATCTTTATTCAGGAAACGTTTCGCCACACAGTGGCTTCATCAGTCCAATACAAAGAGGAAGGCGTAAGGAGAGGAGGAGTATGAGGTAATCAGTCTCTCAGCCTGGAGTCGATGTGTTCAGTCCATCAATCTTGTAGAATGTACAGCATAGGGCCATAGACGTGGCTTATATACTGTAGTGAGGTGAGGTGAAGCAGGCGGAGGCGGGGTCATAGTGGTACCATCCACTAGTCGAAGTAGGTCTTCGTCCAAAGGTTGAACAAGTGTTGAAGAATTCTTTGTAACAAGATCCCATGATGCTGCAGTGTCTGACAGTTGTGATGAATGGTTTGAAAAACCAACAAATTGAAGATTGAGACACTTATGCAGCATATGGGAATCTTTATTCAGGAAACGTTTCGCCACACAGTGGCTTCATCAGTCCAATACAAAGAGGAAGGTGTAAGGAGAGGAGGAGTATGAGGTAATCAGTCCCTCAGCCTGGAGTCGATGTGTTCAGTCCATCAATCTTGTAGAATGTACAGCATAGGACAAAGACCTACTTCGACTAGTGGATGGTACCACTATGACCCCGCCTCCGCCTGCTCCACCTCACCTCACTACAGTATATAAGCCACGTCTATGGCCCTATGCTGTACATTCTACAAGATTGATGAACTGAACACATCGACTCCAGGCTGAGGGACTGATTACCTCATACTCCTCCTCTCCTTACGCCTTCCTCTTTGTATTGGACTGATGAAGCCACTGTGTGGCGAAACGTTTCCTGAATAAAGATTCCCATATGCTGCATAAGTGTCTCAATCTTCAACTTGTCGGTTTTTCAAACCATTCATCACAACTGTCAGACACTGCAGCATCATGGGATCTTGTTACAAAGAATTCTTCAACACTTGTTCAACCTTTGGACGAAGACCTACTTCGACTAGTGGATGGTACCACTATGACCCCACCTCCGCCTGCTTCACCTCACCTCACTACAGTATATAAGCCACGTCTACGGCCCTATGCTGTACATTCTACAAGATTGATGAACTGAACACATCGACTCCAGGCTGAGGGACTGATTACCTCATACTACTCCTCTCCTTACGCCTTCCTCTTTGTATTGGACTGATGAAGCCACTGTGTGGCGAAACGTTTCCTGAATAAAGATTCCCATATGCTGCATAAGTGTCTCAATCTTCAACTTGTCGGTTTTTCAAACCATTCATCACACTAACCTTTGCAATTTTTCTTTAGAATCTCCCATAAGCACAGTATCATCAGCAAAAAGTAACTGTGCCAATTCCCATTTTGTATTTGATTCCCCATAATATAATCCCACCCCTCTCCCGAACACCCTAGCATTTACTTCTTATACAACCCCATCTATAAATATATTAAACATCCATGGTGATATTACACATCCCTGTCTAAGACCTACTTTTACTGGGAAGTAGTCTCCCTCTCTTCTACACACCCTAACCTGAGCCTCACTATCCTCATAAAAACTCTTTACAGCATTTAGTAACTTACTACCTATTCCATATACTTGCATTGTCTGCCACATTGCTCCCCTATCCACTCTATCATATGCCTTTTCTAAATCCATAAATGCAATGAAAACTTCCCTACCTTAATCTAAATACTGTTCACATATATGCTTCAACATAAACACTTGATCTACACATCCCCTACCCACTCTAAAACCTCCTTGCTCATCCGCAATCCTACATTCTGTCTTACCTCTAATTCTTCCAATAATAACCCTATGGTACACTTTTCCTGGTATACTTAGTAAACTAATTCCTCTATAATTTTTACAATCTCTTTTGTCCCCCTTCCTTTTATATAAAGGAACTATACATGCTCTCTGCCAATCCCTAGGTACCTTCCCCTCTTTCATACATTTATTAAACAAAAATACCAACCACTCTAACACTATATCCCCCCCCCTGCTTTTAACATTTCTGTCATGATCCCATCAGTTCCAGCTGCTTTACCCCCTTTCATTCTACGTAATGCCTCACGCACCTCCCCCACACTCGCATCCTGCTCTTCTTCACACCTAAAAGATTATTATTATTATTATTATTATTATTATTACTATTATTATTATTATACTGTATACTTAACCCTTGAGTCATTACTGTTCTTTATATTATTAATGCTACATTTATCAACTTTAATCCAATATCCTATGTTTGTTGTCTTATTATATACTGTTCTATTTTAAATCAAAGTAGAACCATACTTTTATGAACTTCTAAAAAGTTACTATCTTTTTCATATTTCTCTTTCAATACAAAAGAAAATCTGTTTCAGACTGAACACTTACTGCTGTGTGTAGCCAGTGTCTGATTACACTGGCCAACAATGGTTTCATGTTTAAAAACAGGTGTTTCTAACTAATTTTGGGACACTGAATTCAAATCTAAACTTAGTTTTGCTCCATCATGTAGTTTTTGTAAAACAGAACCCTTTGATAAACAATTTCACCAAAACAGAGCTATCAAGAATTTGATCGGTTTGATGGGTGACTACTTCTGGACACTGCTACAGGAGTATCATACTGAACACAAGTGAAAAGAGCCTGAAAACTGTGATGTAAATATGTTTTGTTATGCATGTATATAATGTATTTATGCTAAGAAAGATTAGCTTTAGTCATTACATGACATTTAAAAATTTATACATAATATAATACCCATGATTGTTAGGTAATATATGTCATGTAGTTCTTCCTTAAATAGTCAAAATATTGATCATAAGATCAAAAGAGATTAAACAAGCTCAGACTCATCATCAGTGAATCAAAGTTAACATAAAACTAATTTGGTTACTAAGCTGGATAAAAAGTTAAATTTTGTCAGCTAGTGCTATCCAAATACAATGCTGTCTTACCAAAAGAGAAATGTGTAGAGCACAGACATCCAACACACTAACACTGCAATATACCACTATCAGGCTATCCTCTCTATCCACAATTCTATTTTAATATGAAAGTAACTTTCAGCCAAACTGAAATACCCATGACACACCTGAGACTGGTTTCAAAAGTCTTCCTACACTCACAACCCAACCTGGGGCCAGGGTTCTCTGTTACCCATCCGGTCAATCAGCCTGTTGTTGGTAGCCCACTGAACAATTACTGCTATACACAGCAAGCATCTCCAATTACAGTGGACCCCCACATAACGATTACCTCCGAATGCGACCAATTATGTAAGTGTATTTATGTAAGTGAGTTTGTATGTGTATGTTTGGGGGTCTGAAATGGACTAATCTACTTCACAATATTTCTTAGGGGAACAAATTCGGTCAGTACTGGCACCTGAACATACTTCTGGAGTGAAAAAATATCGTTAACCGGGGGTCCACTGTATTTTCATCAGAACCAAATGCTGCATGTTTTGGAATGAGAGGAAAGGATGTGCAAGTGTGTGGTACCAAGCTGTGATGTAATCAACATGGCCAGGATCAGCTTTTATTGAAGTGTGACAGCAAATACTCCTAGATACCAGTGTAAAACACAGTTCTCTTATATTTTCTCCATTTTCATGTACACTTGCTGCTGTGCATAACCACAAACTTCAGTTACTTCCAGTAAATGGTAAAGAAATGTTAATCCTCATGTGTTTATACTCGAAGACTATGGCGAGCCACTAAATGAAAACTAAGCATATATGGGGATTTTTTTTTTTTTTAACAAAATCATTAGCTTCAAACACCAAATACTAAAAGCTGGGCAATCATATCACACCCCCATATAACTGAGAAAAAGCTGAAATGGATGTGTAAAGCTGTTTATGCATGTACAGTGCTCTAAACTGTAAATTTACTGTTAACCTTTAAGCTGCTACTTATGTAATTTTACACTACATGGGAAAATGTCATCAATGTAAATTTTAGCCAAAATTCTAGGGCCTCCAAAATGGTGCCAATTGACTTGGTTAGAATTACATCAGAGAAAACAAGTGTGCACTGCAGGTGTGCACAGTATAAAAAAAAAATGCAGTCTTGTGGAAGCCAGGAAATGCCATTTACATTTGCTAAGTGTGACTGAGCAATAAATTTGAAGAGGGAATTCACAGTTCCTTTGTATAAAGGCAAAGGAGACTAAAGTGTGTGTAAGAATTATAGGGGAATAAGCCTGTTGAGTATACATGGCAAAGGTGAATGGTAGAGTTATTATTGAAAGAATTAAGAGTAAGACAGAGAGCAGGATCACAGATGAACAAGGCAGGCAGCTTTAGGAAGGGTAGGGGATGTGTAGATCAAGTGTTTACAGTGAAGCATATAAGTAAACAGTATTTAGATAAGGGTAAAGAGGTTTTCGTTGTGTTTATAGATCTGGAAAAGGCATATGATAGGGTGGATAGTGGAGCAATGTGGTAAATGTTGCAAGTGTATGGAACAGTTGGTAGGTTACTGAAAGTAGTTAGGGAATAGGTGGTAGGTTACTGAAAGTAGTTAGGGAATAGGTGGTAGGTTACTGAAAGTAGTTAGGGAATAGGTGGTAGGTTACTGAAAGCAGTTAAGAGTTCCTATGAGGATAGTGAGGCTCAGGTTAGAGTATAAAGGAGAGAGGGAGATTATTTTTCAGTAAAAGTAAGCCTTAGACAGGAATATGTGATATCACCATGGCTGTTCAATATATTTATAATTGGAATTATAAGAGAAGTCAATGCATGGGTGTTGGGAAGATGTGTGGGATTAAAAGTTATAAAGAATCTAACATATAGTAGTAGTTGTCACAGTTGCTTTTGCTGATGACAGTGTGCTTTTGGGAGATTCGGAAGAGAAGCTGCAAAGGTTGGTGGACAAATTTGGGAGGGTATGTAAAAGAAGAAAATTAAAAGTGAACACAGGTAAGAGTAAGGTGATGAGGATAAAAAATTTAGGTAATGAAAGTAGAAGTATGAACAAAGTGAATGCATTCAGATATTTGGGAGTGGCCTTGTCAGTACTAGATGGGTCTATGAAAGACGAGGTGAATACAGAATTGATGAGGTGAACCAAAGAACTGACGAGAGGGAAAAAGGCGAGTGGTGCACTGAGAAGCCTGTGGAGACAAAGAACATTATCCATGGAAGCAAAGAGGGGAATGTAAGAGAATACAGACACTCCTCACTTAGAGACATACTCATTCACCGACCGCTTGGAGTTACAATCGGCTCTCCGACCAGTCGGTACTGTATGCCGTACAGGAACTTGGGTCATGTAAATGGGCAGCGTGGCATCTCAGTGTCAAGCATCGCAGTCTTGTTCCCGCAGCCAGTCAGTACAGTAGCTTTCACAGTCTCCAAGACCACATACAGTGGACCCTCAACTAACGGCTTTAATCCGTTCCAGAGAGCTAGCCTTTAGTCGAATAAGCCGTTAGTCAAATTAATTTTCCTCATAAGAAATAATGGAAATCCAATTAATCCGTTTCGGACAGCCAAAAGTATTAACAAAAAATATTTTTTTTAAAGATTAAATATAAATATACATACAGAAAACAATGACAAATAAACATAAAACACTAATAAAATGGATAAATTAACATTTAACATCACACTTACCTTTAATGACTTATCTTTATTGACTTGACTTGTTGGTGTATGACAGACACGTAGGAGGCAAGAGGAAGGCAAGTTTATTATGGTTCAACATGCTAATATCATCTCTACGGCTTATTTATCTATCACAATTCATCTAATATGACATTATAAACAATATTAATAACATAGAAACATGATATATACTCTAGAATGAATAAAGTATGTCATAATGTATGAGAGGAGTAAATGGTGTAAGTGTTGCTGTTGGGTTTAAGGGCCGCCACTGAGAGAAGCCATGTTGGTGGCAGTGGAGGCTTCTACCAGCACCACCATCACACTTAAACAATGTACATGTATGTAATTTATAAATAAGAAATATTTACATTTTAATTGATACATTGTTGATATAAAGATGGCATATACAGCACATGAGATGCAAGAGATACATGTCTAGCACATATTGTTACATGTTTGTCACCGATTATAATGCGAAAATCTCATCCAGTCCTTCAGAATTGGGGCCCGTGCCCAAAATACCAAAATAAT
The DNA here is from genome assembly GCF_038502225.1 of Cherax quadricarinatus. Classification (NCBI taxonomy): domain Eukaryota; kingdom Metazoa; phylum Arthropoda; class Malacostraca; order Decapoda; family Parastacidae; genus Cherax; species Cherax quadricarinatus. Next base: position 31,935,074 of record NC_091314.1, on the reverse strand, counting down.
TTATAAATAAGAAATATTTACATTTTAATTTATAAATAGGTAAGTTTATTCAGGTATATACAAATACAGTTATACATAGATTGCATAGATAACCCAAAAAAGTCAGAGTGACTTACGTACAGTGGTCCCTCGTTTATTGTCGTTAATCTGTTCCTGGAAGTGCGACGATCAAAATAAACGATTTTCGAATCCATTTTCCCCATAAGAAATAATGTAAATACAATTAATCCGTTCCTGACACCCAGAAGTATTAACCCTTTCAGGGTCGACAGGCCCTCTCAGAGACTTGTTCTCAGGGTCGTCCAAATTTCAAAAAAAAAAAAAATTATTTTTTTCTTATGAAAAGATAAGAGAATCTTTTCCCGAGCATAATGACACCAGAAGTATGAAATTTGACGGAAAACTTACAGAATTATGCTCTCACGAAGTTAGCAATCTCAACGATGTTTACGCATCAGCGATTTTGCCCACTTTGAGCCCTATTTTCGGCCAATTCCACTGTACTAGTCGACAAAAATCATGAATATTTCGCTAGAACTCCATTTTTTCTATCGAACGAGTGCACGAAACCACCAATTTACCGATTTCAACTATCCAATACAGTGGTCAGAATTTAGCAATTTTGCCAATTTCACACAAATTTCAAAAGATGCCAATTTCCAAATAAGGTCCAGAATAAACAAGAAAGACATTCCTGGCACTAAAAAGACATTTCCTCTGTTCATTAGTCACGTCCCAAGGCCCCTCTTACATTCTTTTGCTTTCCACTTGGAATTTTTATTCTCACAAAAAATAGAAGATTAACTGTTATGCAGACTACTGCATTAGTGTAAAAAATGGTATAAATAATATCGGTGCACTTGTGAAAGAATATTAGACTCACAAGCATGATTTGTTTACTAGCATGATTTGTTTACTTTTGAACTTTGGTAAAAATCGAACATTTCGACTACTTTGAGCTCAATTTCAAGGTACTTTTCATTGTAAAATCAGTAAAAATCATCTCAATTTCTGTAATATGTCTTCCATTCTATAGAATGAGACCAGGAAAACTAGAATACAACAATAAATACCATACGAAAATACAGTGCAAAGTTGCTGTTTTAATCCAAAAACACGGTCAAAGTTTTTTTTTTCTCATTACGCACTGTGTGCTGCAGGATTTTTTTTATACTGTGCACACTGACCACATAGACCCATTCTTTCATATGTAGGCCTACCAGCTTTCTCTCACAAGATTTGAGGGCGCTAGAATTTAGGCGTACTAGTACACACGTCAAAAACCCTGGTGCGTAAGTGTACTAGTACGGCTGAAACCCTGAAAGGGTTAAAACAAAACTTTTTTTTACATGAAATATATATGTAGTACATAAACAATACAATGGGAAATGATGAATGAAACATTAACAGCATAACACTTACCTTTATTGGCAATTTTTCTTAGTGTATGGAAGACTGGAGGAGGAGAGATTGGATTAGTTACTGTTTGGAAGGGGAATCCCCTTCCATCAACACCTCAGGTACCAAGTCCTTTTCTGGGGTTAGATACTTCTCTTCTCTGTTTCTTAATGCCACTAGGACCAGCTTGAGAGTCACTGGAGTCCTGTCTCACAAAAAAAGTGTCCAGAGAGCTCTGTTTCTGGCATCTCTTTAAAACTTCCCTAAAAGGGGCCAAAACTCTGTCACTATACAAGTTGCCGATATGGCTTGCAACATCCTTCTCAGGGTGATGTTTCTCCATAAATCTTTCCATCCTACCCCACATTTCAAAAATATCCTTATTTTCTGAAGAAGGCACCTTCTTCCATCTCTCTTCCTCCTCCTCTGCAGCAAGATTCTGAGCTGCAATTTGTTGCTCTTCCTGCTGAAGCTCTTGCAGCTCCTCAGTGGTTAGCTCTTCGTTGTGGTCCTCCACCAACTCTTCCACATCCTCCAAACTCACATCCAACCCCATGGAACTCCCCAATGCCACAATAGATTTCACAACTGACATAGGCTCATCAGGGTCAGCCATAAACCCTTCAAAATCCCTCTTGTGGACACAATCTGGCCGCAATTTTCTCCAAGCAACAACAGCTTCCTTGATTTCCTTTTTCTCTGCCACGATGGAAGATATGGTTGTATGGGGTTTGTTATACATCCTTGCCACAGGTATGCCACTTTCATATTATTCAATGATGTTTTTCTTAAATTTAATCGTATTTCAAACCTTCTTTACCAATGGCTTGGCACTAGGAGCTTTCTTTGGAGCCATGGTAGCTTATTTAGCACTTGCAAGCACTAAAATGAATGGAATATCATGAAATATTTCGTATGAACAAATGAGGGGACCGTCGCTCACTGGTGCACACTGGCTGGGAAGGGAGGCCGAGGCGGCTCAGAGCCGTGAGTAGGCGTCCAATACGAACGACAATTAGCGAGTCAACCGACCATTTGCGAGCCAATGTTTGGACGAAAATAACGCAACAATTTCCGAAAAGGACAACTATCGAGCCTGACGATTATCGAGGGACCACTGTATTTCCATTGGGGTCCTTTTATATTTACACTTAATATACTTTTATGCTTACATTTTTATATTTACACTTAACTTGGAGGAGATGTTAGTTAGTTTGATGGAGGAGATGCTGGCAGAGGTTTAGGGTAGTGGAAGATAGCAGGCCGGTGTATGTTCAGCGGATATACGCACATCCAACAACATTGGAGTGTTACTTCTGTGTCGTTTTTCTATCGCTTACTCACTTAACTGACTTGCTACACTGTTAATTCTACACTTTATTGCTGGCTGGCACTATAGCCTTTATTGATACCTGCTGCTTTAGTATCGTACATATCGTAGAATCACTGTATCACTGCAGAAGGCACATTCTCCCCTCTCTCTTCCTCCTCCACTTTGGTACTTTGTTACGAGTTTTTTTATTGAATTTTATTGTGTCTTTCCTTCTTTATCACAGGGCTGGCACTAGAAACTTTCTTTGGGCCCATGCTGGCTTATTTAGCAGTTACAAGCACTAAAAACAATGGAATACAAAATATATCGCATGTACTGAAAACAATGGAATACAAAATGTATTGGATGTATGTGTGGAATTGTCCTCACTGGCTGGTAAACAATGGCACACTGGCTGTACATGGAGTGTTCGAGCCGCTCATGGCGCATGGACACGTTTGGGACGAGTGACTTTAACTGAGTTCGGTGTCATTAATCGAGCCAATATTCCGACGCAAAAACGTTACTCAACCTTTGACTGTTTTGGTCGTACATATACGTCTTACGAGCCAATGTGTTTGACGTATTAATATGCCAAAATTCTAGCGGCTTCATATCAGGCAGGAGAAAGCTGGTAGGCCTACATGTGAGAGAATGGGTCTCCATGGTCAGTGTGGGCCATTTCAAAAAAATTGGGGAGCCTGTGGTGCATTGTGGGAATGCCGTTTCAGTAGTCCTTGTTCAGCATGCCTAGCAGTAAGAAATATGCCACTCCCCGGCAAATCTGGGACTCTTCATTTCCCAAGTGATCGCTCTAACACAGATGGAAGTGTCAGTGAAGATCAATTTCATGGTTTTGAGGAGTTTGTGGCCAAAAGCATTGTCCAGAAGAAAGAAAATGAGAATAAAGGAGAATGAAAGACTGAAAGAGAAAGAAATAGAAAGAAGGAGAATGAAAGAGAACAAAGGAGAATGAAAGAGAAAGAAATAGAGAGGAGGAGAAAGGAGAAGAAAGAAAAATAATTACGTAGGAGGATGGAGGGGATGGGAGCATCGGACCCCATTGTTTTGACAGGCAGTAGGGGGGGGTGAGTAATGATACAATATGTCATTTTGACAGCTGCCAGACCCTGACTCAGCACATTTAGAAGTCCACACACACACACACACACACACACACAAACACACACACACACACACACAATAAAAGTGTCCAGTGACTATATATGTATATATATATTATAGAAACCAGAAGGAAAGAAGGAAGGAAGGAAGGAAGAAAAGAATGAAGAAAGGTAGGTAGGTAAGTAGGTAGGTAGGAAGGAACGATGACACATTTACCTAGGATAAATACCTAACACAACTGTCTGCTATTACTACGAAGAAAACTGCTCAGATGAGATGTTTTGTCTGTGCACATAAAAAAGGAGCCCACAAAAATGCACACACACTTTTTTTATGTGTGAGGAGTGTAAAACACCATTGTGTATGAAACCATGTTTCAAAGAATAACAAAAAAAGGCACAATACCGTGACTGGAACAATACACAAATAACCCGCACATAAAAGAGAGAAGCTTACGACGACGTTTCGGTCTGACTTGGACCATTGACAAAGTCACACTAACCAGAAGTGGAGCAGGACGGCTATATATAGGCAGGAAGAGGTGGTGGTAGTAGTAGTAGTAGTACAAGAATGGTACATAATACCAACAAGATGAAATTAAGACACATGCGCAACACCCGGGCATCCCTATCGTAGACGTTTCGCCATCCAGCCAGCCACTGGATGGAGAAACGTCCACAACAAAGACAACCAGATGCCGCACATGTGTCTTAATTTCATCAGTAGTTGTAGTAGTAGTAGTAGTAGAAGAGGTAGTAGTAGTGGTAGTGTTAGAAGTGGGAAATAAGGAGGACAAGCCAGTCAAATACAAAGGAAGGGGAGCACTGCAAGAGAGCTAGGTGCCCACTGAGGGAGAGCAAGCGCACAGAGGTGCGTGAAAGGGGAAATGGTGAAATAAATGAAGAAGGAACAGAAACACGAGACAGAAGAGAGAAAGACAACCCAGAGGAGAAAAGGAAAGAGGAAAGGGGAAGAGGGAGAAGAAGAAAAAGAAAAAGAAAAAATGAGGAGTCAGGTTAAGTCATGGGTGTTCTGAAGCTTGGAGCATTTTACAATGTAGTGGGAGAGGAAGGCATTTACAGAGACGAAGCCAGGAAAGTTGTGTATTAGAGAGGATTCAACTAGACGGCAACTGTTCGAGTTGGAAGTAGGGAAGACAGTTTTAGCAGAAGACCAGTCAATAGGATGGCTATGATCTCTGACGTGACAGAAAAGAGCATTGTTAGTGTCGGCAAGCCTAACACTATTTTTGTACTCCCTAAGTCTGTCAGAAAGAGATCGACCAGTTTCTCCGAAGTATTGAAGAGGACAGGAGGAGCAAGAAATAGAGTAGACACCAGGAACATCTGTAGAGGGAGGAGAGGTATGAACGAGATTAGTGCGAAGAGTGTTAGTCTGGCGGAAGGTAAGCTTGATGTCTAAGGGACGGAGAGAATTGTTGAGATTAGAAAGACCGGAAATGTAGGAAAAGCAGAGGATAGAAGAGTTCCCAGGAGTAGAGAGTTTGGGAGAGAAGAAATTGCATTTAGCACGTGAGAGGGCAGAGTCTATGAAATGGGAAGGGTAGCCAAGACGGGAAAACGAATTATGAAGAGTGGAAATTTCTGCTGGAAGGAACTGGGGATCACAGATGTGGAGGGCATGGAGAAAGAGGGAGATAAGAACACTTTTCTTGACAGGGGAAGCATGATAGGAAAAGTAGTGAATGTACATGCCACTGTGCATAGGTTTTCGGTAAACAGAAAAGGAAAAACCTGTATCTGAGCGGTGGACATGGACATCAAGGAAAGGAAGCAAGGAATTAGATTCCCATTCAGCTTTAAACTTAATGGAAGGGGCAAGATTATTAAGAGCTTCAAGAAAAGGTTGGAAGAGATTGGAGTCATGAGGCCACAGAGCAAAGATGTCATCCACATAGCGGAGCCAGAGTGAAGGTTGCACATCGAGGGTAGGAAGAAGAACAGTCTCGAAGTATTCCATGTAAAGATTAGCAAGGACAGGAGAGAGAGGAGAGCCCATAGCGACACCGAAGGTTTGAGAATAATATTTCCCTTGGAAGGAAAAGGAGTTAGAGTCCACACAGATGAGATAAGATCAAGAAAGACATCAGTAGGTATAGGGAGATGAAGAAACCCTTCATGGGCCTTCTCTCTAAGGAAATGAAGGACATCATCAAGAGGGACATTGGTGAAGAGGGACTCAACGTCAAGACTAAGCATCTTACAGGTTGGGAGAGAGCGAACCCGTTCAATGAAGTCTTGAGAGTGACGGAGGTGGGCAGGAGAAAAAGTACCAAGAAAGGGAGTGAGGGTTTTGGCCAGCCAAGAAGCAAGAGAATAAGAGACAAAACCTCTAGAGGATATGATAGGACAAAGAGGAATATCAGGTTTATGAGTTCTGGGAAGGCCATAGAAATAGGGAAGAGAGGGACAGATGACACGAAACCGTTGAACAAGGTCAAAGTCAGGAGGACAGAGGTCGGAGAGAGTCCTTAGTTTTTTGTTGAAAGTTCTCTTGATGCGATCAAGAGGGTTGGAAACGAGAGGAGTGTAGGTACGTGAGTCAGAGAGCAAGACATCAGCTTTACGGAGGTAATCTTTCTCTGTGCCCTCCGCATCTGTGATCCTCAGTTCCTTCCAGCAGAAATTTCCACTCTTCATAATTCGTTTTCCCGTCTTGGCTACCCTTCCCATTTCATATACTCTGCCCTCTCATGTGCTAAACCCAATTTCTTCTCTCCCAAACTCTCTACTCCTGGGAACTCTTCTATCCTCTGCCTTCCCTACATTTCCGGTCTTTCTAATCTCAACAATTCTCTCCATCCCTTAGACATCAAGCTTACCTTCCGCCAGACTAACACTCTTCGCACTAATCTCGTTCATACCTCTCCTCCCTCTACAGATGTTCCTGGTGTCTACTCTATTTCTTGCTCCTCCTGTCCTCTTCAATACTTCGGAGAAACTGGTCGATCTCTTTCTGACAGACTTAGGGAGCACAAAAATAGTGTTAGGCTTGCCAACACTAACAATGCTCTTTTCTGTCACGTCAGATATCATAGCCATCCTATTGACTGGTCTTCTGCTAAAACTGTCTTCCCTACTTCCAACTCGAACAGTCGCCGTCTAGTTGAATCCTCTCTAATACACAACTTTCCTTGTATGAACCTTAGCCCTGGCTTTGTCTCTGTAGATGCCTTCCTCTCCCACTACATTGCAAAATGCTCCAAACTTCAGAACACCCGTGACTTAACCTGACTCCTCATTTTTTTTTCTTTTTTCTTCTTCTCCCTCTTCCCCTTTCCTCTTTCCTTTTCTCCTCTGGGTTGTCTTTCTCTCTTCTGTCTCGTGTTTCTGTTCCTTCTTCATTTATTTCACCATTTCCCCTTTCACGCACCTCTATGCGCTTGCTCTCCCTCAGAGGGCACCTAGCTCTCTTGCAGTGCTCCCCTTCCTTTGTATTTGACTGGCTTGTCCTCCTTATTTCCCACTTCTACCACTACCACTACTACTACCTCTTCTACTACTACTACAACTACTGATGAAATTAAGACATGTGCGGCGTCTGGTTGTCTTTGTTGTGGACGTTTCGCCATCCAGTGGCTGGCTGGATGACGAAACGTCTACGATAGGGATGCCCGGATGTTGCACATGTGTCTTAATTTCATCTTGTCGGTATTATATACCATTCTTGTACTACTACTACTACTACTACTACTACTACCACCACCTCTTCCTGCCTATACATAGCCGTCCTGCTCCACTTCTGGTTAGTGTGACTTTGTCAATGGTCCAAGTCGGACCGAAACGTCGTCGTAAGCTTCTCTCTTTTATGTGCGGATTATTTGTGTATGTTTCAAAGAGTTCCACAAACTGCAGAACTTCTAGGAACATGTCCAGTGACTGTACATTTGTATATATGTTATAGAACATTAATCCGGGTGCCCACTGTAATTTATAAATAAGAAATATTTACACTTATAAATACGAAATATTTACACTTACTGTACCTTGGAGATGCTGGCATTGGTTTAGGATGGTGGAAGATAGGCAGGGCAGCTTATGTTTGTCAGTGACCCCCATATCAGTTTCGTGTTGTCATTTTTTATCACTTAATCACTTAACTTACTTGCTACACTGTTAATGTTACACTTCATCGCTGGCTGGCACTATAACCTTTATCGACTCCTGCTGCTTTAGTATCGTACATATCGTACAATCACTGAATCACTGAAGAAGGCACATTCTCCCCTCTCTCTTTCTCCTCCACTATGGTACTTTCCTATGAGTTTTTCTTGAATTCTATCGTGTTTCTCACCTTCTTTATCAACGGACTGGCACTAGCAGCTTTCTTTGGGCCCATGGTGGCTTAAGAAGCAGTCACACAGAATAAACGAGTGCAAAAAACAATGAAATAAGTATTACAAAATGTTTCCTATGGCCTCGCAGGATAATGTTCACTCGCCTAGAAACATAGCGACACTGCCTCCTCAGAATGCGTGTGAGAGAGGTTGTGTGTGCAGCACATTCGGACGTGTACCGTACCACTGATGAGAATGGAGGAAAGCAATGGAAATGGAGCCAATATTTTTACAGAAAAAATAGGCGATAATGGAAATGAGTGAAAACAAAGCCCAATGAAAAGGGAGGGTCCACCGTATAAGATGTCTCTGAAAAGGAAGATCATGACTTCATCTGAAGGAAGCACCAAGAAACAAGGAAGGCTATCGATCTTGAGGTGAAAATTAAGATTATAAACAAATACAAAGCTCGTGACTTGAAGCTGGCACATTCTACCATTTACAATGTCTTGAAGAGTGAAAGAGGCAGTGAAAGCATCAACAGGATTTCAAGCCATATAACTAGGCAGAGGAAAAGCCTCATTAAAGATAAAGATTTTATTTTTTTGCAAAGGTTATGATGTGTGATTACAATTTTGACTTGCTAAGTACAATTAAAGCCACTATCATGCCAGGGTATTTCAGGCAGACTAATCCTTATACTTAAAAAACTACTTAAGTCTAGACTAGATAAGAGTGGTTATCTTTATAATAAATCTTTATTTTATCTTAACCCCTTGACTGTCGCAACCCCAAATCCTGAGGTGTCTCCTGGTGTTGCAAAATTCAACCCTCCCCCCCCAAAAAAAAAATTTACTTTTTTCTTATGAAATGATAGAGAATCTTTTCGCGATTGTAATGGCACCAAAAGAACAAAATTTAATGGAAAACTGACGGAATTACGCTCTCGCGAAGTTAACGACCTCAGCAATATTTACGAATCAGCGATTTTGCCCACTTTGAACCCTATTTTCGGCTAATTCTATTGTTCCAGTCGACCAAACTCATAGCTATTTCTTTAGAACTCCACTTTTTCTATCAACTGAGTATGAGAAGCTGCCCATTTACCGATTTCAACTACCCAATAACGTGGTCAGAAATTTGCAATTTGGCCAATTTCACGAAAATAAAAAAATATGACAATTTCAAAATAGGGTCCAGAATGAACAATGCAGACATTCCTGGCTCTAAAATAACACTTTCTTTGTTCATCAGTCACATCTCCAGGACCCTCTGATATTACTCTTGCTTTATATTTTGAACTTTTATTCAAACAAAAAAATAGAAGATTTACTGTTATGCAGACTACTGCAATATTGTAATAATTTTATAAATAATGTCAACCCATTCATGACTGCATATCAGAATGGCTAGTTGGACAATTATTGGAAAATAACATCAATTGTTTATTTTTGAACATCGGCAAAAATCAAACATTTCCCATACTTTGAGCTCCATTTCAAGGTTCTTTTCATAGTAAAACCAATCAAAATCACCTCTATTTCTATAATATGTTTTCCATTCTATCAAGTGAGACCAAGAAAACGAAAATACAACAATAAATGCCATACGAAAATAAACCACAAAGTCGGCATTTTAATTAAAAAAAAAAACGGTCGGAGTTTTTTTCTTCTCATTATGCACTGCGTGCTGCAGGATTTTTTTTTATATGGTGCACACTGAGCACACAGACCCATTCTCTCACATGTGGGCATAGCAGCTTTCTCCTGCTTGATTTGAAGCCGCTAGAATTTATAAGTACAGTGGACCCCTGGTATACGATAGCATCAGTATACAGTGGAACCTCAAATTTCGAACGTATCACTTATCAAACATTTCAAAAATAGAACCCTTTTCTCAAACCAACTTTGTCCCTATTATTGAACGCACCCCTATTTTCGGACTGCTGGGTACCAGACCTGTCCGCCAGCCCGCTCTGTCCGCGTCCCCACGCAGGCGCCATGAGCCAGTCTGGCTTTGTTCGATTCTTGAGTGAACACTAACCTGCACTCTCATTCAAACATTTTACGATTATTTCATTGTGTTTAGTGCTTATGGGGCTGTGAAATAAGCTACCATGGGCCAAAAGAAACTTGCTAGTGGTGCCCCTGTGGTAAAGAAAGTGAGAAACACCATAGATGTGAAGAAGGAAATAATACAGAAATATGAGAGTGGTGTGAGACTTGCTGAGCTTGCCAAGATGTATGGGAAAAACAAGTCGGCCATCAGTTCGATCCTGCCAAAGAAAGATCAAGGAAGCAGATGTTGCGAAAGGTGTTAATATACTAACAAAAAAAGACCACAAATAGTTGAAGAGGTTGAGAAGTTGTTGCTGGTGTGGATCAAGGACAAAGAGATGGCAGGTGATAGTGTTTCAGAGACGATTATTTGCGAAAAGGCAAGGAAGTTGCATGCTGATTTGGTACAGAAAACTCCTGGAACCAGTTCAGAAACAGAGGACTGTGGACAGTTATTTTGTGAGACAGGGGTCAAGTGACTCTCAAGCTGGTCCTATTGGCATTAAAAGACAGAGTAGGGAAGTAACCCCAGAGAGGGCTTTACCTCAAGTTCTCATGGAGGGGGATTCTCCTTCCAAACACTAACCCCAACTCCCTCTCTTCTCCTCCCTATCTTCCAGATGCCATCACCAGCCTTCAATAAAGTTAAGTAAAAATGTTATTTTATATTTATATATATAATTGAGCACTATAGTATTTGTTGTGCATGTAAAACTGTAATTAATCTCTGTAAAATATGTTTTTTTGTGAGTACTTTTGGGTTTCTGGAACCGATTAATTTTATTTCCATTATTTCTTATGGGAAATATTGCTTCCATTTTCATACTTTTCGAATTTAGAACTAGCTCCTGGAACGGATTAAGTTCGATGTTTGAGGTTCCACTGTACATTAAATCCGGTATACGATACATTTTAACGCAAAAATTTTGCCTCGCCACTCGTTAAAAAACCCGCCACATGTAATTCGTCCAGGACGCATCCACATGTGGCCTGAACTGCCCCGTGTGTGCCAGTGTTTACGAGCCAGCCAGTGTGCTCGCATCGAAGCATACATTCGGTACATTCCATATTAACACAGTGTTTTTGGTGCTTGTTTCTGCAAAATAAGTCACCATGGGCCCCAAGAAAGCTTCTAGTGTCAACCCTGTGGTAAAAAGGGTGAGAATTAGTATGGAAATTAAGAAAGATTTTGAAGGGTTTGGGGCTAACCCTGAGAAGCCTATGCCAGTTGTGGAATCCATTGTGCCTACTTCAAAAATTAAGGAAATGTGTGCAAAGTGGGTTGAAGTGCAAACCTTTATGGATGAAAATCACCCTAACACAGCTACTGCAAGCCGTGCTGGTGACTATTACAATGACAATGTTATGGCCCATTTTAGACAAATCTTAAAGGAATGAGAGGTACAGACCTCTATGGACAGATTTGTTGTGCGACAGAGGTCCAGTGACTCTCATGCTGGTCCTAGTGGCATTTAAAGAAGAAGGGAAGTAACCCCGGAAAAGGACTTGCTACCTCAAGTCCTAATGGAAGGAGATTCCCCTTCTAAACATTAACAACCTCGACACTCTCCCCTCCTCCCATCACATCAATCATCACCAGATCTTCATTACAGTTAAGTGTCATGTATTCTACTGTTAGTAGAGTACTTCAAACTGTGCATGTCTTCTTCAGTTTGTGTGCATTAAACTTAATATTTCATGTGGTAAATTTTTTTTTTTCATACTTTTGGGTGTCTTGCACAGATTAATTTGATTTCCATTATTTCTTATGGGGAAAACTAATTCGCCTTCCAATAATTTTGGCATATGATGAGCTCTCAGGAACGGATTAATATCGTATACCGGGGGTCCACTGTATATATACGTCAAACATGGTGGCTCATAAGATGTATATATACGACCAAAACAGTCAAAGGGTTAATACTAATGCTAAGCAGTCAGAGGTGGAGGTTTATAAGAAATAATAATCTTGAAGTTACACACAACAAATAACATGGAGAAATTACTGGTGATCCGGTTTGACGACCAGGTACAAAAAAGAATGTCAATGAGCCTTTTAATAATTTACGCTAAGAATGCAGTATCTTTGAGACTTCGAAGGCACATGAAGGTGAGGAATCAACGGAAACATTTACGGTAAGCCAAAGATGGTTTCAGTGGTTTTTGTCGGAGATTCAACTTGCATAATGGGAGTATCAGTGAGGCAGCAAGTGCAGGCAAAGAAGCAGTGGAAAGATCTCTTGACCAGTTTGATAAAACCATTGAGAAAGGAAGACACCATCCAGAACAGATCTTTAATGTGGATGAAACTGGACTTTTATTGGAAGTAAATGCCTGAAAGGTCCTACATACACAAAGAAGATAAAACAATGCCCGGTTTCGAGGCTTTCAAGGGCAAGGTCACGTTTAGACCTTTTCTTTATTCAGAATAAAACGTTTTAAAGGGTTGTTGTAAGGGGTGGTTCCTCACTTAGCAACAAATTTATTTACCAACCTGGTCTTAAGAACAGAACTCTGTCGTTAAGTAAGGAGTGTTTGTATAGTGTGAAGCACGGGTGGTAAATGTTGCAACAAGAAGGCTAGAGGCAGTGGAGTTGACTTGTCTGAGATCAATGTGTGGTGTGATTATGCAGAGACTCTGTAGCTTGGAGATTACGAGGTGTGGGGGTTCTAAAAGTATTATCCAAAGGGCTGAGGAGAGGTCGTTGAGGTGGTTTTGGACATTTAGAACAGATGAACAAAATAGAATGATTCGGAGGGAGTATAAATCTGTAGTAGAGGAAAGGCGAGGTAGGGGGTCATCCTAGAAAGGGTTGGAGAGAGGGGGTAAAGGAGGTTTTGTGTGCGAGGAGTTTGGACTTCCAGCAAATGTTTATGAGCATGTTAGAAAGGAGCGAGACGAGGCAAATGGATTTTATGACTTGACATGCTGTTAGAATGTGAGCAAAGTAACATTTATGAAGGGATTCATGGAACCCGGTTAGCTGAATTTGAGTCTGGAGGTGGAAAGTACAGGGCCTGCCCCCTGAAGGAGGGGCGGAGATACGTTGCAGTTTTTTAACCCTTTCAGGGTCCGTCCCGTAGATCTACGGCTTTACGGTGAGTGTCCAAACCGTAGATCTACGCCATGAGCTCAGCTCACTCTGATAAACTGTGAGTGGTACATTTGGGCCTAGATATGAGAGAATACATCTATGTGGTATGTGTGCACCACATAAAACAGATCCTGCAGCACACTGTGTATAATGAGAGAAAAAAAACTGAAATCATGATTTTTCGATTAAAACAGCAACTTTGCAGTGTTTTTTCGTATGTTTTTTATAGTTGTATTTGCGATTTCTTGGTCTCATTTGATAGAATGGAAGACATATTACAGAAATAGAGATGATTTTGATTGGTTTTAGCACTGGAAATGGCTTGAAACTGAGCTCAAAGTAGCGGAAATGTTAAATTTTTGCCGATATTCAAGAGTAAACAAACGACCTCACACATCTAATACATGTCAGCTGGTGGGTCTAATATACATTCACAAATATGGTGATGATATTTATACAATTATTACAGTATTGCATAACAGTAAATCTTCTATTTTTTGGTGTGAATAAAAATTCATTATGTGAATAAAAAATCAAAATGGAATTTGTTTGTAAAGCCTCAAAACATAACTAATGAACAGAGGAAATGTTAGTTTAGTGCCAGGAATGCCTACATTGTTTATTCTGGACCCTATTTTGAAATTGGAATATTTTGAACTTTGTGTTAAATTGGCCAAATTAACAATTTCCGATCACTTTATTTTGTAGTTGAAACAGTTGACTTGGCGATTTCTTGTGCTCAATCGATAGAATAGAAGTAATACTAGTGAAATAGCTAAGAATTTGGTTGATTGGAATAATGTAATTGGCCTAAAATGGGAGTCAAAGTCAGCAAAATCGCCGATTCGTAAATATTGCTGACACATCAAAATTCGCGAGAGCATAATTTCGTCAATTTTCCACCAAATTTTGTACTTTTTGTTTTATTACCTTCACAAAAAGATTCTCTACAATTTCATAAGAAAAAATAACAATTTTTTTTTTTGAAAATTCTTGGACACTGGTGCGTGACTCCAGATTTGGGCCTTGGACCCTGAAAGGGTTAACTGTAGTGTCAGCATGCCTCTGGCAAGACAGTGATGGAGTAATTGATGATGAGTGTTTCTTCTTTTTCAGATCACCCTGCCTCGGTGGGAAACTAATGATGTGTTAATAATTAAAAAAAATATACGAGAACAGATCTAGGTACAGAACACGATTCATAAAAAAATATTTAAGAATAACTGGAAAAAAAATACAAAAAGTGTTAAAACACAGCAACTTCCTTGACACAAGAACTCATGTTGCCCTAAAGTGATTGCCAACGTGACCTTCAAACCTTCATATCTTTTAAGAACAAGAAGGCACAATACTGTGACTTGAACACACAAATAATCCACACATAGGAGAGAGAAGCTTATGATGACATTCTGGTCTGTCATAAGCTTCTCTCTCTTATGTGTGGGTTACTTGTGTATGTTTCATATCTTTAAGTAATAATAATCAGATTTCACTCATTCTTGTCATACCCCACTTCTAAAATCAAGAATTATTTTTTGGTATGATATACAGTGAACCCTCCCTTTTTGTTGATCTCCGTTATCGCCGATTTCCGTTTTCATCAACTTTTTTCATCAATATTTTGGTTCCATTATCGTCGATTTCCTCCGTTTTCGTCAATGGTATGGAACCTGTGCAGTGCCGAGCGCACAGACAAAGCCACTTCCTACACGCATTCTCATGCAGCGTCGCATTGTCGTGTGGGGTTCGGTAAGGAGATAAGAGGGTTGAAGGTAGACACACTTGTTGGATGGTAATGATATATATATTGTCAGACTGTGGTAATGGGAGATGGAGCCCAGCCTGCCGTGTTCTGCCTTCTATGCCTATGCGTCGACTGAGACCGAGGTAGCTCATCTCACTCGCTCGCTGCATCCCGTGACGTCATACAGTCACAGGCCTAAGGGATCTTCTATATAAACACATGGATGGTACTATAATGCTCATCTAATCTATGCATACAACACATGTAAAGGAGGATCAGCAACTATGCTGACAGCTCGGTCATGTTACGCATGTTGTCTCGACATACACTACTATGCTATAGGCTGAACAGGCAGGTGGTTCTGGGCTGATTCTATACAATAACAAATTCATATATAACTTAGAACTAATGGATGGTATCACACTGGATGTTAACAAAATGAGTTTTACATAATGGGTGTTAACGTAATAAGTTTTTAACGTAATGCATTACAAACTATAAGAACAAATTGTACAATATGGGATGGAATTGATCGATCGATCTGTATTCATGCACTCTACGGATTCTGAGGAAATAAATATATATATATATACAAGGTGAAATTAACAGCAAAGGCATCTGGTGCGCACTCAAATCATTACTGTCAAATTCTCAGAATACGGAGGGAACGTTTGTTCCCTCCGTATTCTGAGAATACTGAGCTAATCAGTTAATAACAAACAGTTGACAATTTCCTTCATCTCGGACATCTAGTTATACAGACTATGTACATTTAAACCCAATTCTGCGAGGGTGAGGTTTACATATGCAGAATGGTTATCATCTCTGGGAGGATCGAATTCCTCTGCAATGGCTAACACATGCCTTGACTGAGAGAGATCTGAACGAGTATCTACAAAAGATACTTGTGGGTTTCTCATTACTTGTCGAGTACGCAAGGAGCAATGACATTCAGGTTGAATATCTGACTGAGTATTTGAGGTAGAGGGTACAGAGTCAAGAGGATTTTCAGCATCTGTCACATTAGTCTGGGTAGCAATATCATTAACATCGCATACTAACTTCATATGATCTAAATGCGATTCTTTGTACTTACCAGTACTAATTTCTCTAACCTTATACTTATTGCCAGAGATATGTTCTACAACTCGATAAGGGCCAACAAGCTTTTGATTGAGCTTAGGCATTTCGGATGTTTTGTTGAAATTTATCAGCATTACTCTTGAACCTACTTTAACTTTTGATGGCTTAGCATGGCTATTAGTTACTCTAGTAAATTCTGCTGTTGATTTATGAAGCGTTTCACGGATTCTTCTAAAAACACTCTGAGCCATGCTTGTACGAGCTGCTACGAAATCATCAGGGTTGTAATTGGGTTTTGGAGTGGAATATAACAACTCATAGGGTAAACGCTTGTCTACACCATACAATGCATAATGTGGAAGCATTGTAAGCAGAATTTATGGCACATTGAACATCTGGTATGACTTCATCCCAAGTTTCACTATTGGGGTTGATAGTGGCTCTCAAGACATCAAGTACTTTCTTATTGGTTCATTCAGCTAACCCATTGCTGGCAGGATGATGAGGAACAATGGTGGATTTAGAGATCTTGTACAAAGTACACAAATTTTCAAGAATCTCATTACAGAATTCACCTCCATTATCTGTTACCAGGGACTCAGGGGTGGTATGCCTGCAGATAATGCGTTCTTTAAACGCTTTAGCTACTGTCTCGGCAGTCTTATCTGCAATAGGAACTAACTCACAATATCTGGTGAAATGGTCTACCATAACACACAGATGTTTGTTGCCTTGGAGGGAACATTTAAAATTGCTTAACAAATCAAGGGCAACTCTTTCCTACGGTTCGCTATTGGTTGGGTACACTTGGATTGGATTAGGACCATTGACATTTCCTTTATGTTGCATACAAACACTACATTTCTTAACATACTCTGAAATGTCAGTTGCCATACGCGGCCAAAAGTACTTCATTCTGGCTTGTTTCACAGAACGATCCATACCAGGGTGTGCAACACCTGGTGCATCGTGAACTAGCTGTAGAGCTACGTTCACTAGTGACTGTGGAATTACTAACTGGTACACTCTTCTACTTGGAGTACCTAACTCGGCTGTTCGATACAGTAATTCTTGGCTCATTACAAAGTCACTGATGGGTGCTGGTGGCTTCACAGTCAGAATAAGATCTTCCTGGAGCAGGAATCGAATCACACCAGACCACATGGGATCTGTTCTTTGGGCATTCTTTACATCCTCTGCAGTAAATGGAGGATCTGCAGTAACTACACTAACGTGTCGCGATAAAGCATCTGCGACTACGTTTGACTTGCTAGGTAAATGTTCAAAAGTGGGACTGAACTCTTGGATAGTCAAGGTCCATCTGGCTAACCTTCCAGTAGGTTGTTTGTTCTGGAATAAAGGTATCAGTGGTGCATGGTCTGTCAAGACATGAACAGGGTACTGGTAAATAATGTCTCGGAAGTGCTTCAAAGACCATACTATTGCTAAAGCTTCTTGCTCCGTTACTGTATAATTACGTTCAGCCTTCATAAGGACTCTACTAGCAAATGCAACTGCGTTACACTTGCCATCAGTCTTCTGAGCTAGTACGGCACCTATGCCAGTTGAACTGGAGTTTACCTGGAGAGAGTTCCGGAGGTCACCGCCCCCGCGGCCCGGTCTGTGACCAGGCCTTCTGGTGGATCAGAGCCTGATCAACCAGGCTGTTACTGTTGGCTGCACGCAAACCAACGTATGAGCCACAGCCCGGCTGGTCAGGAACCGACTTTAGGTGCTTGTCCAGTGCCAGCTTGAAGACTGCCAGGGGTCTGTTGGTAATCCCCCTTATGTATGCTGGGAGGCAGTTGAACAGTCTCGGGGCCCCTGACACTTATTGTATGGTCTCTTAATGTGCTAGTGACACCCCTGCTTTTCATTGGGGGGATGTGGCATCGTCTGCCAAGTCTTTTGCTTTTGTAGTGAGTGATTTTCGTGTGCAAGTTTGGTACTAGTCCCTCTAGGATTTTCCAGGTGTATATAATCATGTATCTCTCCCGCCTGCGTTCCAGGGAATACAGGTTCAGGAACCTCAAGCGCTCCCAGTAATTGAGGTGTTTTATCTCCGTTATGCGCGCCGTGAAGGTTCTCTGTACATTTTCTAGGTCAGCAATTTCACCTGCCTTGAAAGGTGCTGTTAGTGTGCGGTAATATTCCAGCCTAGATAGAACAGTTGTCAAATAGAAGGGCTTAGAAAAATCTGGGAATTTCAAAATGGGAGCAGACGTTAGCTTTTCTTTTAGTGTCTGGAATGCTCTTTCTTGACGGAAGGTCCAAACGAAAGGAGCATCTTTCTTAAGCAATTCAGTTAGAGGAGCTGCTATTGAAGAAAAATTAGCAATGAAAGATCTGTAGAAACCTGCTAGACCCACAAAGGATCTTACAGCATCAGCAGTTTTGGGGGATGGAAAATTTAGTACTGCCGTTACTTTACTTTGATCAGTCATAACCCCTCTAGGAGTGACTACGTGACCCAGAAACTTAATTTCTGATCTGAAAAATTGACATTTAGACAGTTTGATCTTTAAATTGGCTTCTTCAAGCTTACCAAGTACTATATCAAGTCTTTTCAGGTGTGTATCCACATCTTCAGACATGATGATTATGTCATCTAAGTACACCATAAGTGCTTTACCTATAAGACCTCTAAAGATATTGGTCATGAGTCTAGAGAACGTGATAGGAGAGGATCGTAATCCAAAAGCCATTCGAAGGAAGTGATAATGACCTGTGGGAGTGGAGAATGCAGTTAACTCTTGGCTGTCCTCGTGAAGAGGGACTTGCCAAAACCCTTGTAACAAGTCCAGGGTCAAGAAGACTTTGTTATCTCCGATATTGCGTAAAAGATCACCCAGTACAGGAAGTGGGAAGCAATCTTGAATAGTTTTCGCATTTAACTTCCTAAAGTCAATCACCGGGCGCCAAGTACCGTCCTTCTTAGGCACTAGGATTAAGGGCGCATTCCAGGGTGAATTGCTATGTGCAATAACTCCATCATCGAGCATTTGATTGATCAATTCTTCTGCGACAGCAACTTGGGAATGAGGCATTCTGTATGCAGGTATATAGATAGGTCTAGTACCAGGTTCAAGTGGAATACGATGGGACAATAAGTTCGTTATACCCATCTTCTCACCTGGTAAGGCAATGGCTTTACGACGTTTGTTCAACAATGTCAACAAACGCTTGACTTCGTCTGGGAAGTCAGTGGGAGCTAAGTCTTTCTCCTCAACTGGTGGAATGGATTGATCCAGTGGAGTGGATGAGGTCTCCCCTGTTGAAATAACACCGACCCACTGGTCAGGTGGCACGTCATCCTGTACTTGAACAGGGTAAGGATAGTGAACCAGGTCAACGAGATTGGTATTTGCTCTGAGACGAACACTGTGACCTGAAGTGTTAGCAAGGAATAAATGGATCTTACTGTCTCTTACAACGTGTAAGGAAGGTTCAACAAATAAACCCTTGACCTTGCAGGAATCACTGTCAACTAGGACGTTATCACCATCTGGAACATTAGGAACAACACCACACACTCTAGTGAGAGCACTAGCTGCAACAGAGACGTCTTTCTGCAGATGGCATGTGACATCAACAAGAGATGGCATTACTAGTTTCAAGTAATCGTTTTCCGACAAGGCGTCCCCTGTGGAGAAACTACTACTTGGACTAGCAGACATTGCAGGGATAGGCTGAGCACTCAAAGCAGTCTGAGCGTCCTCGGACACTTAAGGCAATACGCTATCTTGCATATCTGAAGGTGTAGGTGGAGCACAGATGGGAGTGACAGAGTTACTAGTGCCTGACCGCTTGGGTATGCTACTGGAAAATGCATTGGCTTGTAAGGACTTAATCCGTACATCGTACTCTGCGGCAGTATGGCAGATTTCTGATCCAAGCTGGTAACCCCAAAATGGAACAATCAAGTCGTCAATTTGGGCATGCCATCGGTAAGGGTCGAGCACAATGCGTAAGTCTCGCATGGAAGCAAATCCCAGTAGAAGGTCACCAGGGAAAGTAATCTGGTCGACAACAAGAAAAGCAGCAGTAAAGTCTCTACCTTGGATAGTAAAGGTGAGTGAAGTCTGACCTCGGACTCGCAGAAGGGAACCAGCTACTCCACTAAAGGAGGTTACAGTAGTTGGTTCAACGAGGAGGACACGTCGTAACTGCTTCTCTTTAAACATGCTAGACCTGATGATATTAACTTGCGCACCAGAGTCCATGAACACATGAACGGGCGCATTATGGATAGAAGCTTGTACCAAAGGACGTATCATTTCGTTTGGAGTTATATGCAAACAGAAGGGCGGGTTGTCATCGGAGAAGGCATTTTCTACTTCATCCCCAAATTCCTCTACGTCAGAGACGTGTGAAGCAACCTCAGCAGCAGGGTTGTCATTCTCAAGACTGGCTAAGGCTTCATAGGAATTTTGAACTGGGATGGTGTACTCATTATCACCTACTGTCACGACTGGACGAGTAGACTGGGGCGCTCGGATTCCCCCAAATCGGAAGAATGAGCCTGGTTCTGGTTAGTTTGAGAACCACGACATCTGTTTCCTCTCCTGGCTCTGCGGTTGGAAAGGCCACGGAAAGATCTAGAGTACTGCAGGTTGTAGAGAGCATTGCACTCAGATGTGTCATGTCCATGTATTCTATAAGTACAGTAGGGAAGATCTGACTGGTACTCATCATCAGTACGATGCCTCTTAGGGTGACTATCAGGACAATTAATTGCAATATGGCCACGGAAACCACAATTGTAGCAAGTTCTTTGACTGTGGGTACTGTACATACTACGGGTGCTACGGGAATGATGGCTCTTAACACTAGCTTTGGATGATGGACGCGAGTGATTAAGGTTGGGAGTTTTGGTAGTAGCACAAACTAGAGGAAGTACAGGAGTAGACAAAGTGGTTGGCGTAGACTTTCGAAAAGGGAAGGTTCCCTCGGGACACAAATTTTGTACATGGATGAGAGCTGCGAGCAGTCCCATAGTAGCATCTAGAGGACTTGAATTGTACACATACATAGATGTCGGTGGCATTAGTTGTTTGATAACTCCGAATGCTGCTAATTTAGTAAACCCTTCAAGGGCTGGTTTATCACTATCTTTAAGGTACTTGGAAGTTTGACCCGCTCTAACGAATGAGGACATTAGGTTATTTAGGCGAAGGGCAAACTCACCTAATGACTCCTCCGGCCTCGGAGCTGTGCACACTAATTCTTTGAGAATGACAAAAGGATCGGTTTCTCGCACCGGTTCAAGATAGTTACGAATTAACTGCTCATAATCTTGCCACCTGGTTAGGTCTTGAAAGTCCTTCATATGAATTAAGTTAAACACATGTGAGGCGGCTGGAGAACGGGCTACTCTCTCCTTTCCGATACTGATTGAACAACTCTCAGATGAAAGACCATCAACTGAAGCATTAGCTCTGGCTCGAACAGCGGTAAACCAACCTTCTAGGTTGTCTGGGTTACCACTGAACAATGGCATAGCATCATACGGATCACGACTGAAATTACGCAGACTAGAAGTCTGAGTGTGTCTATTATTTGATACAGCATTACTTGAATTGTGAACTGATGCATCAATGGTTGTACTAGCAGCATGTGCTGAGGCATCGCTTGAGAAGACTTGAGACTTATTTGCAAATTGTAAAACAAGAATTTAGAGAAACAAAAGAAAATGTAACTGAGGAACACACAACACAGTGAACTTAAATGGGGAGAAAAATGCTTAACTATTCTGCATAAGTAATTAAAAATTGACAGGACACACAGAAAGCAAGGAAACTCACACAAGAAAATACTCAACTGAATAAACAACACTTTGAAAATCAAGAGAACTTGTAATTTACTCAAATCTAATTTGCTCAAATTTACTGTAAAATTGAATGAATGACACAGTGAGTTGTCTTTACTCTCAATGCAATAGGGAAATTCAACAATAAAATGATGAATCAAGCAAAAAAAATGTTAAAATGGACTCAATAAATCTTGTGCACAATTAAAACAAACTGGGAAAACAATTCACTAAAAATAAAATAAAATGGCACACAAAGAATAAAATATTATGCACAAAACAGAGCATAAGAAACTGCACTGAAATAAACTGTAGCAATATTGCAATTAACAATTGCTAATCAAAATTGCTGCACACACTACATAAAATTTCTGAAAGAAAATTTTTAATGACAACACAATGTTTGCACAAGAATTATTGCAAAATGAGTCAATGTGCAATAATAAAAAAATATTACACACACAAGAAAATACAGTTTACAAGATTAAAAAAAATATAGCAAGGAATGAACTGAGGGAACACTTTAACTCTTAACTGCAGCTTAAGCAACACTTACTGAACAAGCAAAAGAACAATTTACTTTAAATGAACAACTTAAAAATTGCACTAAGAGTGAATTTGTTCAATGAAACATGAAAAATAATAGGTGCAAAAACACAGAACAAAAAGGTTTGAACACTTACAGTGATGCAGAACACAACACATCAACATAAACACAATACTAGAATTTTCTTGCTATGAAACTTGATGTGTGAAAAATTTGGAAAATAAAATACTTTCTTGCTTGAACAAAACAATGGCACTATTGTCAGTGGAGAGAAGACAAATTAGACACTGGTTGAATGAAAAGAATTAACACAAAAATGTTCCACACAGAGAAAAAATGTAATAAACTGGCAAGTCTACACAAATGCTGGGATAAAAATGTAACAGACAACACTGAGTTGTGATGCAGAATACAAGGTAATAAATTACTGAATTACTTCACTGGAATACTGAGAACACAAGGTGATTCTGAAGTGGAAACACAAGTTCTATACTGCTCATATGTTGCACACACAACATAGGAAAAACACTAAGGTACTTACTTCAAGTGTATAAAAAAAAGAAACACAACACAACAGACATGAAATAATAGCACGAAAATTAACACTGAATTAAGAAGACAAAAAAATTATTGCAAACAGTATATAATAAACACTGAGTCTAATCGAGTCACTTAATGTCACTAAGAAAAATCACTGGAAACAAAAAGAAATGTCTCAACACTCGCAAATGTCTCTATGAAAAATATATTATCGCTGTAACGACTTGGTGAAGAATTAGGTAGGTGGTGGTGGATGGTGGTAGAGGATTGTTTATGTCGTCTTGCGGCTGGCTACTGTCCTCACGTGATCGTAGAATTGTGCTTAAATCGACGATGAACTCGCACAGGAGGCTTTTAACGGTGGTGCCGAAGACAAAAGACACACTCTAGCTCTTGACCCCCTATGTGGTCCTTAAAATATGGTGTTAGTACCCGTAGTAAGAGTACCAAAACACAGTGGTAGTGGTTGGGCGAGTGGGTGAATGGCTGAGTGAGGCGGCTGAGGCCGGTGTCGAGTGAGTGGGTGAGTGGGCTGATAGGGCTAAGGCCGAGACCATGTGGTAACTGGGCCTATGGGATGAACGGCGTAAGCCTCACTGGGGACACCCTGATTGGCGCGAAGATAATTCTAAGCCGGCTGGCTTAAAACAGACCCATGAAATACCACAACACCACAGGGATGAAAAAGCACTCAGAATGGCTTGGAGCTTGAGCACAAAGCGATGAGGAAGACTGTACCCATGTGGCTTGCTTGAGTACTGGGGTAAGACACCTGGGTTAGTCACCTGGGTTAGTTGCTGGGTGGCTTATCTTAACTCTTCACACAGAATGGCTTGATAATTTCTAACAATGAGCACAGCAGGGGTGGAAAGCTGGCTGGCAGGCAAGGCTGGATGGTGAGGCAAGGCTGGATGGTGAGGCTAGGCTGACTGGATTGTTCTGACTCCCCCACCAGACTGTCTTACTGGCTTACTTTGCAAACTCGGGTCAACCCCTCGGGAGTGATGCAAATAAGCAGATAAACACTAATACAAAGAGACTGACCAGTGAATAAAGTAGTGGCTGATAGACACTTGCTTGGGGTAGCTGGCTTGAGGTAGCTGGCTGGCTAGGTCGGCCTACTGGCGACACGAAATGGCCATCTTGCTGGTCGAAAAATCTCCGTACATCGGCGTAATTATCAATTTTACGCCCACACCGCTGTCACCAAATTGTCGTGTGGGGTTCGGTAAGGAGATAAGAGGGTTGAAGGTAGACACACTTGTTGGATGGTAACGATATATATATTGTCAGACTGTGGTAAAGGGAGATGGAGGGAGCCCAGCCTGCCGTGTCCTGCCTTCTTCTATGCCTATGCGTCAACTGAGGCCGAGGTAGCTCGTCTCACTCGCTCGCTGCATCCCGTGACATCATACAGTCACAGGCCTAAGGGATCTTCTATATAAACACATGGATGGTACTATAATGCTCATCTAATCTATGCATACAACACATGTAATGGAGGATCAGCAACTATGCTGACAGCATTGTTTCTCGGTGAGTGAACATATCCTGCCAGGTCATACAAAACATTTCGCAATAATCCATTGTTTTGGGCACTTGTTTATTGTGTATGACTGCTAAATAAGCCACTATGGCCCCAAAGAAAGCTCCTTTGGTAAAGAAAGTGAGGAACACCGTAAAAATGAAAAAAGAACTCGTTCAAAAATATGATAGTGGCATACGCATTGCCGAACTCAGCACAATATATGGGAAGGCGCCATCAACGATCAGCTCCATTGCAGCAACGAGAAAAGAAATCAAAGGGGTGAATGCGATAACCAAACAGAGATCCCAAACAAATGAAGAAGTGGAGGAACTGTTGCTGGTGTGGATTAGAGAGAAAGAGTTAGCAGGAGAGTGTTATGCAGTTGATAATTTGTGGAAAGGCAAGGCAGCTGCATGGCAATCTCATCAAGAAACTGCCTGAAACGAGTGCTGATGTTGGTGAATTTAAGGCCAGCAAAGGCAGGTTCGAAAAATTCAAGAAATGAAGTGGCATACACAGTGTTGTAAGGCATGGTGACGGTGCCAGTTCTGACAAACAAATTTGTGTGGGAATTCAAAGCTAATGTGAAAAATTCCATTCCCAACAAGTGTTCAACTGTGACAAAACAGGCCTATTCTGGAAGAAAATGTCAATGAGGGCCTACATCCCAAAGGAGGAAAAAGCACTCCCAGGACACAAGCCTATGAAAGACAGGCTAACTCTCTTGTTGTGTGGTAATGCTGGTGGGGATTTCAAAGTGAAGCCTTTACTGGTGTATCACTCTGAAAATTTCAGTGTTTTCAAGAAAACAGTGTTGTCAAGAGTAAATTGTGTGTGATGTGGAAGGCTAACAGTAGGACATGGGTCACAAGGGAAATTTTCCTGGAATGGTTCAATAAAGTGTTTGGCCCAAGTGTGAAGAAATACCTCCTGGATAATAAATTGCCACTCCAGCACCTCCTGTTAATGGACAATGCTCCTGCTCATCCTCCAGACCTGGAAGACCAACTGTCTAAGGAATTCAGTTTTGTAACAGTGAAGTTCTTGCCTCCTAACACCACTCCTCAGCCCATGGACCAGCAGATCACTGCAAACTTCAAAAAACTGTACACCAAAGCAATGTTTCAAAGGTGCTTTGACATAACCTCGGACTCTGAATTGACTCTAAGAGAGTTCTGGAAGAATCACTTCAGGCTTGGCAGGGAGTGACTTCCAGGATGATGCACTCTGCTTGGGGGAAATTGTGGCGTGTCCAAAAGAAGGATTTTGAAGGGTTTGAGGCTGACCCTGTCGACCCTACACCTGTTGTGCAATCAATTGTGGCATTGGGGACTTCCATGGGGTTGGATGTGAGTGGCGAGGATGTGGAAGAGTTGGTGGAAGACCACAATGAAGAGCTAACCACTGATGAGCTGCAAGAGCTTCATCTGCAGCAGCAACAGACCAGAGCTCAGGAAATTGCTTCTGAGGAGGACAAAGAGAGATGGAAGAAGGTGCCTTCTTCAAAGATTAAGATTTGTGCAATGTGGACTAAAGTGCATTCATTTGTAGAGGAACATCACCCTGAGAATGCTGTTGCAATCCGTGCTGGTGACTTTTACAATGACAATGCCATGTTCCATTTTAGGCAAATCTTAAAGAGACACCAGAAACAGACCTATCTGGACAGATATTTTGTGCAACAGGGGTCCAGTGACTCTCAAGCTGATCCTAGTGGCATTAAAAAACAAAGGAGGGAAGTGAACCCAGATAAGGACTTCATACCTAGTGTACTTATAGAGAGGGAGTCCCCTTCCAAAGAATAACCTCTTCCCTCTCCCCTCCTCCCTGTCTTCCATCCATCAACAACAGCTCTCAATAAAGGTAAGGGTCATGTTGAATGTTCATTCTTTTGTGCATGTAAATCTATCTTCAAGGAAAAAAAAATTTTTTTTGTTAATACTTCTGGGTGTCTGGAATGGATTAATTGGATTTATATTATTTCTTATGGGGAAAATGGTTTCCGTTTTTGCCGATTTCCGTTTTCCCCAATCGCTCCGAAACAGATTAAACATGAAAACCGAGGGTCCACTGTATTGTACTGTAACCCTTAATACTTTTAGCTCATTAAAATTTCATTACATTATGTACATAGCTTACTTCATTGTCAGCATCTCGCCAACATTCATGACATAATAAGCTGTGCATACTACTATTTCAGGAACAAATGACACATTTCATCAGAAACAGCCTGTTTAACCAATTGGTTAACAAGGAAGCCAGAACTCAGGTTGGGCTGCAAGGGCAGAACCCTCAAAACCAATCACAGGTATGTACCATTTTTCCATAAATACATAGTATTATTATTTTTACTATATTATCACTCAATGGGTATGTATATTTTTCATTTTATTTATTTCATTTTTATTAACATATCGGCCGCTTCCCATCAAGGCAGGGTGGCCTGAAAAAGAAAAACTTTCATCATCATTCACCCCATCACTGTCTTGCCAGAGGCGTGCTTACACTACTGTTACAAAACTGCAACATTAACACCCCTCCTTCAGAGTGCAGACATTGTACTTCCCATCTCCAGGACTCAAGTCCGGCCTGCTGGTTTCCCCGAATCCCTTCATATGCTGAATGTTGAACACAGTAAAACAACTGGAGCTAAATCATGTTTATAAAATTACTCACAGTGTCCAGAATATCTTGCTGCCAATTTTGTCAAGGCTGGGAACCAAAGCAATCATAGTACTAGGGGTAGAGAGCACAACTTTGTAGTACCCACAGTTAGTGGCCAGGCTTCAAACACCTTTTACTGTACAGCAATAAAGGAATGGAACAGACTACCCGCACATGTCAAAGCCAGTCATAGTATGAACCAGTTCAAGAAGAAAGTCAAAAGGTGTCTGATGAATGTAGCTACAGAAAGGGAGGGGAATGATTTTTTATTTTTTTTTTAAGCTAACACACGTGTAATTTTACCTTATTCCAGATTGTGTCCACAAGAGGGATTTTGAAGGGTTTGTGAACTCTATTGTGGCACTGGGGAGTTCCATGGGGTTGGATGTGAGTTTGGAGGATGTGGAAGAGTTGATGGAGGACCACAACGAAGAGCTAACCACTGAGGAGCTGCAAGAGCTTCAGCACGAAGAGCAACAGATCACAGCTCAGAATCTTGCTGCAGAGGAGGAAGAGAGATGGAAGAAGGTGCCTTCTTCAGAAATTAAGGAGATTTTTGAAATGTGGGGTAGGATGGAAAGATTTATGGAGAAACATGTTGAGAAGGATGTTGCAAGCCATATTGGCAACTTGTACAGTGAGAGAGTCTTGGCCCATTTTAGGGAAGTTTTAAAGAGACGCCAGAAACAGAGCTCTCTGGACAATTTTTTTTGCGAGACAGGACTCCAGTGACTCTCAAGCTGGTCCTAGTGGCATTAAGAAGCAGAGAAGAGAAGTAACCCCAGAAAAGTACTTGGTACCTGAGGTGTTGATGGAAGGGGATTCCCCTTCCACGCAAAAAATTTTTTTGTTTTAATACTTCTGGGTGTCAGGAACGGATTAATTGTATTTACATTATTTCTTATGGGGAAAATTGATTTGAAAATCGTCTATTTCGATAATTGTCCCACTTCTGGGAATGGAATAAGGACGATAATTGAGGGACCACTGTACTACCGTCCTACCAAATGAGTGTGAAACATAAGCCTGTATTTGTTTTGCATGATGGTAAGACTGCTGGTCTCTCTTTCTGTCTCATAAACATGGAAGGTTGCAGGTACGTCTTGCTACTTCTACTTACACTTAGGTCACACTACACATGCATGTACAAGAATATATAAACTAACCCCTCTGGGTTTCCTTCTATTTTCTTCCTAGTTCTTGTTCTTGTTTATTTCTGCTTATCTCCATGGGGAAGTGGAACAGAATTCTTCCTCCATAAGCTATGCATGTTGTATGAGACGACTAAATGCCGGGAGCAATGGGCTAGTAACCCCTTCTCCTGTATAAATTACTAAAAACAAGGAAATGAAAAACTTTATAAAATTGGGATGTCTGAATGTGTGTGGACGTTATGAATGTGGATGTTATGAATGAAAAGAAGTTGGATGTCCTGGCCCTGAAAGAAACAAAGCTGAATGGGGTAGGCGAGTTTCAGCGGGGAGAAACAAATGGGATTAAGTCAGGAGTATCTGAGAGAATTAAAGCTATGGAAGAGGTAGTAATAATGCTGAAGGATCAGTTACGGAAGGAGAAGAGGGAATATAAATGCATAAATTCAAGGATTATGTGGATTAAAATAAAAGTCGGATGTGAAAAGTGGGTCATAATAAGTGTGTATGCACCTGGAGAAGAGAGGAGTGTAGAGAAGAGAGAGAGATTTTGAGAGATGTTAAGCGAGTGTGTAGGAACTTTTGAGCCAAGTGAGAGTAGTTGTGGTAAGGGACATAAATGCTTAAGTAGGAGAAGCTTTTAGAGAGGGTGTGGTCGATAAGTCAGACTACTGCATTAGTGTAAAAAATGGTATAAATATTATTGGTGCACTTGTGAAAGAATATTAGACTCACCAGTTGACGTGTATTGCACGCTTGGCACGATTTGTGTACTTTTGAAGTTTGGTAAAAATCGAACATTTCTGCTACTTTGAGCTCAATTTCAAGGCACTTTTCTTTGTAAAACCAGTCAAAATCATCTCAATTTCTGTAATATGTCTTCCATTCTACAAAATGAGACCAAGAAAACTAGAATACAACAATAAATGCCATACGAAAATACACTGCAAAGTCGCTGATTTATTAAAAAAAAATGGTCAAAGTTTTTTTTTTCTCATTATGCACTGTGTGCTGCAGGATTTTTTTAGACTGTGCACACTGACCACATAGACCCATTCTTTCATATGAAGGCCTACCAGCTTTCTCCCACTAGATTTGAGGCCGCTAGAATTTATGAGTACTAGTACGTCAAAAACCCCTACGCGTAAGACGTACTAGTACGACGAAAACCCTCAAAGGGTTAAGCGAGTGTGTAGGAACTTTTGAGCCAAGTGAGAGTAGTTGTGGTAAGGGACATAAATGCTTAAGTAGGAGAAGCTTTTAGAGAGGGTGTGGTCGATAAGTCTGGGGTGCCAGGTGTAAATGATAATGGGGAGCATTAGACTGAACTTTGTATAGAAAGGGGTTTGGTTATAGGTAAGACATACTTTAAGAAAAAGTGGATAAATAAGAATACAAGATATGACGTAGTGCAAAATGACAGTAGTTTGATGGACTACATATTGGTAGATAAAAGACTGTTGGGTAGACTTCAGGATGTACATGTTTATAGAGGGGCCAGAGATATATATCAGATCACTTTTTAGTTGTAGCTACAGTGAGAGTAAAAGGTAAATGCGATACAAGGAAAATGGAAGCAGCAAGTAAAGGGGAAGAGAAGGTTTATAAACTAAAGGAGGAGGCAGTTAGGGCAAGATATAGAAGTGATGCAAGGAGGGAGGAGTATATGGAACAAAAGAGAGAGGTTACGAGAGTGGTGAAGCACTGTAAAAAAAGAGCAAATGACAGTGTGGGTGAGATGTTTTCAGCAAATTTTGTTGAAAATAAGAAAAAGTTTTGGAGTGAGATTTATAAGTTGAGGAAGCCTAGGGAAAGAATGGATTTGTTAGTTAAAAAGAGAAGAGGAGAGTTATTAATGGAGAGTTAGAGGTATCGGGAAGATGGAGGGAATATTTTGAGGAATTATTAAATGTTGAAGAAGATAGGGAAGCTGTGATTTCGTGTATAGGTCAAGGAGGAATAACATCTTATAGGAGTGAGGAAGAACCAGTTGTGAGTGTGGGGAAAGTGTGTGGAGCAGTGAGCAGCTCCACACACAGTTCCACCTGCAGCCTTTTGTTGGGTAATTAGTGGTCTGAGATGGTTAATTGTTGTTGAGCCCCATGCACAAATTCCATAGGTGAGATAGGGGTAAATATGAGAGTGATATAGGGCCAGGAGGGCTGACTGTGGAGCATAGTACCGTATCTTTGATAGTATGCCTACAGTCTTGGAAATTTTCTTAGAAATTTGTTGTATATGTGTATGAAATTTGAGTCTATTATCAAGGTGGATTCCTAAGAATTTTCCCTCTGTTAGCTTTGTGATAGGTGATCCGTTTATCATTATGTTAAGAGGGACATCCGTAGCACTGTTACCAAACTGAATGAAGTAGGTTTTGTCAATGTTTAGTGCAAGTTTGTTAGTCCTCATCCAGGTAGATATTTTCTGTAATTCGGTATTTACAGTATTGGCTAGCGTGACTGGGCTCGGGTGAGAGAAGACCTATGTAGTGTCATCTGCAAATAGTGTGGGTTTGAGTAATTGCGAAGCATTTGGTAGGTCATTTATGTATAGGAGAAAGAGAAGAGGGCCAAGGACACTTCCCTGTGGGACACCAACTGTAATTGGTTGTGCGGAAGAGCTTGCCCCATTTGCGTACACATATTGGCTTCTGTTGCTGAGGTATGACTTGAGGTAGTTGAGGGAGTGCCCTCTTATACCATAGTGTGACAATTTTACGTGGAGCAAGTCATGGTCAACTGTATCAAAAGCTTTACGTAAGTCAATGAAGATCCCCAGTGGGACTTCTTTTTTCTCTATTGCAGTGTATATATGTTCTAGCATGTGTATAATAGCATCATTAGTATTTTTATTAGGCCTGAATCCAAATTGGCAGGGGTTGAGTATGTTTTGGGAGATGAGGTAGGAGTAGATTCGTTTATGAATTAATTTTTCGAAGATTTTTGAGAGAGGGTGTAAATTGGATATTGGCCTATAGTTATTCAACTCTGTTTGGTCTCCTCCTTTATGGATCGGGGTGACCCTTGCTATTTTGAGAACTGTAGGGAAGGTGGAGGATTCAATGGATTTGTTAAAGAGTGTTGCAATGATTGGTGATAGCACTTGTGACACTTTTTTGTATATAAAGGGTGGTAAGGTATTTAAATCTCCTGCCTTGTTTTTTAGTGCGTTGATAATAAGGGAGACTTCGTATGGGTTAGTTGGAGCTAGGAACAGTGTGTTCGGGTAGTTGCCAGTGAGTTGTTTCTCTTTACTTAGGGTATAGGTTACACAACATTCTGGCAGGATGACACTACCAGTGGTATTCTCCCATTCCACTGTGTCGACAATACATAAAGATAATAGTAACATATGATACTGTATGCGATGTAAAATTTACAATACATATCACTACCATGTATACATTATATACAGTACATAATTAAAATACAACAATAGAAGTAAATTATGGCAAAAAGAATAAAATAATGATTGTACATTACATTACAGTACTATGTAGGTAGTTTATGTAGGAAAGTTTTGACATTATGCCCTACCCAATATGTCGGCAATTTTCAAAGGTTCGACTTACGACCATTTCGACTTACGACTGGTTGGTCGGAACCAAGCTTGGTCGTAAGTCGGATGGTAGGTGTATTACTAAATGTAAAAGGAGAAACTTTCGTTTTTCCTTTTGGGCCACCCCGCCTCGGTGGGATACGGCCAGTGTGTTGAAAGAAGAGGTTTTTGTGGCATTTATGGATGTGGAAAAAGCATATGATAGGGTGGATAGGGGGGCAATGTGGCAGATGTTGCAAATGTATTGAATAGGAGGTAGGTTACTGAAAGAGGTGAAAAGCTATTACGAGGATACTGAGGCTCAGGTTAGAGTATGTAGGTGAGAGGAAGATTATTTCCCAGTAAAAGTAGGCCTTAGACTGGGATGTGTGATGTCACCATGGTTGTTCAATATATTTATAGATGGAGTTGTAGAAGTGAATGCTCGGGTGATGGCAATTGGTGTGGGGTTAAAAGATAAAAAATCTAACACAAAGTGGGAATTGTCACAGCTGCTCTACTGATGACACTGTGCTTCTGAGAGATTCTGAGGAGAAGTTGCAGAGGTTGGTTGATGAGTTTGCTAGGGTATGTAAAAGAAGATAAATAAACGTGAATATTCGAGAGAGTTGGGTGATGAGGATAAAAAATTTAGGCAACGGAAGATTGGATATCAGATTAGAGGGAGAGAGTATGGAGGAGGTGAGTGTGTTCAGATACTTGGGAGTGGACATGTCAGCAGATGGGTCTATGAAAGATGAGGCAAATCATAGAATAGACGAGGGGAAAAAGGTGAGTGGTGCACTGAGTCGTCTGTGGAGACAAAGAACATTATCTATAAAAGCAAACAGAGGAATGCATGAAAGTACATAGTTATACCAATGCTCTTGTATGGGTATGAGGCATGGGTTGTGAATGTTGCAACAAGGAGAAGGCTGGAAGCAGTGGAGATGTCATGTCCAAGGGCAATGTGTGGTGGGAATATAATGCAGAGAATCCATAGTCTGGAGATAATGAGGTGTGGGCTTACCAAAACTATTATCCAAAGGGCTGAGGAGGGGTTACTGAGATGGTTTGGACATGCAGAGAGGATGGAACAAAATAGAATGACTTCTAGAATGTATAACTCTGTAGTGGAGGGAAGGCAGGGTAGAGGTCAGCCTAGGAAAGGTTGGAGGGAGGGGGTAAAGGAGGTTTTGTGTGCGAGGGGCTTGGACTTCCAGCTAGGGTGCCTGAGCGTGTTAGAAGCTAATGGAGACAAATGGTTTTTAGGACTTGACGTGCCGTTGGAGTGCAAGCAATGTAACATTTACGAAGGGATTCAGGGAAACTGGGAGGCCAGACTTGATTCCTGGAAACAGGAAGTAGAGTGCTGACAATCTGAAGGTGGGGTGTTAATGCTGCAGTTTTATAACTGTAGTGTAAGCATGCCTCTTGCAAGACAGTGATGGAGTGAATGATGAAAGTTTTTCTTTTTTGGGCCACCCTGCCTTGGTGGGGAAACGGCCGATGTGTTAATAAAAAAACAATAAATCTTACCTTAACTGCCTCCTCTTTCAGTTTATAAACCTTAACCTCTCTCTTACTTGCTGCTTCTATTTTCCTTGTATCCTATTTACCTTTTACTCTCAATGTAGCTACAACTAAAAAGTGATCTGATACATCTGTGGCCTCTCTATAAACATGTACATCCTGAAGTCTACTCAATAGGCTTTTATCTACCAATACGTAGTACAACAAACTACTGTCATTACGCCTTACATCATAACTTGTATATTTATTTAGCCTCTTTTTCTTAAAATAGGTATTACCTATAACTAAACCCCTTTCTATACAAAATTCAATCAAAGGGCTCCCATTATAATTTACACCTGGCACCCCAAACTTACCTACCACACCCTCTCTAAAAGTTTCTCCTACTTTAGCATTTAGGTCCTCTACCACAATTACTCTCTCACTTGGTTCAAACGTTCCTATACATTTGCTTAACATCTCCCAAAATTTCTTTTTCTCTCCTGTACACTCCTCTCTTTTCCAGGTGCATACACGCTTACTATGACCCACTTTTTGCATCCAACCCTTATTTTAATCCACATAATCCTTGAATTTGTACATTTATATTCCCTCTTCTCCTTCCGTAACTGATCCTTCAACATTATTGCTACCCCTTCCTCAGCTCTAACTCTCTCAGATACTCCTGACTTAATCCAATTTATTTCTCATCACTGAAACTTGCCTACCCCTTTCAGCTTTGTTTTGCTTAGGGCCAGGACATCCAACTTCTTTTCATTCATAACATCAGCAATCATCTCTTTCTTATCATCTGCACTACATCCACCTACATTCAAGCATCCTAGTTTTATAAAGTTTTTCTTCTCTTTTTTTAGTAACATATACAGGAGAAGGGGTTACTAGCCCATTGCTCTCAGCATTTTATTTACCAGCAATTAAATTTACTGTTATTATGATTTTATTGAAACATTCAGCAAGTAATCCCTCAGTGATTAACCTACCATAGAACTGAATTCCTTGGGAGCATAAAGTTTTCGAGCGCATGCAAGTATGGTAGATGTCTTGCCCGTTCCTGGTGGGCCATAGAAGAGTAAATGTGGCAGGTGGTCCTCATCAATAAACCGCTCAACTGAAAAAATATAAAAAAAATATAGACGGGTAATGCATAATATTTAGGTAAGACGCAGGACATTTTTTAAAAGATCCAGGGTTAAAAGGAAAGTTACAATAGGTTATAAGCTATACAGGCAGGCCCTGCTTATACAGCAGGTTAGGCTCCAGGCTACTGCCGCAAAGCGAAAATTAATGTAAAGTGAAATATAGCCTTTTTTCACTTTCAAATGTGTATAAAAGCCTGATAACATTCATACTATTTTATATTAACCCCTTCACTGTCGAGACCCCTGCTCACAAACTTGCTCTCAGTGTCGATGAATTTAAAAAAAAAAAAAATTTTGTCTTATGAAATGATAAGAGAATCTTTTCCCGATTGTAATGGCGCCAAAAGAACAAAATTTGATGAAAAACTTATGGAATTATGCTCTCGCAAAATTAAAAGTCTCGGCGATATACTATACGCATCAGCGATTCTGCCCACTTTGAGCCCTATTTTCGGCCAATTCCATTGGTCCAGTCGACCAAACTCATAGCTATTTCGCTAGAACTCCTTTTGTTCTATCAACTGAGTACAAGAAACTGCCCATTTACTAATTTCAACTACCCAATCAAGTGGTCGGCAGGCCGCAGGCTGGCTGGCCGACCAGCTGGCTGGCTGGTTGACTCTGTCTCTGTCTCACAGGTACACATAAATACAATAATACATTGTGTAAATTACTTAGGATACATGGAGAATATAATAATAATAATACTAGAAGCATTTTGTAAGAGAGAGTGACATTTGTCTTATCTCTCCACTAATGAGAGTGGTGACATCTGATGAGGGTACACTGCCTTCCCTTTATTTGTTTTCACTTTACACAAACATGTCTGTCTATCTGTCTGCTTCTCTCTTTTTGTAGTCTCCTTGCCTCTCTGTCTCTGTCTCAGAAAGATCCACTAGTGAACCAACATGTATTACATATGATGCAGTACAGGTCCTCCATCACAAATCCGGCATTATTGGGACCTGTAGTGTGCCGGATTACTGAGTTTGCCGAATTACAGAGTGGTTAGGTTAGAATACACTTAATAAAATTAACCAACTTGACTTACACAGTTCATTGAACATCGGCAAAAATCGAACATTTCTGCTACTTTGAGCTTAATTTCAAGGTACTTTTCGTTATGAAAGCAATCAAAATTATGTCTATTTCTGTAATATATCTTCCATTCTATCAAATGAGTCCAAAAAATGAGAATACAACCATAAAAACCATACGAAAATATACTGCAAAGAGGCGGCTTATGGCTGAGAAGTGAACTCCCTTATTTATCGTCCGTCTTTTTTATTTTTGTTGTACGTTAAGAACCATCTTTCCATCGTACATTGCCCAAGTTTCAATGAGATAGCCCAACAAACAACCGAGAAAAAAAAAATATTTACCAAAAATCATATATGGCAAGCCCAAGCCAGGTACTGGAAATAAGTCACTTTGTCTGACTTTTCTGGGTTATCCCAGGTTCTCTATACATACACTGCTATGTATGATAATCTACGTAACTGTATTTGTGTATACCTGAATAAACTTATTTACTTCTAGTCTGTCAAATGAGTACAAGAAACCGCCCATTCACTTATTTCAACTACCCAATAAAGTGGTCAGAAATTGGCAATTTGGCTGATTTCACACAAATTTCAACAGATGCCAATTTCAAAATAGGGTCCAGAATAAACAATGCAGACATTCCTGGCACTAAAATAACATTTTCTCTGTTCATTAGTCACGGCTACAGGCTCCTCTTATATTACTCTTGCTTACCATTTGGAATTTTTATTCACAAAAAAAATAGAAGATTTACTGTTATAAAGACTACTGCATTATTTTAATAACTGTATAAATAATGACAATCCATTCTTGACTCCGTACTGGAATTTGGACTGGCAGGCGGACAGGTATTGGACGGTGACATCAATTGTTTACTCTTGAGCTTCGCTAAAGAATAGAACATTTTTGCTACTGTGAGCACAATTTCAAGGTACTTTTCGTGATGAAAGCAATCAAAATCATATTTATTTCTGTAATATATCTTTCATTCTATCAAATGAGACCGAAAAAATGAGAATATAACCATAACAACCATACAAAAATAAATATACCGCTAAGCAGCCGCTAATGGCTGAGAAGTGAACTCCGCTATTTATGGTCTGATTTCTTTCATTTTTGGTGTACATGAAGAAGTATCTTTCCATCATACATTGCCCAAGTTTGAATAAGATAACCTAACAAACAAATGAGGAAATAATAATAATAATAATAATAATAATAATAATAATATAATAATAATAATAATATAATAATAATAATAATAATAATAATAATAATAATAATAATAATATCTTTATTTACTACACGTACATGTACAAGGTATACAGGCCTAGCTGACATCAGTGACATACTACTGTATAGAAAGCCACTTGTTATGCAGAGTATTTCAAGAAAATTAGATCAGTGTCCCAGGATAACACCCACACTAGTCGACTAACACCCAGGTACCCATTTACTGATGGGTAAACATAGACAACAGGTGTAAAGAAACATGCCTAATGTTTCTACCCTGGCTGGGAATCGAATATTTGCCAAAAATCATATATGGCTAACCCAAGCCAGGTACTAAAAATAAGCCACGTTGACTTTTTTGGGGTTATCCTTGGTTCTCTACACATATACTGCTGTGTGTGATAATCTATAGAGAGAAAATAACTTTTTTGTTTCATGTTTATGGTGCAGTACGAGTGTATATCACAGTGAGCCCTGTGCTATACTCCGTTTTCTCTAAAATAAGCCACCAAGACAAGGATAGGAGAATGGTATTTGTTTAACATATCCTCTTCATAACTCTGTCGAACTGCTCGGAGTTATGCCAAATATTATTCATTCTGGAGTATTTAACATGTTTTATGTTATTTATATTGTTTCTTACGTCATATTAGATCAATTGTGATAGGCAAATAAGCTGTAGTGTTGATATTAGCGTAATAATAAAGCATATTCTCCTGCTTCATGAGACTGAGCTCATGGCAACCGACAATGGCTTCAAAGCCACCTTATCTTTAATGAAAAATGTACTGTGCAGGTCCTTTACATAATGAGAAGCATTTCTTTTATTCATTGGAACCATGGCTAGGGCTAAAAGTAAGCAGGTTAAAACAATAAATGGAGAAAAAGAAATTGGAATGACTTATGCAGCAAGTAGCGCCACCAAACAGTACCAGCAGGTTGGTGTGGCGACCCTGGAAATTTGAAATTATGCTAGCCAAAATTAGTGCCGAATAACTGAAGGAACTGAATAACTGATTGCCGAATTTGTAATGGCGGACCTGTAGTCACTGCGTCCATCTGAGTCATGATACTTATTATTTGCCAGTCTGGATTTTGTGGGTTATCCTAGATAATTCTACACTATGTATAATTGTATTTATGTGTACCTGTGTGTGTGTGTGTGTGTGTGTGTGTGTGTGTGTGTGTGTGTGTGTGTGTGTGTGTGTGTGTGTGTGTGTGTGTGTGTGTGTCTGTCTGTCTGTCTGTGTGTGTGTGTGTGTGTGTCTGTCTGTGTGTGTGTCTGTTTGTGTGTCTGTGTGTGTGTCTGTGTGTGTGTCTGTGTGTGTGTCTGTGTGTGTGTCTGTGTGTGTGTCTGTGTGTGTGTCTGTGTGTGTGTGTGTGTGTGTGTCTGTGTGTGTGTGTGTGTGTGTGTGTGTGTGTGTGTGTGTGTGTGTGTGTGTGTGTGTGTGTGTGTGTGTGTGTGTGTGTGTGTGTGTGTGTGTGTGTACTCACCTATTTGTACTCACCTATTTGTGGTTGCAGGGGTCAAGATACAGCTCCTGGCCCCGCCTCTTCGCTGATTGCTACTAGGTCCTCTCTCTCCCTGCCCCATGACCTCTATCATACCTCGCCTTAAAACTATGTATGGTTCCCGCCTCCACTACGTCACTTTCTAGGCTATTCCACGGCCTGACTACTCTATGATTGAAGAAATACTTCCTAACATCCCTTTGATTCATCTGAGTCTTCAACTTCCAATTGTGACCTCTTGTGTCTGTGTCGCCTCTCTGGAACATCCCGTCTTTGTCCACCTTGTCTATTCCGCGCAGTATTTTATATGTCGTTATCATGTCTCCCCTGACCCTCCTGTCCTCCAGTGTCGTCAGGCCGATTTCCCTCAACCTTTCTTCGTAGGACAATCCCCGTAGCTCTGGGACTAGTCTTGTTGCAAACCTTTGCACTTTCTCTAATTTCTTGACGTGCTTGACTAGGTGTGGATTCCAAACTGGTGCTGCATACTCCAGTATGGGCCTGACGTAAATGGTATACAGAGTCTTAAACGAATCCTTACTGAGGTATCGGAATGCTATCCGTAGGTTTGCCAGGCGCCCGTATGCTGCAGCAGTTATCTGATTGATGTGCGCCTCAGGAGATATGCTCGGTGTTAGACTCACCCCCAGATCTTTTTCCTTGAGTGAGGTTTGCAGTCTTTGGCCATCTAAACTATATTGTGTCTGTGGTCTTCTTTGCCCTTCCCCAATCTTCATGACTTTGCATTTGGCAGGGTTAAATTCAAGGAGCCAGTTGCTGGACCAGGCTTGTAGCCTGTCCAGGTCTCTTTGTAGTCCTGTCTGATCCTCATTTGATTCTTCTCATTAACTTCGCATCATCTGCAAACAAGGACACTTCTGAGTCTATCCCTTCCGTTATGTCGTTCACATATACCAAGAACAGCACAGGTCCTAGGACTGACCCCTGTGGAACCCCGCTTGTCACAGGCACCCACTCTGACACCTCGTCGCGTACCATGACTCGTTGTTGCCTCCCTATCAGGTATTCTCTGATCCATTGCAGTGCCTTTCCTGTTATGTGTGCCTGATCCTCTAGCTTTTGCAGTAACCTCTTGTGAGGAACTGTGTCAAAGGCCTTCTTGCAGTCCAAAAATATGCAGTCGATCCACCCCTCTCTCTCTTGTCTTACTTCTGTCACCTTGTCATAAAACTCTAGTAGGTTTGTGACACAGGATTTTCCTTCCCTGAAACCGTGCTGGTTGTCAATTATACACTTGTTTCTTTCCAGGTGCCCCACCACTCTCCTCCTGATGATCTTCTCCATGACCTTGCATACTATACACGTTAGTGATACAGGTCTGTAGTTTAGTGCCTCATGTCTGTCTCCCTTTTTAAAAATTGGGACTACATTTGCCATTTTCCATACCTCAGGGAGTTGCCCAGTTTTAAATGATGTGTTGAAGATCTTTGTTAATGGCTCACTCAATATCTCTGCTCCCTCTTTAAGGACCCATGGAGAGATGTCTGGTCCCACCGCCTTTGAGGTGTCAAGTTCGCATAGCAGCTTCTTCACCTCCTCCTTGGTTATATGTACCTCATCCAGCACTTGCTAGTGTGCCCCCCTGTTCTGATTTCCTGGAGTCCTACTGGTTTCCACTGTAAATACCTCTTTAAATCTTGTGTTGAGCTCCTGACATACCTCTCGGTCGTTTCTTGTGAATTCCCCATCACCCTTCCTCAGTCTGATTACCTGGTCCTTGACTATTGTTTTCCTCCTGATGTGGCTGTACAACAGCTTCGGGTCAGTCTTTACTTTTGATGCTATGTCATTTTCATATTGACTCTGAGCCTCCCTTCTTATCTGTGCATATTCGTTTCTGGCTCTTCGGCTGATTTCTTTATTTTCCTGAGTTCTCTGTCTTCTGTACCTTTTCCATTCTCTAGTACACCTAGTTTTTGCCTCCCTACACCTTTGGGTGAACCAAGGACTCGTTCTGTTCTTCCCATTATTTCTGTTTCCCTTGGGAACAAACCTCTCCTCTGCCTCCTTGCATTTTGTTGCTACATAGTCCATCATTTCTTGTACTGGTTTTCCTGTCAGTTCCCTCTCCCACTCAATGTCTTGAAGGAAGTTCCTCGTGCCTAAGT